>NC_047105.1:25382303-25707303 GCF_902500255.1 Thalassophryne amazonica
AGGAGCGCGGAGAGCTGGCGGTGAAAGAAGCAAAGGCTCGGACCAGAGACCTAGAGGACGCCCTCCAGAGGGCCAAACAGGACATGGCCAGGCAGCTCCGAGAGTACCAGGTGGGTGAGGACAGGAGGAAGGAAGGAAGGAAGGAAGGAAGGAAGGAAGGAAGGAAGGAAGGAAGGAAGGAAGGAAGGAAGGAAGGAAGGAAGGAAGGAAGGAAGGATGACTGAGAGATGGCGAAGAAGGGGACAATGGAAGAAGGAAACTGGGTAGAGATGCAAAGATGTAAAGAGGAAGTAAAAAGAAGGAAGGAAATGAAAGAAGGAAGTGAAAAAGGAAGAAATTAAATGTGTGAGTTGATGTGAGAACAAGGGAGAAAAAAGATCAGAAAACTGCAACAGATCTCAACACAAATTTAACATTCTTATTGGAATTCTGCTACTGCGCACATCCTCTGGGAGTGCACTAAACTTTTGCCCAATTCCAGAAGTGTCATATTGCTGTATCAATTGAGAAACATGTTTGTTTGTTTGTTTGTTTGATTGTTTGTTCCACAGTTGCTCAAAGATGCCTGGGCCAATTTCCACCACACTTGGTGTGTGTATGTAGGATGACCCCATAATTCCCCTTAAGGGGTTTGATTCAGCAAAGGTTAAAGTCAGAGTTATTGGGGTCAAAGGTAAAAAAAAATGCCTTGTTAGTATAAATAAAGCTGTGGTTTATCTTCAACTTCAGGACCTGATGAACCTGAAACTGGCTCTTGACATTGAGATCGCCACCTACAGGAAGCTGCTGGAAGGCGAAGAGGACAGGTGAGAGGAGGTGCGGGTCTGTACCATCTTTACAACAGCACTAACTACGTTACTAACCACTGTCTTCTGCAGACTTGGGCAGCAGTCCATCTTCAACATCCAGGCAATCTCCAGTTACAGTAAGTCATAGCCTCTGCTTGGTGGTGCAAGAGAGAGCAAGCCTCCACCAAGCCTCATCCACTGCCACGACCTTCACAGCCTTATTTTATAACGTGGCTCTGTATTTAAAAAGCACTGTACATTGCAATCACTCTGCCACCTGTTTTTTTTTTTGTTGTTGTTGTTGTTGTTAGTGCATCTATCTCTAAGCCATACAACATAGCTGGTCTCATTACTGTCTTGTAGACTTTCCCCTTCAATCTTGCAGATATTCTTTGGTCACAAATCACTCATTCTATTCTAATCACTTCTTCTATTCTTCTTCTTCTGCCTTCTTTCTCCTGTACTGTCTTCTTCACCTCTCTACCACACTCTCCATTACTTCGGACAGTTTGCCCCAAGTATTTAAACTCATCTACTTTCACCACTTCTACTCCTTGTAACTGCACTATTCCACTGGGCTTCCGCTCACTCACACACATGTACTCAGTCTTGCTCCTACTGACTTTCATTCCCCATCTCTCCAGAGCATATCTCCACCTCTTCAGGTTAGACTCAACTTGCTCTCTACTCTCACTTCAGATCACAATGTCATCTGCAAACATCATTGTCCATGGAGACTCCTGTCTGATCTCCTCTGTCAACGTGTCCATCACCACTGCAAACAAGAAAGGACTCAGATCTGATCCTTGGTGTAATCCCACCCCCACCGTGAATGAATCTGTCATTCCTACTGTGCATCTCATGGATGTCAAGCTATTCTTGTACTGTGGAAACTGCAACAGATGAAAAAAGAAGCAACAACTTCCCATTTTGACAATGCAATGGCATGTCACTTTATTTCTCTCTCTTCACACAAATCAGACTTTTTATAACAGCTCAGCCTGCCCATTAACCTCACAGGAGTCCTGACAGGAAAAGCACCACAGGAACTGAGACAGCTTGACATATGGACAGCAGGAATAAACATTGTTCTTTGTCCATGCAGCGGCTGAGACAGGAAACATGCATATGTACACCTTAGCGTGTTAACACATGAAAATTCAGTAAGGTATATCTTATATATTATAGTATTCCACTTCAAAGTTGGAACTATGCCAGTATACAAAGGTATATCTAAATATCTAAAAAGGAAGAGTAAAATAGGAGAGTAGAAAAGAGTAGAGTAGAGCCACTTAGGTGCCTGGTCCTGAGAACCATGTAGAACAGGGGACACACTCTAACCGCAAGTGGCGCCACTTTGGTATGCGATTCACGCATCTGGGCGTTACCACATCCCAAACAGGGAACACACTCAGTATGGCGAATTATGTGAGTTACCTGTTGAATGTCCACCACAGCACATGTCCTGCACTACCCTCACATACTTCTAAATCCACAAACATACAATGTAACTCCTGGGCCTTCTCCATACTTCTCCCTCAGTACTCTCAGAGCAAACGTTGCATCTATAGTGCTCTTTCTTGGCATAAAACCATATTGCTGCTCACAGAGCTTAATGTTTTCTAAGCCTAGCTTCTACTACTCTTTCCCATAACTTCATACTGTGGCTGATCAGCTTAATGTGTCTGTAGTTACTGCAGCTCTACACATCACCCTTGTTCTTAAAAATAGGAACCAGGACACTCTGCCTCTACTCCTCAGGTATCCTCTCACTTTCCAAGGTTTTATTAAACAATCTGGTTAGAAACTCCACTGCCATCTCTCCTAAACATTTCCATGCCTCCACTGGAATGTCATCTGGACCAACTACCTTTCCATTTTTCATCCACTTCATAGCCGCCATCACTTCATCCTTACTAAAAAAAACTAAAGTGGATTAAAGTGGTTAAATTGTCTTTTAAATGAATAGCAGCATTTTGAACCCCCCCCCCCCCAAAAAAAAAACAGCAAAAAAAGATGTATCATTATTAAATAAACCCTGTTTGTCCATATTCCTGAGTTTAATTGTGAAATATATTTTTTTCTGTTTATACACTTTTTTGGTTTTTCATCATCTTCCCATCTTTTATTTCCTTTTATCTCACCATTCCTCTTCCCTCCATTCAGGTACTAAAAGCAGCAATGGTTACTATAGTAACAGCAGCTCTCCTGCTCCGAAGGTGCTGATAAAGACGACTGAGACCAGAGACAGCAGCAGGTTCAGCTCTCACTGACACCATCACCACCACCGCATGCACTCGTGCACACTGTGTATGCATAACTCACCTGTGCACCATCCGTACACATGCAAGGACATCTACGGCTTTGTTGTTTTTCTAATAAAAACTGAATATTTGAGAGAGAGGATGAGACATTTCATTACTAACAAAAATACATAAACAAAATCCATAAAGAAAACAGAAAATCAACTCGTACCTCCAAATGTTGTTTCTGTAGTAATTTACGCTATACGGATATATCATTTATTCAGTGAGAATATGAAACTGCTGAACTCTGAATATCACTTTGATGCACTGTATTAGAGATTTGCTTGAATTTAGAGATGCAAATTTTGTTTTCCGACCACAGACTTTGGCTTGTACAACCACAATTCCAATGAAGTTGGGGGACGTTGTGTAAAATGTAAATGAAAACAGAATACAATGTCTGCAAATCCTCTTCAACCTATATTCAATTGAATACACCACAAAGACAAGATATTTAATGTTCAAACTGATAAACTTTATTGTTTTGGTGCAAACATTTGCTCATTTTCAAATGGATGCCTATAACACCTTTCAAAAAATTTGGGACAGTGGTATGTTTACCACTGTGTTACATCACCTTTCTGTTGTGTGGGCCGCTGAAGAGGAGGTACTGCTGGCCCACCATCACCAGAGGGCGCCCTGCCTGGAGTGCGGGCTCCAGGCACCAGAGGGCGCCGCCGCCTCACGGGAGCAGCCTCGGTGACAGCTGTCACCCATCACCTGAGACAGCTGACGGCAATCATCAGTGGGGTATATCAGCAGGACGGCATCTCCACCTCATTGCCGAGATATCGTTTCTACCAGAGAGGTAACATATCAAAGCCTACTGAGTACACAGTTTTGACTGAGCTAGTTATTGGTTTACTGTTCCAACGAGAGGTGGAGGTACGTTTCCTGCCGTTCGGAGTTCTGGGTGCAAACGCGCCCCCATCTAACTGTTCTTTTTCCCTCGCCAGCAGTACCAGGTCCGACACGCGGAGGCAGTGGCCACCTGGGAGTTCGGGACTTGGCGGCTCCAGTATTCCCGGGGTCCTGTGGCGGAGGAAGCCGTGTGGTTCCGGTCTTACCTTGGAGAGGCGTCTCCTATCTTCGAGCCTGCCCACACGACACCTTTGTGTATTGACTTTTGTCCATTTCTGTAACTGGTTGTATTCGTTGTGCACATTCACAACAGTAAAGCGTTGTTATTTTGACTTACTCCATTGTCCGTTCATTTGCGCCCCCTGTTGTGGGTCCGTGTTCCTACACTTTCCCAACACTTTCCTTCTAACAACACTCAATAAGCATTTGGGAACTGAGGACACTCATCGTTGAAGCTTTGTAGGTGGAATTCCTTCCCATTCTTACTTGATGTATGACTTCAGTTGTTCAACAGTCCAGGGTCTCCATTGTTGTATTTTGCACTTCATAATGCACCACACATTTTCAATGGGCGACAGGTCTGGGCTGTAGGCAGGCCAGTCTAGTGCCCGCACTCTTTTACTATGAAGCCACGTTGTTATAACATGTGCAGCATGTGGCATAGCATTGTCTTGCTGAAATAAGCAGGGACGTCCCTGAAAAAGACGTTGCTTGGATGGCAGCATGTGTTGCTCCAAAACCTGGATGTACCTTTCAGCACTGATGGTGCCATCATAGATGTGTAAGTTGCCCATGCCATGGGCACTAACACACCCCCATACCATCACAGATGCTGGCTTTTGAAATTTCCGCTAGTAACAATCTGGATGGTCTTTTCCCTCTTTTGTCTGGAGGACACGACATCCATGATTTCCAAAAACAACTCATCAGACCACAGCACACTTTTCCACTTTGCATCTGTCCATTTCAAATGAGCTCAGGGCTCAGAGAACGCGGCGGCGTTTCTGGATGTTATTGATGTATGGCTTTCGCTTTGCATGGTAGAGTTTTAACTTGCACTTGTAGATGTAGCGACGAACTTTGTTAACTGACAATGGTTTTCTGAAGTGTTCCTGAGCCCATGCGGTAAGATCCTTTACACAATGATGTCAGTTTTTAATGCAGTGCCACCTGATGGATCGAAGGTCACGGGCATTCAATGTTGGTTTTCAGCCTTGCCACTTACGTGTAGAAAGTTCTCCAGATTATCTGAATCTTCTGATTATATTATGGACTGTAGATGATGGAATCCCCATATTCCTTGCAATTGAACATTGAGAAACATTGTTCTTAAACTGTTGGACTATTTTTTCATGCAGTTGTTCACACAGTGGTGATCCTTACCTTATCTTTGCTTGTGAACAGCTGAGCCTTTTGGGGATGCTCCTTTTATGCCCAATCATGACACTCACCTGTTACCAATTAACCTGTTGACCTGTGCAGTGTTCCAAACAGGTGTTCTTTGAGCATTCATCAACTTTCACAGTCTTTTGTTGCCACTGTCCCAGCTTTTTTGAAATGTGTTGCAGGCATCCATTTCAAAATGAGCAAATATTTGCACAAAAACAAAAAAGTCTATCAGTTTGAACATTAAATATCTTGTCTTTGTGGTGTATTCAATTGAATATAAGTTGAAGAGGATTTGCAAATCATTGTATTCTGTTTTTATTTACATTTCACACAACGTCCGAACTTCATTGGAATTGGGGTTGTATGATGGAGGGATTTTGTTTGGGTTTTGCACAATGAGTTTGTTTAAAAATCTATTCTAAATGATTTCTTTAAAAAAAAGAATTGCATTCACCTACAGGTATGTTCTTTGAGATAGTTTATTTCTTATCTTTCTGCTGCAGGTTACTCAAATAAAATCAAAAAGAACAACTGGACTCGTGTGTTTTTCATGCTTGTCTTAACATTGGAAAATTGCAATGTTAATGTCAATGTTAATTGTTTTAAAAATGATTAAACAATATATTCAAAATGTCTTCTTCAGCTGGTACAGGCATTTTAGCTTCATATGACAAATTAAAAGAAAGAACACATTAAATGGAGGCTCGCTCACAAGAGTGTCGCTCATCTACATTTCAAATGTTATCTTTTTAACAAAATACTTCTCTGTTCTACTCTACCGTGAAACTGTGAGTGTTAAAGCAACAAACATGAGTTATATGTTTACATGGGTATCTTGGTGGCTTCCCTCAGTTGTGTATATAATCATATATTTACAACAATATCATAAGGATAGTAACATATATTGTACTACAGTATAGTAACTATGCTGATGTGGATGTAGGGGAAAAACTACAGAGGATCTTCAGACAGCACAAAATCCCAGTTTACTTTAAACCGGTTAACACCTTGAGACAGAAATTAGTTCACCATAAGGACAGGATCCCTAGTTACAAAAAGAGCAATGTAGTGTATTCTATCAGATGTCAGGAAAACTGTAACGAACACTACACAGGTGAGACTAAGCAACCTTTACACAAAAGGCTATACCAGCACCACAGAGAGGGCGCCAGTGGACCTCAGTCTGCAGTTCATCTCCACCTTAAAGACACTAACCACACATTTGAGGAAAAGGAAAAAATATTAGCCAGAGAGAAGAAATGGTTTGAGAGAGGGGTCAAGGAGGCATTCTTTGTGAAACGTTTGAAACCCAGCCTTAACCGGGGAGGGGGTCTGAGACACACTTTATCCCCTGTTTACAATGGGGTACTCAGGTCAAAGCAGTTTCAGTCTTTTGTTCATGGTAATGAGTCATTCACGTCATCAGCAGAGTCGTCAAGGGAGCCATCATGAGAGGGTCCGTCCCATCATTAGGAGGGACAGCTGCCCTGTCATTAGGAGGGTGCTAACAAGAGCACAATAGGTGCTAATTAGAGCTATTGTTTAGTCACTAGCCTATAGCAGTCTGCCTCTCGGTAGGAGGGGTCTGGTTAGGTTTAAAACTCCAGCTTTTGTGACTTCATGATTATTCTTCTGTACAAGAGTCAAGACAGAAGTCAGACCACTAGAGCAAGAATTTTAGCTGAGGAAGCTTCTGCGATTTGAAGCGAAACGTCCTCGCGTCAAGCAAACCAGTCCAGTCGAAGATTCAAGCTTCTCTACTATGGAAACCACCTGGACAACTGAGAGCCTACACAGAAAACACAGGAAAAATTGCACAATTGTCCATGTAATAAACCACAAAAGTTGGTCTGAAGACTTTGTTAATAGTGCAAAATCAGCAGGTGGTTATGGTGCCAAAAACATTTTGAGGTATTCTGCAGTTAGAATAAATGACCTGTGGAGGCGTTCTGTTTTTCACCGAGGGTGCAGGAATCTATTACTGAAAGAGCTGTTTAAGGCTCCCACAGTCTCGTGTAGGGGGTGATAGGGGTTGTCCATAATTGATGCCAGTTTAGCAAACATCCTCCTCTTACCAACCACCTCAGAACCAGCCCTTCTGACTAATGTGTTGAGTCTCTTCCTGTGCCTCTCAGAAATTACACAGCCCCAGCAGACCAGTATAAAGTACGGCTGATGTCACCACAGAGTCGTAAAGGGTTTTCAGCAGTGAATGAAAGATTTCAGCAGAATGAATGAAAAATAAAAGATACATCAAATACACAGTTCACAAATATTCATAACTACTTGAAAAAAGAGAGCTGTTCAACCAATCTAAGTGCTTCAGTTAGCACAACCCAAATTAATGTGATTGATCCGAATTAACAAGTAATATTTACACTAACTTAGTACTTTGGAAAAAACATAATTTATTTGATTGTTAATTGAAGCAATCAATTTTTTTTTCATTTTGGTGGTTTCCTGCAATTAATAAGAAGATTGAGTTATATTTATTTTTACAATTTGTAGAGTGATTACAAAGAACTGATTTCGTGTTTTCTTCCGGCAACAGTACACAATGGAAAAAAAATTTTGACAGTGAGATTTGTAACTTGATCATTGTACATATATATATATATATACACGAGGTCTGTGATAAAAGTAACAGACCTTATTATTTTTTTCAAAAACCATATGGATTTGAATCACGTGTGATTACATCAGACATGCTTGAACTCTTGTGGGCATGCGAGAGTTTTTTCACGCCTGTCGGTTACATCATTCGCCTGTGGGCAGTCTTTGAGTGAGGAGTCGCCCACCCTCTCGTCGTTTTTTCATTGTTTAGGAATGGCTCAGAGACTGCTGCTTTGTTTGATAAAAATTTTTTCAAAAACTGTAAGGCACAACTGAGTGGACACCATTCGATAAATTCAGCTGGTTTTCGGTAAAAATTTTAACGGCTGATGAGAGATTTTGGTCTGTAGTGTTGCTTTAAGGAACGCCCACGGCACCTGATGGCGATCTGAGCTTTGAGGCGGCAGCGTCTCGCCGTTTCAAGTTGAAAACTTCCACATTTCAGGCTCTGTTGACCCAGGAAGTCATCAGAGAACAGAGAACTTTCAGAAGAAGTCGGCATAAGTGTTGAGAAAGTGTAGGTACACGGACCCACAACAGGGGGCGTAAATGAACGGGCAATGGATAAGCCAAACAGTAACAATTTAATGTTGTAAATTGTGCACAACGGAATACAGACAACAACAAGTTTGGAACTACAGTCAATTACACGTTGGGTGACGTGTGGGCAGGCTTGAGGATAGGAGACGCCCGTCCAGAACTGAGCCGGATCCCACACGGCCCTCACCGCCAACGGATCTGACGAACACCGGAGCCGCCAAGTCCTGAGTCCCCAGGTGGCCACCGTCTCCAGCTGTCAGACCTGGCACTGCTGGCAGAGAACAAAAACAGCACAGGTGAGTGTGAGTACGCACACTCAGTAATCCCACAGTCTGTGTTCTTTTGGGAGGGAGCACCTCCACCTCCAATCACACACTCGTGCAGCTCCTGTTTAACCACTTATCTGGTTGGGGTGTGAGGCGAATCTGTCGCTAATCACACCAAACGCCAATCCAGCACATAAGGAAACAGCACAGGAAAACGGTTGCAAAAGAGATCAGACTATGACTCAGTTTAAATTCAGCAGAGAAATTACCTCCAAGGTAGCTGATTTCTCGGCGGGGAGGTGGAGTTGCAGTCCGGCCTTTATGGTGGTGGTGATGTGGATGAGTGACAGCTGGTGCTGATGACGAGTGACAGCTGTCACTCCCGGTTGCTATGACGCCCTCTCGTGCTTGAAGCTCGCACTTCAAGCAGGGCGCCATCTGGTGGTGGTGGGCCAGCAGTACCTCATCTTCAGCGGTCCACACAACAGGACCCCCCCTCAACCAGGCTTGTCCAGGTGCCGCCGGTAGAAGTCGGCCAGGAGGGCCGGGTCCAGGATGAAGCTCCTCTTCACCCAGGAGCGTTCTTCGGGTCCATACCCCTCCCAGTCCACCAAATACTGGAACCCCCGGGCCTTCCGACGGATGTCCAGGAGCCGGCGCACGGTCCAAGCCGGCTCCCCGTCGATGATCCGGGCAGGAGGCGGCGCCGTTCCGGGGGTACAGAGGGGTGAAACGTGGTGAGGTTTGATGCGTGACACATGGAAAACCGGGTGGATCCACAGCGAAGCTGGCAGCTTCAGCTTCACTGCGGCTGGACTGAGGATTTTGAGTACGGTGAAAGGTCCAATGTATCTGTCCTTTAACTTCTGGGATTCCACTTGCAGGGGAATGTCTTTTGTGGAAAGCCAAACCTCCTGCCCAAGCTGATACATAGGGGCCGGGGCACGCCGGCGGTCTGCATGGTTCTAGGCCCTCGTCCAGGCTTTGAGCAGGGCAGAGCGGGCGGTACGCCACACCCGATGGCACATTCTCAGATGGGCCTGGACCGAGGGCACCCCGACCTCTCCCTCCACTAGCGGGAACAATGGGGGCTGGTACTCCAAACACACCTCAAACGGGGAGAGGCCGGTAGCAGACGATATTTGGCTATTATGAGCGTACTCGATCCAGGCCAGATGGTTACTCCAGGCCGTCGGGTGCGCGGAGATCACGCAGCGGAGGGCCTGCTCCAATTCCTGGTTCGCCCGCTCTGCCTGTCCGTTCGTCTGAGGATGGTACCCGGACGAGAGACTCACGGTGGCCCCCAGTTCCCTGCAGAAACTCCTCCAGACCTGAGAGGAGAACTGAGGACCACGGTCTGAGACAATATCTGATGGAATCCCATGCAGACGCACGACGTGATGGACCAGGAGGTCTGCAGTCTCCTGGGCCGTCGGGAGCTTTGGGAGGGCCACGAAGTGGGCCGCCTTGGAGAACCAGTCCACTATCGTGAGGATGGTGGTCATGCCCTGGGACGGCGGGAGGCCCGTGACAAAGTCCAGGCCGATGTGAGACCAGGGGCGATGAGGCACGGGCAGAGGCTGGAGGAGGCCTTGGGCCTTGTGGTGGTCGGCTTTGCCCCTGGCACAGGTGGTGCAGGCCTGGACATACTCCCGGACGTCAGCTTCCATAGACGCCCACCAGAAGCGCTGCCAGACCACTGCCACGGTCCTTCGCACCCCTGGATGACAGGAGAGCTTGGAACCGTGACAGAAGTCTAGGACCGCAGCCCTGGCCTCTGGTGGGACGTGCAATTTGTCCTTTGGACCTGTCCCCGGGTCCGGGCTCCGTGTCAGGGCCTCCCGGACGGTCTTCTCCACGTCACAGGTGAGGGTGGCCTTGACAGTGGACTCGGGGATGATGGTTTCCGTCGGGTCTGACAGCTCGGTCTTGACCTCCTCTTCGTGCACCCGGGACAGGGCGTCAGATCGTTGGTTCTTCGTCCCGGGGCGGTAGGTGATCCGAAAGTCAAAACGCCCGAAGAACAGTGACCAGCGGGCTTGCCTGGGGTTCAGACGCCTGGCGGTCTGAATGTACTCCTGGTACCGATGCTCCCTCCAACAGGTGTCTCCACTCCTCAAGAGCCTCCTTCACCACAAGAAGTTCCCGATTGCCGACGTCATAGTTCCTTTCAGCCGGGGTCAACTTGCGGGAAAAGTAGGCACAAGGATGGAGAACCTTGTCGGACTCCCCGCTCTGGGATAGCACGGCTCCTATCCCTGAGTCAGAGGCGTCCACTTCAACTATAAACTGGTGATTGGGATCGGGCTGCACCAGAACTGGTGCAGTCGAGAACCGGCGTTTCAACTCCCTGAACACGGCTTCGCACTGATCCGACCAGGTGAAGGGGACTTTTATGGAGGTCAGGGCTGTCAGGGGGCTAACTACCTGACTGTAGCCCTTGATGAACCTCCGGTAGAAATTTACAAAACCGAGGAACTGTTGCAGTTTCCTACGGTTTGTTGGTTGGGGCCAATCTCTCACCGCCGCAACCTTGGCCAGATCAGGGGCAACAGAGTCGGAGGAGATTATGAACCACAGGAAGGACAAAGAAGTGCGGTGGAACTCGCACTTCTCGCCCTTCACAAACAGCCAGTTCTCCAACAACCGCTGCAGGACCTGACGTACATGCTTGACATGGGTCTCAGGATCTGGAGAAAAGATGAGTATATCATCTAGATATACGAAGACAAACCGATGCAGGAAGTCCCGCAAGATGTCATTAACCAACGCTTGGAACGTCGCGGGCGCATTGGTGAGGCCGAACGGCATGACCAGGTACTCAAAGTGACCTAACGGGGTGTTAAATGTCGTCTTCCACTTGTCTCCCTCCCGGATCCAAACCAGGTGATAAGCATTCCTAAGATCCAATTTTGTGAAAATTTGGGCTCCATGCAAGGGCGTGAACACTGAATCCAACAGAGGTAACGGGTATCGGTTGCGAACTGTGATCTCGTTCAGCCCTCTGTAATCAATGCATGGACGGAGTCCGCCATCCTTCTTGCCCACAAAAAAGAAACCAGCACCACCCATCGGGGAGGTGGAGTTCCGGATCAACCCGGCAGCTAACGAGTCCCGGATGTAGGTCTCCATTGATTCGCGTTCCGGATGTGAGAGGTTGTACAGCCTGCTGGACGGGTACTCAGCGCCCGGTATCAAATCAATGGCACAATCATACGGACGGTGCAGGGGCAGCGTGAGTGCCAGATCCTTGCTGAAGACGTCAGCAAGGTCATGGTACTCGGCTGGCACCGCCGCCAGATTGGGGAGGACTAAAACCTCCTCCTTAGCTGTCACACCGGGTGGAACCGAGGATCCTAAACACTCCCGATGGCAGGTTTCACTCCACTGAACCACAACCCCAGACGGCCAATCAATCCGGGGATTGTGTTTTAACACCCATGGAAAACCCAAAATCACTCGGGAGGTAGAAGGTGTTACATAAAACGTAATCTCCTCCCTGTGATTTCCAGACGCAACCAATGTCACTGGCTGTGTCTGGTGTGTGATTAGTGGAAGAAGGGTGCCATCTAGTGCCCGCACCGACAATGGTGACGGTAAGGCCACTAGAGGGAGCCCAACCTCCTTTGCCCATCTGCTATCCAGCAGATTCCCCTCCGACCCCGTGTCCACCAGTGCTGGGGCGTGAAGGGTTAGATCCCCACTCAGGATCGTGACTGGGATGTGTGCAGATTTTCGGGGTCTCCCTGCGGGGTATTGTGACCCACCCTTAGCCCAATCTCTAAGGACGAGTGCTGCTGTGCTCAGTTGAGCTGCAGAGAAAACACACCCCACGGATCAGCCTCCTTTGTCTCTGATCTGATCGCCTTTTGGCCCTGCTCGTTTCCATAGCAACGTCAGCAGGGGGAGCTGTCGTCACGTGGAGTGCCCTGGCTGTGCAGCGTGGGGAAGTCGGCTCCCTTTCAGACGCAGGAGGAAGAGGGATGGCTTGTGCCTGACCACGCCCTTCGTCTCGCTCCCGTCGGTGTTCTGTTAATCAGTTGTCTAACCGTATAACCAGGTCGATAAGCCCGTCTAAATCCCGCGGCTCGTCCTTCGCCACTAGGTGCTCCTTAAGGACCAGGGACAGTCCGTTTACAAAGGCGGCGCGGAGCGCAACAGCATTCCAGCCGGCTCACGCTGCCGCGATGCAGAAGTCGACTGCATACTTCGCTGCGCTCCGACACCCCTGTCTTATCGACAGCAGCATGCTTGAAGCGGTGTCGCCTCTATGAGGGTGGTCGAACACCTGTCGGAACTCCCTCACAAACCCAGCGTATGTCGTTAGGAGCCGTGAATTCTGCTCCCAGAGTGCCGTAGCCCAGGCGCGTGCCTCTCCTCGAAGCAAATTTATAACATAAGCCACCCGGCTAGCGTCTGACGCGTACATGACGGGACGCTGTGAAAAGACGAGCGAGCACTGCATCAAGAAGTCCGCGCACGTCTCCACACAGCCTCCGTACGGCTCCGGAGGGCTTATGTATGCTTCAGGGGAAGGTGGGGGGGTTCGTTGAACGACCAGTGGAATGTCTGTTTCTGGCATTCGGTCAGCAGGAGGAGGTGCTGCAGCAGCGCCCTGGGCATGCGCTTCCTCCTGGGCGGTGAGAGCCTCCATCCTTCGATTGAGAACAATGCTCTGCTCGGAGCAGTAAAAGTGGTTAAGATGTGCTGCAGCTCACCTAACATGCCTCCTGCTGGCGCCTGTGCACCTCGCTCTTCCATTGGCTGTTCAAGCAATGGTTGATGCCCCTCGGGATCCATGACGCTGGCCGAGAAATCCTGTTGAGAAAGTGTAGGTACACGGACCCACAACAGGGGGCGTAAATGAACGGGCAAGCCAAACAGTAACAATTTAAGGTTGTAAATTGTGCACAACGGAATACAGACAACAACAAGTTTGGAACTACAGTCAATTACATGTTGGGTGATGTGTGGGCAGGCTTGAGGATAGGAGACGCCCGTCCAGAACCAAGCCGGATCCCACACGGCCCTCACCGCCAACGGATCTGAAGAACACCGGAGCCGCCAAGTCCTGAGTCCCCAGGTGGCCACCATCTCCAGCTGTCAGACCTGGCACTGCTGGCAGAGAAACAGCATAGGTGAGTGTGAGTACGCACACTCAGTAATCCCACAGTCTGTGTTCTTTTGGGAGGGAGCACCTCCACCTCCAATCACACACTCGTGCAGCTCCTGTTTAACCACTTCTCTCGTTGGGGTGTGAGGCGAAGCCGTCGCTAATCACACCAAACGCCAATCCAGCAGATAAGGAAACACCACAGGAAAACGGCTGAAAAAGAGATCAGACTATGACTCAGTTTAAATTCAGCAGAGAAATTACCTCCAAGGTAGCTGATTTCTCGGCGGGGAGGTGGAGTTGCAGTCCAGCCTTTATGGTGGTGGTGATGTGGATGAGTGACAGCTGGTGCTGATGATGAGTGACAGCTGTCACTCCCGGTTGCTATGACGCCCTCTCGTGCTTGAAGCCCGCACTTCAAGCAGGGCGCCATCTGGTGGTGGTGGGCCAACAATGAGGAGTTTATTCAGACATTCCATTGTTAACGGACATTTTGTAATGAAAGAATGTGCGGGCAGAGTCGCATGTCGGGCCAGACCCGACCGCGGGGGGTCGCGACAGGAAAAACACCTCCATTGGAAACCTTAACGGGCAAATTGGACAATGCCCAAGCTGTTAAACAATTTCTCAGTTACTCACTTGTTGAAAGCCATCAAAAGCCTCCTGAATTTTACAAATGGTTTTCAACACAGAGGTGTTTTTCCTGTCGCGGCGCACACAGATTTGCCGAGTCGTCACGGAAACGACTCGGTGAATTTGCGCGCACATCTTTCATTACAAAATGTCCTTAAACAGTGGAATGTCTGCATAAAGTCCTCATGCCGGCCTCTTCTGAATCTTCTCTGTTCTCTCACGACGTCCTGGGTGAATTAAGCCTTAAATTAGGATGTTTTCAGGTCGAAACAGGCCGACGACTGTGCCTGGAAGCGCTGCGCGACATCCCGCTCCGTGTGAAGTCCTTACAGCGACAGAAACACCCCATAATCTCTCATGAGCCGTTAAACTTTTCACCGAAAACCAGCTTAATTTCTCGAATAGTGTCCACTCGGATATCCCTCACAGGTCCAGAAAAAATGTTGATAAAGCAACGCGCGCTGTCCGCAGCGGCTATTCAGACAAAGAGATTCCGACGGGCAGGGTGGAGCACTCCTCACTCAAGGCCTGCCCACAGGCGAATGATGTCACCGACACGCGTGAAAAAACTCACGCATGCGCACGAGGGCTCAAGCATGTCTGACGTAAAAACATATGAATCAAATCCATTTATTTTTTGAAAAAAATAAAAAGGACTGTTTTTTTCATCACAGACCTCGTATATGTACAGTGCCATTGTCCTATCCAGTCTCATGTATGGTTGTGAGTCCTGGACCCTCTACAAGAGGCACCTGAAGCAGTTTGAGCGATTCCATATGAAATCATTGCGAACTCTGCTTGGAGTAAAATGGCAAGACAAAGTGACCAACCTCGAAGTCCTGGAACGGACCGGCCTCGTCAGTATTGAGGCCATGGTCCTTAAGGCTCAGCTCCGCTGGACAGGCCACATCCTCTGAATGGACAGCTCACGGCTTCCACGCCAGCTTCTTTATGGTGAGCTTGCGCAAGAAACACGATCAGTCGGATGCCCAAAGAAACGGTTTAAGGACGCCGTAAAAGACAACCTGAAACTGTGCGGACTGGCTCCAAACGAACTTGAAGCCTATGCTTCAAACAGAACTGAATGGAGGTCCTTTGTAGAGAGGGCCCATGCAGACTTTGAGACTGCACGACGGGACCGTATCCCCACCGCCAGGAGTAGGCGAAAAGCAGGGATTCCTAGACCTGACTCTCAACTATTCCAATGCCCTTTGTGCTCTAGAGTCTGTGCATCAAGAATCGGCCTGAACAGCCACACAAGGGCCCACCAGAGAAAGCAGCAGAACTGACATCAGATGTTCAGCTGGTGGATTGAGTGCAGCTGGTTGTGGTTGTCTGTATAAAAGAGGGAGTGTGTGTGCTCTTCTTTCTCTTTCTGGAGATTGACTGCAGGTGTTTGGACGTGTTCACCTCCGCGTTCCCGTGAAGACAGGTAGGCGCCGGCCACAGCTGCAGGCTCTTTGAGGTGTAGTGGTGAATGGTTTTGTTGTACATGTGTGGGCTGTCGTTGGTAGTGCGCTGCTGAGTTTTTGGTGCTGTCGACTCTCTGGTGGTGTTGAGTTACGGCTGATGGCTGTGACAGACGGTTCGGTATGTACAGCGCAAAGTAAGCTCCTCTTTCAGATATTTGTTGTTTATATTTATCTGTTTAAAATGTAGGATTTTGGACCAAGCTATGGAAGGAGGCCCTGCTGCTTTGCTCTGGTGCTCTGCTGAAAGATTTCATCCTGTGAGACTGGTGGATGTGCCCTCTTTGCCACGGCGGCTCTTCGTTCTATGTGGACAGCTGCCGGGCTGCGTGATGCAAGGGCGCCCTCATGTGGATATGAACAGTGGTGTTTTAAATTAGTCTTTATAAAATTGTTTTTTTTTTAAACTAGAAATCTTATTGTTAATAAATTCTTTTTTGTATTTGGGAACCACTTCTCTGTCTCACTTGCAACGAACGTGTGTGTCAGTTGAAAGTTATTCAAATTGTCGAATTCCCAGGGTGGTGTCAGAAGTCCGACATATGTTTAATCATGATTTCTAATTGTCTTGACGATTAGGAGTAACTTGTCCGCTTTGCCACATTATTGAATCATTTCTTTACATAAATTGATTTAAAATGTTTGTTACATGAGAATTGACATGGTTAATTAAAATAAGTTTTTAGGCTTTTCCCTTTTACATTTAAATAGATGTTTTAAAATGAAATTTGCAACATGACTCAATTAAAAAAAAAATTGACTTTTAAAATGAGTTTACCATAACTGACTCTTTTCTTAACTGAACTCGATTTTTAATGAGATTTTTTTTTTAATAGAATTGCTTGTTTCATAAAATAGATTTCTTAAATGAGTTTCCACAATAACTGACTCATTTCTTAATTTAAATAGATTTTAATGTTATCATTTTAATGAGATTTTTAATATATATTACTACTTTTATTAAATAGATTTTTAAAATGGCATTTAGAATATGATGTTTAACTCGCTGTTATTACTATACTATTAACTCGTTTCTTTACTTAAATAGAAAAAGTCTCACATTTAATTTTGTTGCGATTTCTAAAAATGCAAATATTTTAGAATGCTGTGTGCAGTGTGTAGGATAGATATATTACTGTAAGTACACATTACTTCATGTATTATACGTGAGACGCTGGTCGCGTGGTAACGGCTGGCTCGAAGGAGCTCACGCAAAGAAATAGGTGGGGCGAAGAACCGGGTGGGGCAAACCCACTGTCTTCTTTTCGCTGATTGGTCGGTGCCGAACGATTTTCGCGCCAACATGTTGCATTGTGGGGATGTGAGGCGGAAATGATGGTTGTTTGCATGTTGGTAGTGGAGCTTCAGGTTGTTTTGTTCGGAGGTTTTTAAAGTTGTCAGAGTGAAAGTGTTTTGTAAAGTCAGTCACACAGATGCGGGAAGAAGAGTCTTCCGATTCCGAATCAGGGAGGATGGAGGAGAGTTCCATCCGGAGGAGTTTGGAGGCGTTGTGTCAGCAGTTGAACATGGACGAACAGACTGCGGCCGAAGCCATGAACAACTTCACCGCCATCTGGAACACATACACACTGGAGGTAACGCACACACAACTTCACTGCCATCTGGAACGCGCGCACACTGGAGGCAATACACACACAGACTTCACTGCCATCTGGAACACGCACACACACACAACTTCACTGCCATCTGGAACACATACACACTGGAGGTAACGCACACACAACTTCACTGCCATCTGGAACGCGCGCACACTGGAGGCAATACACACACAGACTTCACTGCCATCTGGAACACGCACACACACACACAACTTCACTGCCATCTGGAACACATACACACTGGAGGTAACACACACACACACAACTTCACTTCCATCTGTAACGCATACACACTGGAGGTAACACACACAACTTCACTGCCATCTGGAACGCATACACACTGGAGGTAACACACACAACTTCACCGCCATCTGGAACACATACACACTGGAGGTAACGCACACACAACTTCACCGCCATCTGGAACACATACACACTGGAGGTAACGCACACACAACTTCACTGCCATCTGGAACGCGCGCACACTGGAGGCAATACACACACACAGACTTCACTGCCATCTGGAACACGCACACA
This sequence comes from Thalassophryne amazonica, assembly GCF_902500255.1. NCBI lineage: Eukaryota > Metazoa > Chordata > Actinopteri > Batrachoidiformes > Batrachoididae > Thalassophryne > Thalassophryne amazonica. Next base: position 25,400,438 of record NC_047105.1, read on the forward strand.
CACACTCTCTTCACTGCCATCTGGAACACGCACACACTGGAGGTAACACACACACACACAACTTCACTGCCATCTGGAACACATACACACTGGAGGTAACACACACACACACTCTCTTCACTGCCATCTGGAACACATACACACTGGAGGTAACACACACACACACACAACTTCACTGCCATCTGGAACACATACACACTGGAGGTAACACACACACACACAACTTCACTGCCATCTGGAACGCATACACACTGGAGGTAACGCACACACAACTTCACTGCCATCTGTAACGCATACACACTGGAGGTAACACACACAACTTCACCGCCATCTGGAACGCATACACACTGGAGGTAACGCACACACAACTTCACCGCCATCTGGAACACATACACACTGGAGGTAACGCACACACAACTTCACCGCCATCTGGAACACATACACACTGGAGGTAACGCACACACAACTTCACTGCCATCTGGAACGCGCGCACACTGGAGGCAATACACACACACAGACTTCACTGCCATCTGGAACACGCACACACACACTCTCTTCACTGCCATCTGGAACACGCACACACTGGAGGTAACACACACAACTTCACTGCCATCTGGAACGCGCGCACACTGGAGGCAATACACACAAACAGACTTCACTGCCATCTGGAACATGCACACACACACTCTTCACTGCCATCTGGAACACGCACACACTGGAGGTAACACACACACAACTTCACTGCCATCTGGAACACGCACGCACCCACTGGAGGTTACACACACAATGTCACTGCTGTCGAATACACACACACGCTGAAGGTAACGCACACACGCACAACATCACTGCTGTCGAGCACACGCACACACACTGGAGGTAATGTGCACAACGTCACTGCTGTCGAGCACACGCACGTGCACACACTGGTGGTAATACACACACGCAGCGTCACTGCTGTCGAGCACACGCACGTGCACACACTGGTGGTAATACACACACGCAGCGTCACTGCTGTCGAACACGCACGTGCACACACTGGTGGTAATACACACACACACGCAGCGTCACTGCTGTCGAACACGCACGTGCACACACTGGTGGTAATACACACACACACGCAGCGTCACTGCTGTCGAACACGCACGTGCACACACTGGTGGTAATACACACACACACGCAGCGTCACTGCTGTCGAACACGCACGTGCACACACTGGTGGTAATACACACACACACGCAGCGTCACTGCTGTCGAACACGCACGTGCACACACTGGTGGTATTACACACACACACGCAGCGTCACTGCTGTCGAACACGCACGTGCACACACTGGTGGTAATACACACACACACGCAGCGTCACTGCTGTCGAACACGCACGTGCACACACTGGTGGTAATACACACACACACGCAGCGTCACTGCTGTCGAACACGCACGTGCACACACTGGTGGTAATACACACACACACGCAGCGTCACTGCTGTCGAACACGCACGTGCACACACTGGTGGTAATACACACACACGCAGCGTCACTGCTGTCGAACACGCACGTGCACACACTGGTGGTAATACACACACACAACATCACTGCTGTCAAACGCGCGTGCACAACGTCACTGCTGTCGAACACACGCGCACACACTGGAGGTAACGCACGCGCACACAACGTCACTGCTGTCGAACACACGCACACATGCTAGAGATAAGAACCGGCCCGGTGGTCTCTGAAGGAGTTGCTTTATACTTCTGCTTGAACTGAGCAGTTGTTATTATTAATGATCAGCACCTTTATTACATGTGAACACATGTACACAGGAATTTGTAATATACAGAATGCCAAAATGTTGAAGGTTTTGATGTAAAGTCACTGTCAGATTGTCAAAACAAAACATTATAGCACTACAAGGTGTAATATATTATATTACCAAATAATACTGTTTAAAATGCAGTGTGATTACATTGTATTACATATGTATGTAAATGTATCATAAAGTGTAATGTGGTTACTTACTAATAGGGTTGCAGTTTTTAATAAATGATTAATTGTATGTGTATTATGTCAGAAGTAGTGCAAAACAAAAAAAAAACTCATGTTTTTCATATTCTTTGTCCAACGTTCTAATATGTTCAATTTATGATGACTAACATCTTTTGTTGGCCTCTCCTATTTTACTCAGGGTCACCACAGCAGCACCAGTACATATCCACATGTTGGCACAAGTTTTACATCAGATACTCTTCCCGCTCCAGATGTACATGGAGAGTGGGGCTTGATACTGGAGGACTCAAACCAGGGACCTTGTTTGTGGGAGGCAAGCGCGCTAACTGCCTGTGAGCTCTGCTGCCAAATATGTTCACTCTACAGTATGCTCTGTTTATAACATAAAAAACACGAGATGTATTTAAATCTTTAAATGTTTGACTTTCTTTCTTGTGACACAGTGATTTACTGTCAGTTTCAGTTCTAAAATAATCCAACTTTTTTTGTAATCCTTCATTTCATAGATTGGTTTGATAAATTTATCTATTATTTTTAATTTGTTTGTTTTCTGGTGCGTATCTGGACCTGGGTGTAGCAGACCAAACAGTTCAGCCCACACTTCTCTGTTCACAGCCTCTAACTCTTTCTGGGATACCCTGAGGTATTCCAAAATCAGATGAGAAATATAATCCCGCCAGCGTCTTTGGGTCTTTCCCAGGGCCTGGACGACCTCCCTCTGGAGTTGATCGGGGGCATCCTCACCAGATGCCAAAACCACCTCACTTGGTTCCTTTTGATGTGAAGAAGCAGCACTTCTACTCCAATTCCCTCCCAGATATTTGAGCTTCTCGTCCTGTCCTTGAGTGTAAGCTCAGATACTCGACGGAGGAACCTCATTTCTGCTGCTTGTGTCTGTGCCCTTGCTCTTTAGGTCATTTCCCAAAGTTCATGACCATAGGTGTTGAGATAAATCAAGAGTCCTGCCTTGTGGCTTGGATCAGATCTCTTATTTTAAAATATTAAAGGAATTAAAATGGAAGTCACAGAATTCCTCAATGATTGTTGACTTTGTGCCGCTGTGGTCACATAAAAAAAGGAGGAGGAGGACCTTTATTGTCATTATACATACATTCAATGAAATTTGTCCTCTGCATTTCAATCAATTCAATTCAATCAATTTTTTTTTTATATAGCGCCAAATCACAACAAACAGTTGCCCCAAGGCGCTTTATATTGTAAGGCAAGGCCATACAATAATGATGTAAAACCCCAACGGTCAAAACGACCCCCTGTGAGCAAGCACTTGGCTACAGTGGGAAGGAAAAACTCCCTTTTAACAGGAAGAAACCTCCAGCAGAACCAGGCTCAGGGAGGGGCAGTCTTCTGCTGGGACTGGTTGGGGCTGAGGGAGAGAACCAGGAAAAAGACATGCTGTGGAGGGGAGCAGAGATCGATCACTAATGATTAAATGCAGAGTGGTGCATACAGAGCAAAAAGAGAAAGAAACAGTGCATCATGGGAACCCCCCAGCAGTCTACGTCTATAGCAGCATAACTAAGGGATGGTTCAGGGTCACCTGATCCAGCCCTAACTATAAGCTTTAGCGAAAAGGACAGTTTTAAGCCTAATCTTAAAAGTAGAGAGGGTGTCTGTCTCCCTGATCTGAATTGGGAGCTGGTTCCACAGGAGAGGAGCCTGAAAGCTGAAGGCTCTGCCTCCCATTCTACTCTTACAAACCCTAGGAACTACAAGTAAGCCTGCAGTCTGAGAGCGAAGCGCTCTATTGGGGTGATATGGTACTACGAGGTCCCTAAGATAAGCTGGGACCTGATTATTCAAAACCTTATAAGTAAGAAGAAGAATTTTAAATTCTATTCTAGAATTAACAGGAAGCCAATGAAGAGAGGCCAATATGGGTGAGATATGCTCTCTCCTTCTAGTCCCCGTCAGCACTCTAGCTGCAGCATTTTGAATTAACTGAAGGCTTTTTAGGGAACTTTTAGGACAACCTGATAATAATGAATTACAATAGTCCAGCCTAGAGGAAATAAATGCATGAATTAGTTTTTCAGCATCACTCTGAGACAAGACCTTTCTGATTTTAGAGATATTGCGTAAATGCAAAAAAGCAGTCCTACATATTTGTTTAATATGCGCTTTGAATGACATATCCTGATCAAAAATGACTCCAAGATTTCTCACAGTATTACTAGAGGTCAGGGTAATGCCATCCAGAGTAAGGATCTGGTTAGACACCATGTTTCTAAGATTTGTGGGGCCAAGTACAATAACTTCAGTTTTATCTGAGTTTAAAAGCAGGAAATTAGAGGTCATCCATGTCTTTATGTCTGTAAGACAATCCTGCAGTTTAGCTAATTGGTGTGTGTCCTCTGGCTTCATGGATAGATAAAGCTGGGTATCATCTGCGTAACAATGAAAATTTAAGCAATACCGTCTAATAATACTGCCTAAGGGAAGCATATATAAAGTGAATAAAATTGGTCCTAGCACAGAACCTTGTGGAACTCCATAATTAACTTTAGTCTGTGAAGAAGATTCCCCATTTACATGAACAAATTGTAATCTATTAGACAAATATGATTCAAACCACCGCAGCGCAGTGCCTTTAATACCTATGGCATGCTCTAATCTCTGTAATAAAATTTTATGGTCAACAGTATCAAAAGCAGCACTGAGGTCTAACAGAACAAGCACAGAGATGAGTCCACTGTCCGAGGCCATAAGAAGATCATTTGTAACCTTCACTAATGCTGTTTCTGTACTATGATGAATTCTAAAACCTGACTGAAACTCTTCAAATAGACCATTCCTCTGCAGATGATCAGTTAGCTGTTTTACAACTACCCTTTTAAGAATTTTTGAGAGAAAAGGAAGGTTGGAGATTGGCCTATAATTAGCTAAGATAGCTGGGTCAAGTGATGGCTTTTTAAGTAATGGTTTAATTACTGCCACCTTAAAAGCCTGTGGTACATAGCCAACTAACAAAGATAGATTGATCATATTTAAGATCGAAGCATTAAATAATGGTAGGGCTTCCTTGAGCAGCCTGGTAGGAATGGGGTCTAATAAACATGTTGATGGTTTGGATGAAGTAACTAATGAAAATAACTCAGACAGAACAATCGGAGAGAAAGAGTCTAACCAAATACCGGCATCACTGAAAGCAGCCAAAGATAACGATACGTCTTTGGGATGGTTATGAGTAATTTTTTCTCTAATAGTTAAAATTTTGTTAGCAAAGAAAGTCATGAAGTCATTACTAGTTAAAGTTAATGGAATACTCAGCTCAATAGAGCTCTGACTCTTTGTCAGCCTGGCTACAGTGCTGAAAAGAAACCTGGGGTTGTTCTTATTTTCTTCAATTAGTGATGAGTAGAAAGATGTCCTAGCTTTACGGAGGGCTTTTTTATAGAGCAACAGACTCTTTTTCCAGGCTAAGTGAAGATCTTCTAAATTAGTGAGACGCCATTTCCTCTCCAACTTACGGGTTATCTGCTTTAAGCTACGAGTTTGAGAGTTATACCATGGAGTCAGACACTTCTGATTTAAAGCTCTCTTTTTCAGAGGAGCTACAGCATCCAAAGTTGTCTTCAATGAGGATGTAAAACTATTGACGAGATACTCTATCTCCCTTACAGAGTTTAGGTAGCTACTCTGCACTGTGTTGTTATATGGCATTAGAGAACATAAAGAAGGAATCATATCCTTAAACCTAGTTACAGCGCTTTCTGAAAGACTTCTAGTGTAATGAAACTTATTCCCTACTGCTGGGTAGTCCATCAGAGTAAATGTAAATGTTATTAAAAAATGATCAGACAGAAGGGAGTTTTCAGGGAATACTGTTAAGTCTTCTATTTCCATACCATAAGTCAGAACAAGATCTAAGATATGATTAAAGTGGTGGGTGGACTCATTTACTTTTTGAGCAAAGCCAATAGAGTCTAATAATAGATTAAATGCAGTGTTGAGGCTGTCATTCTCAGCATCTGTGTGGATGTTAAAATCGCCCACTATAATTATCTTATCTGAGCTAAGCACTAAGTCAGACAAAAGGCCTGAAAATTCACAGAGAAACTCACAGTAACGACCAGGTCGACGATAGATAATAACAAATAAAACTGGTTTTTGGGACTTCCAATTTGGATGGACAAGACTAAGAGACAAGCTTTCAAATGAATTAAAGCTCTGTCTGGGTTTTTGATTAATTAATAAGCTGGAATGGAAGATTGCTGCTAATCCACCGCCCCGGCCCGTGCTACGAGCGTTCTGACAGTTAGTGTGACTCGGGGGTGTTGACTCATTTAAACTAACATATTCATCCTGCTGTAACCAGGTTTCTGTTAGGCAGAATAAATCAATATGTTGATCAATTATTATATCATTTACCAACAGGGACTTAGAAGAGAGAGACCTAATGTTTAATAGACCACATTTAACTGTTTTAGTCTGTGGTGCAGTTGAAGGTGCTATATTATTTTTTCTTTTTGAATTTTTATGCTTAAATAGATTTTTGCTGGTTATTGGTAGTCTGGGAGCAGGCACCGTCTCTACGGGGATGGGGTAATGAGGGGATGGCAGGGGGAGAGAAGCTGCAGAGAGGTGTGTAAGACTACAACTCTGCTTCCTGGTCCCAACCCTGGATAGTCACGGTTTGGAGGATTTAAGAAAATTAGCCAGATTTCTAGAAATGAGAGCTGCTCCATCCAAAGTGGGATGGATGCCGTCTCTCCTAACAAGACCAGGTTTTCCCCAGAAGCTTTGCCAATTATCTATGAAGCCCACCTCATTTTTTGGACACCACTCAGACAGCCAGCAATTCAAGGAGAACATGCGGCTAAACATGTCACTCCCGGTCTGATTGGGGAGGGGCCCAAAGAAAACTACAGAGTCCGACATTGTTTTTGCAAAGTTACACACCGATTTAATGTTAATTTTAGTGACCTCCGATTGGCGTAACCGGGTGTCATTACTGCCGACGTGAATTACAATCTTACCAAATTTACGCTTAGCCTTAGCCAGCAGTTTCAAATTTCCTTCAGTGTCGCCTGCTCTGGCCCCCGGAAGACAATTGACTATGGTTGCTGGTGTCGCTAACTTCACATTTCTCAAAACAGAGTCGCCAATAACCAGAGTTTGATCCTCGGCGGGTGTGTCGTCGAGTGGGGAAAAACGGTTAGAAATGTGAACGGGTTGGCGGTGTACACGGGGCTTCTGTTTAGGGCTACGCTTCCTCCTCACAGTCACCCAGTCAGCCTGCTTTCCCGGCTGCTCGGGATCTGCCAGGGGGGAACTAACGGCGGCTAAGCTACCTTGGTCTGCACCGACTACAGGGGCCTGGCTAGCTGTAGAATTTTCCACGGTGCGGAGCCGAGTCTCCAATTCGCCCAGCCTGGCCTCCAAAGCTACGAATAAGCTACACTTATTACAAGTACCATTACTGCTAAAGGAGGCCGAGGAATAACTAAACATTTCACACCCAGAGCAGAAAAGTGCGGGAGAGACAGGAGAAGCCACCATGCTAAATCGGCTAAGAGCTAGTAGCTACGCTAAGCTAGCGGATTCCTAAAAACACGCAAAGTGAATAATGTGTAAATAATTTAGAGGTGATTCAGTAGAAGGAGTGCTTTAGTTAAGGCACGTAAAGATTACACTGGGAAACAAATCGTAATCTAGATAACTAGATCAATCTAACTGCGCAGAATAAACAGCTAACAGATACAGAAAAACACCGCTGTGCTCCGGAACAGGAAGTGATACAATACCGCAGTGAGAGCCAACCACCAGTAGAGGCAAGCAAGAGAGTTCATTTAATTCATGAACTCTTTTGTTCATGAATGGTGGTAAGATGGTTAAATTTAGTTCATTTAACCATCCTTATTAGAGTTTGACACAATCCAACCACTAGGAGCAGTGGGTAGTCACAGTCCGACACCCGGGGACCAACTCCAGATGTTGAGATGCTGCCTCGGTCAGGGATGGAGAAAGGAATAGACCATAAATAAGCATGTTTTTGATTGTGGGAGGAAACCCACACATGCACAGGGAGAGCATGCAAACTTCCCACGGAAAGGAGCACCTGATGCTGGCAGGCATCAGTGCTAACCACTAAGCCACCATGCCACCCACAGTTACATGGCTCCTTTTCCAAAGTCGGTCAGATATGCGAAGGTTGACATCATGTTGGCGTTTGATTGTGGTGTTCCTGTGTCTGCAGGGAGAGGTGATCCATTGGTTGGCCTGCTCGCTGTATGCAGCCTGCAGAAAGGGATCCACTCCCACAGTGGGCAAAGGGCTGCTGGAAGGAAACTGTGTCTCCCTCACTAGGATCCTTCGCTCCTCGAAACTCAGGTTAGTCACGGTCAGCTCTGTGGTAGCTGCTATTTAAACAATGTCATAACCAAACTGCACAACGATAAAGGTACGTAGAAAATATTGTATTGATGAGCCCCTCTTTTTGCTACGGTGCTTTATGGCTACTGCTCCTGACCAACTTCTGTCTCCTCTCCACCCTCTTCCTTCCAGTCTGATCCAGTTCTTCTCCAAGATGAAGAAGTGGGCTGACATGTCCAACCTGTGTCAGGATTTCAGGCTGCGCATGGATCGGCTGGAACGCAACTTTGAAGTTTCCACCGTTATATTCCGCAAGTTTGAGCCAATCTTCATGGACATTTTTCAGAACCCACAGGGAGGCGAGCCGCCACGCCAGCCGCGCAGCAGGAAACACAGGCACGTTCCAAACACACACACACACTTTCATGGTCACACATTTTTTGGGGATTTTGAGCCCACACTTTTCTGTTCACAGCCTCAAACAGTTTCCCAAATTTGATTTGTTATGTTAGTAAGAGATTTTTATGTTGGCATTTTGTTCATGTGTGTGCTGAATAAACTTATTCATTCATTCATTTTTGTGAATTGTTGTACTGCACTCTTTATTATTGGGATTTATTATTTGCGTTTATTTGATGTAGTGCGGGCAAGGGTTCAGGTTGTTTTGGTTATGACTTAGTGGTTGGCAGTGTTGCCTCACAGCGAGAAGGTCATGGGTTCGATTTCCACCTGTGGCCTTTCTGTGTGGAGTTTGCGTGTTCTCCATGTGTTTGCGTGGGTTTCCTCCGGGTTTTCCAGCTTCCTCCCACATCCAAAGACACGCAGGTTATGCGGATTGGGAACTTTAAATTGTCTGTAGGTGTGAGTGCAGGCGTGACTGTGTTTGTTTGTCTATATGTGGCCCTGCGACAGACTGGCGTCGTGTTCAAGGTGTACCCTGCCTCACGCTCTATTACTGCTGGGATAGGCTCCAGCCCCCAGCGACCCTTAATTGGACTAAGTGGTTGAAGATGAGTGTGTGATGTAGTGCCTTGATTTCTGATAGTGTTATATAAATAGTCATTATAATAATTGTTTTTAGTAATAAATGTTTTGTTTGTTTGTGTTTTTTTTTTTTTGTTTTTTTTTCTTTTTCAGTATAAAGGTTATACTGGCGTATAAGTCACAGGACCTTCCAAACTCATGAAAAAAAAAAAAAAACGAGTTGTACTCCAGAAAATGCGGACATTGATTCCTGAACATTTCATGTGTAAGAGCAAGTTGAAGATGATGCCTGATCGCATTCTTCTTTCGACAAAGTGCAACCTTATTTTGTAAAGCTACTTAAATTAAATCAACTTACATTTTTTTTTAATTGCCATGCAGTTTTTATGATATTGTAAATAATTTTACAATCATTTTTATTTGTCAAAGTCGAATATCTACTTGGTAGACATGCTCACCCTGACGCCTGGAGGCCAGTCGGCCTGTCAGTTGAAAGTCTCTTGACAAGTGCATTCCACTGTGTTCTCTCCAGCGCCATGGTCTGGACTTTATTGAGGTCTTTCTCAGTTAAACGTCAGTACTGTGAGGGACTGAAGAAACATATGAGTAATGTATAACAAATGTTTATATCCATTCATTGTCCAGTTTTGTTCTGTACAAGTCTTTTTCTCATTTGTTAGATGTGTTCTTTGTCGGCTGATGTTCGGGACGTCCGTTCTAACGTTTTGTGTGTGCTCAGAGGGAGGTTTCCCGCTGTTGATTAAAGTGTCATCTTTCTTTGTATTTTGTGACTATAATAGCTGATGTATTTACCCAGTTGCACAGGTACTTACTGAAATCCAATGATTTAAAATTTACTGCAAAATAAGACCTCGTGGCATTATCTGAAGTACATTATTTGTTATTTAATGATATTTCATGTCGCAGTCTGTAGGCATACAAGTCTAACAGAGTGTTTCTCCTCCCTGTTACTCTGCAGGCGGCTGCCCTGTCACATCAGCGATGTGTTCAAGTTTTGCTGGACGTTGTTTGTCTTTACCAAAGGTATCAAGAAACATAACACGGCACACGCGTCCACAAATTAAGCAGTGTTTTAATGTAAGTAATGTGCCAGCATAGTTTGAAAGGTGATCACATAAATGAAACAACAGCATGTTGTTTTAACACTGTGCACATTATAGTCTGTAAAACGTAAAAAGTAAGTCCCTTCGGCTGCTCTGTTGGTTTTGGGGTCACCACAGCAGATCTGAGGTGGATCTCCATGTTGATTCGATACAAATTTTACACCAGATGCATTTCCTGACGCAACTCTGCATTACATGGAGAAATGGGCAGGGGTGGGGCTTGAACCGGAAACCTTTCATGCTGAAACCAGGCACACTAACCACTTGGCTCATGCACCGCCATATTCTAGGTTATTCTGTCTCACGTATGGCGTGAAAACTTAGTAGTTGCTGGAGTTGGTCAAGCTTCATTTACATTTTGCAATGAATAAGAATGAAATGGTGAATTTATTGTGCTGACAGATTGGAAATGTTCCACAGGCAAGTTTGACAGCTTTGCTTGTGCAGTTGTTTGTGTTTATACCTGCATCAACAAAGAGCGCAGGTCTTTGAACTACTTAACTCTCTGAGCATCTGTCTTTGCATCGGCGTGCGGTATGTGTATCTGACATCTTGACAAACACTTCTCAAGGTGAAACTTGGTACATAAGGTCACCTCACTAAGACCTCTGACAAATCTGATGTTGTGTATGTTTCCATTTTAATTGTATCCACCAGGGGGAGAGTCTCATACACCTTGTTTACGTAATATCATGGCAAAACCTTTGTATATCAATGTCCAGTCTTCACACATGTTCAATGTTTGGTGCATTTCAGTTATAATTTTTGGCCACCTGGGAGGGGTCTCAGAAACATTGTATTCAAGAAGTGGAAAAGGTTTTCACGGACCATGATTACACTTGCTACTGTAGGTATTGCCTTGCTAGGAAAGCTTGCAAAAGTTAGCGTTTGGCCTTGGTATTGTTGATTAGGGTAAGTACCGCCCTTTCTAAGTTATTGTTTATTGTTTCAAAGTTACTGAAGGATTTAATAAAATTTTGTGAAAAGGTTAAATTGGCATACAAGATGAGGTGATTAGATGTCTAAAAGTGAATGTCACTGTCTTCTGGAATCCAACTGACATGGGTTTTGGGGAGCTGCTATTGATATTAGGAACTTAAAAATTTACAATGCCAATATAACTATTGATATACATAAAAAATGCCAGTGACCCCTGACATTTCTTTATCAAACTCTTAACCCATGTCGCATTGGTTAGCCTTTACATTAGATAGATCTCTGTTTTGGCTCCACCGAGCTAGCCAGCATAGTGACCACTTGTCGCTGTAAAATGTCCACTGACTGAAAATGAATGGCAGCTGGTAGCTAATTTGACCAAGAGGTGGTGGGAGTCCCAACCATATTTAACAGCATTGTAAACAATGCTGTTGCAGCACTCTCTGCTGGGAAAACTACATAATGGCACATATCCAACAGGAAAACTGTTTTCCTGCATTATTTATTTGGAAAAACAACTCAATGTCAGTATATTTTTGAAACACTCATATCATCGGCCAACCAGTATATCGGTTGGGCTCTACTGTATTCATCAACAAAATTAGGTAGGGCCCTGGTGAAAGAGCCCTTGATCATTGCTAGCTGTGGAAGATGAATGCTGTTTGTACCTGTAGTTAAAAAGCGCAAATCGTTGACTAACAAGGCGGCATTGAGATTCATGAGATGATTGTTGGACGCACATGTCAGCGTCAGGTGCATCCAGACCCAATGAAGAGAGACAAACCTGGTTTAAGATGTTGCACAGATTTCTGTGTAGGCTCTCAGTTGTCCAGGTGGTTTCCATAGTAGAGAAGCTTGAATCTTCGACTGGACTGAGTTGCTTGACGTGAGGATGTTTTGCTTCAAATCACAGAAGCTTCCTCAGCTAAAATTCTTGCTCTGGTAGTCTGACTTCTGTCTTGACTCTTGTAGAGAAGAATAAACCAGAAGCCAACAAAAGCTGGAGTTTTTAACCTAACCAGACCCCTCCTACCGAGAGGCCGACTGCTATAGGCTAGTGACCAAACAATAGCTCTAATTAGCACCTATTGTGCTCTAGTTAGCACTCTCCTAATGATGGGATGGAAGCCTCCCCTGATGGCTCCCTTGACGACTCTCCTGATGACGTGAATGTCTCATTACCATGAACAAAAGACTGAAACTGCTTTGACCTGAGTACCCCATTGTAAACAGGGGACAAAGCGTGTCTGAGACCTGCCCCCCGCTTAAGGCTGGGTTTCAACTGTTTTACAAAGAATGCTTCCTTGACACCTCTCTCAAACCATTTCTTCTCTCTGGCTAAGATTTTAACTTCCTTGTCCTCAAACGTGTGGTTAGTGTCTTTCAGGTGGAGATGAACTGCAGACAGGTCCACTGGTGACCTCTCTGCGGTGCTGGTATAGCCTCTTGTTTAAAGGTTGCTTAGAGGGACTCATTGACAGGCAGACATACTTCAGACTGTACCCGGGGGACACCACTCCATGCATCTATGGACTGCCCAAAATCCACAAACAGGACGTGCCACTCAGGCCTATTGTATGTAGCACAGATTCCATCACATACAATTTGGCCAAGCACCTCAAGTGGATTTTGGCTCCTCTAGTGGGTAACTCAGACCACCATGTGGAGAACACACAAGTTTTTGTGAACAAGATCAAAGACTTGCAGCTGGAGGCAGATGAAACTGTGGTGTCATTTGATGTGACTTCGTTGTTCACCTGCATCCCCACCGCTGAGGCCATCTCAGCTGTGAGGCAGAGACTGCTGGAGGATGTGTCTCTACCTGAAAGGACCAGACTCACACCAGACCACATCTGCCAACTCTTGGAGATCTGTCTTAACACCACGTATTTCCTGTTTAGGGGGAATTACTACAGGCAGATCCATGGTTGTGCGATGGGGTCTCCGGTATCCCCCATTGTGGCTAATCTGTACATGGAGCGAGTGGAGAAGACAGCCTTAACGTCGTTCACGGGCATCTCTCCCAGTCACTGGTTCAGATATGTCGATAACACATGGGTTAAAATCAAGCAACAGGAGGTCGAGGACTTTACAGAACACATCAATATCAATATCCAATATCAAGTTCACACGTGAGGATGCCAGAAACAACCATTTAGCCTTCTTGGACTGTGATGTTACGATTGGAGAGAACAGGCAGCTCCAGACAGAGGTTTACAGAAAACCCACTCACACTGACCAATATCTGCTCTTTGGCTCAAACCACCCCCTTGAACACAAGCTCGGGGTGATCAGGACGCTTCAACACAGAGCCCTACAGGTGCCCACAACTGCAGAGGGAAGGGCTAAAGAACAACAACTTGTACGGAAAGCCCTCACAGTATGTGGGTACCCACGATGGTCCCTGGACAAAGTGTAGAAGTCCTAGAAAACAAAGAGACCAGATAGACAGGAGACGGAGACAAGAAGAAGAGTGTCTCTCCCTTATTTAGGAGGAGTAGGGGAAAAACTACAGAGGATCTTCAGACAGCACAAAATCCCAGTTTACTTTAAACCGGTTAACACCTTGAGACAGAAATTAGTTCACCCTAAGGACAGGATCCCTAGTTACAAACAGAGCAATGTAGTGTATTATATCAGTCAGGAAAACTGTAATGAACACTACATAGGTGAGACTAAGCAACCTTTAAACAAGAGGCTATACCAGCACCGCAGAGAGGTCGCCAGTGGACCTCAGTCTGCAGTTCATCTCCACCTGAAAGACACTAACCACACGTTTGAGGACAAGGAAGTTAATATCTTAGCCAGAGAGAAGAAATGGTTTGAGAGAGGTGTCAAGGAAGCATTCTTTGTAAAACAGTTGAAACCCAGCCTTAACCGGGGGGCAGGTCTCAGACACGCTTTGTCCCCTGTTTACAATGGGGTACTCAGGTCAAAGCAGTTTCAGTCTTTTGTTCATGGTAATGAGACATTCACGTCATCAGGAGAGTCGTCAAGGGAGCCATCAGGGGAGGCTTCCATCCCATCATTAGGAGAGCGCTAACTAGAGCACAATAGGTGCTAATTAGAGCTATTGTTTAGTTACTAGCCTATAGCAGTCGGCCTCTCGGTAGGAGGGGTCTGGTTAGGTTAAAAACTCCAGCTTTTGTTGGCTTCTGGTTTATTCTTCTCTACAAGAGTCAAGACAGAAGTCAGACTACCAGAGCAAGAATTTTAGCTGAGGAAGCTTCTGTGATTTGAAGCGAAACGTCCTCACGTCAAGCAACTCAGTCCAGTCGAAGATTCAAGCTTCTCTACTATGTTGCACAGATGTAGAAAGTAAGAAGTATTCCATCTGGAAATGATGAGTGGCAGCAGAGAACTCCTCCAGAACAGAAGGACCTGGTCTGGAAAAGCTGAAGGAGAGAGAGAATCAGTGCAACAGAAAAAATAACAGTTCAGGTGGAATTGGGATTGTATTTAAACATTGGTTTGGTTTAACGTGTCCATGATTGACTGAGCCAGTTTATGAACACTTCAGCTGCTAAACACTGTGGTGAGTGGGAATTTGGGAACTGAAAAGTTCATCCTGTATTTTGTTGACTGCATAGATAGAACGTGTCTAACTTCATCTACGTGTGGATTTTGGGTTATTTTTCTCATTGTGTGTTCAGTCTCTTGACTTATTGAGATGCAGAGGAGTTCAGTGTATAATGTGATGCGTCTTTGTCTACGTACATCCTGCAGGTAACTTTCGTATGATTGGTGACGACCTGGTGAATTCATACCACCTGTTGCTCTGCTGTCTGGACTTGGTGTTTGGCAATGCGCTGCTTTGTGCCAACAGGAAGGACCTCATCAACCCAACATTCAAAGGTATCGCTCTGGTTGGTGTTTTTGTGAACCTGAAGCCCACATTGAACTTCACATTGACCATGGATATGTTATGTTGATGTACTCAACAAAAATATAAACGCAACACTTTTGGTTTTGCTCCCATTTTGTATGAGATGAACTCAAAGATCTAAAACTTTTTCCACATACACAATATCACCATTTCCCTCAAATATTGTTCACAAACCAGTCTAAATCTGTGATAGTGAGTACTTCTCCTTTGCTGAGATAATCCATCCCACCTCACAGGTGTGCCATACCAAGATGCTGATTAGACACCATGATTAGTGCACAGGTGTGCCTTAGACTGCCCACAATAAAAGGCCACTCTGAAAGGTGCAGTTTTATCACACAGCACAATGCCACAGATGTCGCAAGATTTGAGGGAGCGTGCAATTGGCATGCTGTCAGCAGGAATGTCAACCAGAGCTGTTGCTCGTGTATTGAATGTTCATTTCTCTACCATAAGCCGTCTCCAAAGGTGTTTCAGAGAATTTGGCAGTACATCCAACCAGCCTCACAACTGCAGACCACGTGTAACCACACCAGCCCAGGACCTCCACATCCAGCATGTTCACCTCCAAGATCGTCTGAGACCAGCCACTCAGACAGCTGCTGAAACAATCGGTTTGCATAACCAAAGAATTTCTGCACAAACTGTCAGAAACCGTCTCAGGGAAGCTCATCTGCATGCTCGTCGTCCTCATCGGGGTCTCGACCTGACTCCAGTTCTTCGTCGTAACCGACTTGAGTGGGCAAATGCTCACATTCGCTGGCGTTTGGCACGTTGGAGAGGTGTTCTCTTCACGGATGAATCCCGGTTCACACTGTCCAGGGCAGATGGCAGACAGCGTGTGTGGCGTCGCGTGGGTGAGCGGTTTTCTGATGTCAATGTTGTGGATCGAGTGGCCCATGGTGGCGGTGGGGTTATGGTATGGGCAGGCGTCTGTTATGGACGAAGAACACAGGTGCATTTTATTGATGGCATTTTGAATACACAGAGATACCGTGACGAGATCCTGAGGCCCATTGTTGTGCCATACATCCAAGAACATCACCTCATGTTGCAGCAGGATAATGCACGGCCCCATGTTGCAAGGATCTGTACACAATTCTTGGAAGCTGAAAATGTCTCAGTTCTTGCATGGCCGGCATACTCCCGGACATGTCACCCATTGAGCATGTTTGGGATGCTCTGGACCGTCGTATACGACAGCGTGTACCAGTTCCTGCCAATATCCAGCAACTTCGCACAGCCATTGAAGAGGAGTGGACCAACATTCCACAGGCCACAATTGACAACCTGATCAACTCTATGCGAAGGAGATGTGTTGCACTGCATGAGGCAAATGGTGGTCACACCAGATACTGACTGGTATCCCCCCCCAATAAAACAAAACTGCACCTTTCAGAGTGGCCTTTTATTGTGTGCAGTCTAAGGCACACCTGTGCACTAATCATGGTGTCTAATCAGCATCTTGGTATGGCACACCTGTGAGGTGGGATGGATTATCTCAGCAAAGGAGAAGTACTCACTATCACAGATTTAGACTGGTTTGTGAACAATATTTGAGGGAAATGGTGATATTGTGTATGTGGAAAAAGTTTTAGATCTTTGAGTTCATCTCATACAAAATGGGAGCAAAACCAAAAGTGTTGCGTTTATATTTTTGTTGAGTGTAGATATGATGGCATGCAGTGTGAGCGAAGATGTAGGCATGCTAGAAGTTTGTGTAAAATTGTAGTTTTTGATTTTGTTCATCAGCCTGTCAACAACAACATCCCAATTGAAGTATCCAAGCATTCCTAGTCCATCAGGTATCAAGTTTTGTCCAAATATCAAGGTAACTTGATTTCTTTGTAGGTCTCCTACCAGACAACTCAGACACCTACGGATCATCAGTCAACAATAAGTAACCTTAGCCTGATTAAACATGATTGACTGTCCATCCGTGGTTCTCAAGACCAGGCACCTAAGTGGCCCTACTGTCCTATTTTACTCTTCCTTTTTAGATATACCTTTGTATACTGGCATAGTTCCACCTTAGAATTGGAATATAATATATAAGATATACTTTACTGAATTTTCATGACTCTATTTTCTTATAGTTCACAAACCACATGGGGCTGAGACCAGGTTCGAGGATGTTTAAAATGGGATGGAACATTTGGGAATACAAGTTCTTTTTTCACAAAATGTGGTGAAAATGTTAGTTTGTGGCTTTAATAGACATTACGTTTTAGAGCAGATATAATCGGTAAAAAGTCAGAATCATGATTTGCTCTGAATGTTGGGTCCAGCATGCGGTCCCGACATTACCATTATGTTAGCTTGACTGATCCACTAGGAGCACAACATACTAATGTTTTGAGAGAGAGATGAGAGTGTGTGTGAGATTAAGCAGTTAAGAATGAGAAGTTTTTGGTGCGTGTGTGAACATATGTTACTTTGTGTGTTTAGGACTGCCTGCTGCCTGTCGTGCTGACGGTCACCTGTCACCAGACGAGTCCCCTCCGTGTTTGTTGGAGAGGCTGTGTGAGCTTCACGATGGCCTGGTGGTGGATGCCAAAGGCATCAAACGCCATTACTTCAGACCATACATACAGAAACTGTTCCACAGACGGGTATACACACATACACACTTGTCCGTGCACTGATTGTCCAACTGTGGTGCTATAAACCCATATGACAGCACCTGATACAATAGGTCTATGGGGGTGGAATGGCAAAAAATTTTGTTCCTTTCCTGAGTTCTCTTTCTTTTCCTGTTTCCACCCACTTGTGTTGGAGTCCATATAGTCACTAATGTATAGACAAAAATTCCCATAAGCCTCAGTAGTTATATTCATGTAAAATGAATTTGTATGATTTTGAGCCTGATTCCAGTTTTTATTTTAATTGTCCTTCAGATTCTAAGAGGCAATGAGGAGCTTTTGACAGAACTGCTGGATCCTCAGAACTTTGTGGAGAACAAGTAAGCAAATTGCAGAGGTGTCAAACCGGTTCCAGAAAGGGCTGAAAGGGTACAGGTTTTTTGTGCAGCTACCCTCTCCAGCAGGTGATTTCAGTGATTAACTGATTCCATCTGCTCAAAGTGATGTTAATCAGTGATATCACCTGCTGGAGTGGGTGGTTGCACAGAAAACCTTCACCCTCTCAGCCCTTTCTGGAACTGGTTTGATACCTCTGGATTAGGGAGTTGTTTTCCAGTTTGGATTATCCTGCAGCTGTCGCTGGATTTTCTTTTTCTGATCTCCACATTTATCTACATGTAGTTTATCGTTGTGTGTTTTTAACTTACAGTAAAGCCATAAACAGGGAATATGAGGAGTATGTGTTGACGGTGGGAGATTTTGATGAGAGAGTGTTTCTGGGAGCCGATGCTGATGAAGAAATTGGGACTCCGAGGAAGATTTTACAGGAGTCCTCCAGCAGCCAACCGATGGTTCAGAGTCAGCTGCGGCAACATGTAGAAAAGGTATATGCACACACACACACACACACACACACAAAAACACAAAGTCCATAGTAATACACAGATGCATACACACCTCTTATGTAGTAAGACACAGGCGCGCACACACCCTCCCACCTGTTGTTTCGTAAGGCACAGACGCGCACACACCTGTTACGTAGTAAGACACAGGTGCGCACACATATCTGTTGCATAGTAAGGCACACCCAGTCCACTGTGTGGAGAGCTGATTGGTGCCCTCACCTTCATCCTTTATCATTCATGCAATCACAGGGTTGCTGGTCATGGTTTCAGGATAGACGTATTCGCCCTAATATGAAATCATATTGGATGATTGTCTTCACTTTGTCCAATCAAAGCCTTATTTTGGTTCAAAGAACAGCAATAACCACATTTGTGTGAGTCAGATTAACAGATCCCGGATCTTCAAGTTTATTTATTTTTTTATTTTTTTAAAGCAACATATAAAGAAGGAGCTGGTCTCAAAAACTGGTCCAAAACTCTGGCAGCAGCATTTTGGAAGCCAATTGACTGCCGGTTCTGTTGTCCTGCATCTTAATCCTCATCAAGGAACTGTGGGGTAGAATTAAAAACAAAATGTTCTCTTTCTCTTTAGACAGGTTCTTTAGCTCCATCCACTCCTCTGACCGGCCAAGCCTACTTAAAGGAGAAAGACCTACTCGTCACACCTGTTTCCTCTGCGACGCAGAGTGTTAGCCGGCTGCAGAGCATGGTGGTGGGCTTGAGGACCGCCCCCAGCAGCCAGCTAATGCAGATTTTCAAGTCAGTTTTTCCTTTTGGCCTCTCTTTTTTTTTACCCTTTCTTCCCAGCAGAATTTTGTGCATCAGAGCAGAATATTGTAGCCCCTTCCATGACCTTTGACTTATACTCAGTGGTGGGCGAAGATAACCAAAAAATTGACTTCGATAACAGATAATCAGATAACTGAAAAGTTATCTTTGATAAAGATAAACCACCCAAAAATGTATCGGAAGTTACAGATAACCGATAAATTCCAGTATTGTCTCTGGTACATTTGCAACTACTAATAAACTGAATTTGAGTTTTAACACCACGATCGCTTTTGGAAGCATCAAAAGCGACAACAGACCCAAACAATGAGCCCGCACTTCTATGTTTGAACATCCTGCCCCCTGCTGGAAGCTCTTGTTTACTACACGGCTTCCAGCACAGAAGCAAGCTGAGAGCAACCACAAAGCCAGCTCTCTACCAATCACAATGCTCCGGTCAGGCAGAGGTCTTGGAAAATAAAGTCATGCTGACTTGTGGTTTGGTGTGAATACTGATAGAATAACTTTATTAATGTTAGTTCTGTCATTTGTACAAAGTTAAAATATAACATATATTAATGTTGAATAATGCACTAATTCTGAGGTTTTGTAACAGTGCCTCTGCTAAACACTGATTGGTTCAGTCATTCATTATGTAAACCAACACGTTAATATGACGTGTCATGTGTTGGTGTTTACACATAAATGTGCTTTTGTAAAATATTCCATTTTTTATTTGTAAAAACAGGCATTTTTACAGAGCCCTGGAAGTATCATTGCAAAATTTTTTGCATGTGGAGAGAATGTGCGCTCTTTTATGATGTTGTAAAACGTGCACTCAATATTGTCTTGGCACATAAATGTTGGCTTTACACTGTGAGTGTTTTGGCCCTTTTTCAGGTGATTTTTCATTCGTGCGAGAATTTTTTGGACCGAGTTTCAGGTTAATCGCACGTCCTGCATCGTGTAGTGTACATGGAGTAACAAGCTGCGTTTAACATTTCACGACCACCTCCTGATCGCCGATCGTATGGTCAGATGAACATCAAACCTGTTTGATATTATTATGGTCGGCCGTCGTGAGGGTATCCTGCTGCTGAAGAGCTACAAGCGTCCAACCACTCGCTCTGTGCCTGTGCAAACACCGCAGAGCTGTCTTGTAATGTTTTTGTTGTTGTTTTGTTTTGTTTTTAAACTTTGATGTCTCCCATCGAGAGTTTTTGTAAATTAAGTTTGAAAAAAGCTTACGTTTTGCTTCTGGAAACACTAGTTTGACGTGGTTTTTGAACATACAATGTGTGTGAGAACATAAATCAGGCGCTCTGAACTTTTACGCCGTGCGGTTCTGTTGTACAGTTTGAACTGAAACCGAGTACAGTGATTAAAAATATCATACAGTGCTCAGCTTCAGGGCGAATACTGCCATGAACACTACTGGCCAGTAGATGGCAGTAGAGGCCTTGAAAACTTGCCAAAACAAAATCCCAGATAATCCATGTCTGCTACATTTAAGATGCGTGGAATTTAACAAACGCAAATACAGGCACTAGAGTTTAATGGTGTTGTCCATGGAGCCTGAACAGAGTGTCTGAAATGCATTTGTCCTGTCGTGAACGTACTGAGATTACCCTATCCTACCCATAATGGACTGCTGGCCACAGCATGTGCTCACTAAAACCTTAAAAAATAGCACGTTACTTTAAAACTAAAACATTTATCTGATGTTTTCACTTTATAAAACTTCAGACATGACAGTAATTTGAAAAAACTTGTCCAAAATTAGTTTGGTTAAAATTTGGACCATAAGTTAAAAATGTATGCCTCTGGATGACTTGGGTGATATTGCCAGTGTATCATTATGGTGTTAAAGGAATTTTTTTTTTTTTTTTTTTTTTTGTGACCAGCTCTCCTTTGCCTGCAGAGGATAGAGTGGTTTCTCCTGGAAGCAGCTCTCTTCTGTTTGCAGAGGGTGGAACTATACATCTGTTAGGAAACTTTTAACAGGTAGGTGCTCAACTGATTTTAAATTTTAAAAATGTTTGCCGCTGTTCAGCTTTGTTTACTACGTTATCGGTCTAAAATTTATCGGAAGATAATTAGTCCGATAATGGTTTTTAAAGTTATCTAAAAAGATAATCCGATAATGAAAACATTATCTTCGATAATTATCTGTTACCGGATTATCGTAACTGTGCCCACCACTGATTATACTAAATGTTATATGTATCCAAACAATGGCAGTGAGGAAGGCAGCAGGATTGTATTTTTTAAATTATGCAGATGGATAGATGTAATAAATAAGTACTTGACATGATTTTTTTTCTTTCTTTTTTTTAATGGGCCAAACTTTACAAAAACTGTGGCGCAAACCATGTCCTCTGCTGTTCCAGATCCTGTTCCAAAGATCCCACAGACTCTATCCTGGCCAGAGTGAAGACTCTGGGACAAATGTTTAAAGAACGTTACACCAGTGATTCAGAAGACGTGCCTGGCTCTCATATAGGTACAAAACACAGACAGACAAAAAGAAATCAGGGTTTTCAGTGATTGTCCTGAATATGTGGGTCAGTTTTCTTGTTCGCTCATTCTTACAACACATTTTTACTCACTGTGCACTCAATTTTTCATTGCACCTGCAAGTCCTGCACCTGTATGGAAATAGCACAAATTTGTAGACCTTAAAAATGTCTTTTGTGCTCCATAACAAGAGATTGGCTGAATTCTTGTCATGTGACTGTTGGTCTCAGCTGAGTTGTTTAAGGCTTCCCAGTTGTGCTAAGGTGATTTTTATTTATTTTTTTTTTTTAGCAGGAACTGAGTTATGCAGCTGATTTTATTTTTTTTGCAAAGTCTTGTAGAATTGTGATGCATTCAGTGTATATGATTAGTTCAGTGCTCCTCATAAATTTCAAAACCTGATGATTATTTGTATTTTTAGAGTTTGTGGCAATAATAAATGATTTCTGCTGTGCTAAAAATATAGAAAACATCAATTAAGGGTCTGTGTAGCTAAGTACAACTTTGCCCCAGCAGTCTGCAGCTTCATACATTTTCCCAAACTCATTGCAGAGGAACTTTGCTGTAACCTGTTATACAGTAAAGCATTTATTTATCTGCATTTTATTATGATTATTTGTCTGTGTTTCCTTTCAGACTTTGCAGAGAACCGCATGAAGCTGGCTGAGATACTGTACTATAAGGTCCTTGAGAATGTCATGGTTCAGGAGACCAAGCGTCTTCAAGGCAAAGACATGAGCGTAAGCAGCAGCAGTGTGTGCTTTCAGAACATAAGTGGGTTTAAATAGGTGCAGTCAAATAAGTGACACACTGCTCTACTCACAGCAGTTTCTGCAGGTTGTTTGTAGCCTAAAACCACTGTGTTGATGCGCTGAGACTAACGGTGTGTATACATTTTTAAAAAGTTTCTGTGTAGCCTCTCAGTTGTTTCCATAGGAGAGAAGCTTGAATCTTCGACTGGACTGGGTTGCTTGACATGAGGACTTTTTAAAAACATAAAAAAAAACACTTATAGTTTGTACTTACACTTATAGTACCTGCTCTTCACCCAGGCAGAGTGGGGTACATCTTCCATTCTTAATAATTCGGGACTATTAGGATCTGCATTAATGTAAAAAAAAAAAAATCTTGTGACGTTAACGTCACAGATATCTGAGGCCAAACAGATGATGCGTTTGAGGTGGCTGATGGACTGATTGTGTGTGTGTGTGTGTGTGTGTGTGTGTGTGTGTGTGTGTGTGTGTGTGTGTGTGTGTGTGTGTGTGTGTGTGTGTGTGTGTGTGTGTGTGTGTGTGTGTGTGTGTGTGTGTGTGTGTTTGTTTAGGTGTTGTTGGAGCAGGATATCTTCCATTGTTCTCTCATGGCGTGTTGTCTGGAGGTGGTCTTATTCTCTTACAGCTCCCAGAGAACCTTTCCCTGGATCATCAATGTCTTCAAACTGGCTCCATTCTATTTCTTTAAGGTACCATTTAAACGATGTCCTTATTGTCAGTGTGTCTGAACGAGGACTATGTATGTATTTATGTAAATAAAGGTGCCTTGACACTTGCACACATTTTACCCCCATACTGCCATGCAATTCATCATGCCAACTGTGCATAGTTTTAAGCAGAAATTGAACTTTTGCGTGTCCCCTCCCCAAAGAAATCAGGGTGTCCAAAATTTTAGGTGCCAACCAGCATTGCGCATATCCAACTCGCGGGGGTGAAATTTTTGATTAAAATAGTGCCTCGAGTACCCCTGACTACATGTACAGTTTTAAAGACGGGAGCGTATAGAATAGAATGTCTTTATTGTCATTGTGCATATGAGCACAACAAAATTAAAAGTGCAACCTCCCCTCACGATGCATATACACATAATAAATAAACCCTAAAATGATACTAAAATTAGTACAATGAAACTTGGCAAAGCTTCTGGGGAAAACCTGGTCTTGTTAGGAGAGACGGCATCCATCCCACTTTGGATGGAGCAGCTCTCATTTCTAGAAATCTGGCCAATTTTCTTAAATCCTCCAAACCGTGACTATCCAGGGTTGGGACCAGGAAGCAGAGTTGTAGTCTTACACAACTCTCTGCAGCTTCTCTCCCCCTGCCATCCCCTCATTACCCCATCCCCGTAGAGACGGTGCCTGCTCCCAGACTACCAATAACCAGCAAAAATCTATTTAAGCATAAAAATTCAAAAAGAAAAAATAATATAGCACCTTCAACTGCACTACAGACTAAAACAGTTAAATGTGGTCTATTAAACATTAGGTCTCTCTCTTCTAAGTCCCTGTTGGTAAATGATATAATAATTGATCAACATATTGATTTATTCTGCCTAACAGAAACCTGGTTACAGCAGGATGAATATGTTAGTTTAAATGAGTCAACACCCCCGAGTCACACTAACTGTCAGAATGCTCGTAGCACGGGCCGGGGCGGAGGATTAGCAGCAATCTTCCATTCCAGCTTATTAATTAATCAAAAACCCAGACAGAGCTTTAATTCATTTGAAAGCTTGTCTCTTAGTCTTGTCCATCCAAATTGGAAGTCCCAAAAACCAGTTTTATTTGTTATTATCTATCGTCCACCTGGTCGTTACTGTGAGTTTCTCTGTGAATTTTCAGACCTTTTGTCTGACTTAGTGCTTAGCTCAGATAAGATAATTATAGTGGGCGATTTTAACATCCACACAGATGCTGAGAATGACAGCCTCAACACTGCATTTAATCTATTATTAGACTCTATTGGCTTTGCTCAAAAACTAAATGCGTCCACCCACCACTTTAATCATATCTTAGATCTTGTTCTGACTTATGGTATGGAAATAGAAGACTTAACAGTATTCCCTGAAAACTCCCTTCTGTCTGATCATTTCTTAATAACATTTACATTTACTCTGATGGACTACCCAGCAGTGGGGAATAAGTTTCATTACACTAGAAGTCTTTCAGAAAGCGCTGTAACTAGGTTTAAGGATATGATTCCTTCTTTATGTTCTCTAATGCCATATACCAACATAGTGCAGAGTAGCTACCTAAACTCTGTAAGGGAGATAGAGTAGCTCGTCAATAGTTTTACATCCTCATTGAAGACAACTTTGGATGCTGTAGCTCCTCTGAAAAAGAGAGCTTTAAATCAGAAGTGTCTGACTCCGTGGTATAACTCACAAACTCGTAGCTTAAAGCAGATAACCCGTAAGTTGGAGAGGAAATGGCGTCTCACTAATTTAGAAGATCTTCACTTAGCCTGGAAAAAGAGTCTGTTGCTCTATAAAAAAGCCCTCCGTAAAGCTAGGACATCTTTCTACTCATCACTAATTGAAGAAAATAAGAACAACCCCAGGTTTCTTTTCAGCACTGTAGCCAGGCTGACAAAGAGTCAGAGCTCTATTGAGCTGAGTATTCCATTAACTTTAACTAGTAATGACTTCATGACTTTCTTTGCTAACAAAATTTTAACTATTAGAGAAAAAATTACTCATAACCATCCCAAAGACGTATCGTTATCTTTGGCTGCTTTCAGTGATGCCGGTATTTGGTTAGACTCTTTCTCTCCGATTGTTCTGTCTGAGTTATTTTCTTTAGTTACTTCATCCAAACCATCAACATGTTTATTAGACCCCATTCCTACCAGGCTGCTCAAGGAAGCCCTACCATTATTTAATGCTTCGATCTTAAATATGATCAATCTATCTTTGTTAGTTGGCTATGTACCACAGGCTTTTAAGGTGGCAGTAATTAAACCATTACTTAAAAAGCCATCACTTGACCCAGCTATCTTAGCTAATTATAGGCCAATCTCCAACCTTCCTTTTCTCTCAAAATTCTTGAAAGGGTAGTTGTAAAACAGCTAACTGATCATCTGCAGAGGAATGGTCTATTTGAAGAGTTTCAGTCAGGTTTTAGAATTCATCATAGTACAGAAACAGCATTAGTGAAGGTTACAAATGATCTTCTTATGGCCTCGGACAGTGGACTCATCTCTGTGCTTGTTCTGTTAGACCTCAGTGCTGCTTTTGATACTGTTGACCATAAAATTTTATTACAGAGATTAGAGCATGCCATAGGTATTAAAGGCACTGCGCTGCGGTGGTTTGAATCATATTTGTCTAATAGATTACAATTTGTTCATGTAAATGGGGAATCTTCTTCACAGACTAAAGTTAATTATGGAGTTCCACAAGGTTCTGTGCTAGGACCAATTTTATTCACTTTATACATGCTTCCCTTAGGCAGTATTATTAGACAGTATTGCTTAAATTTTCATTGTTACGCAGATGATACCCAGCTTTATCTATCCATGAAGCCAGAGGACACACACCAATTAGCTAAACTGCAGGATTGTCTTACAGACATAAAGACATGGATGACCTCTAATTTCCTGCTTTTAAACTCAGATAAAACTGAAGTTATTGTACTTGGCCCCACAAATCTTAGAAACATGGTGTCTAACCAGATCCTTACTCTGGATGGCATTACCCTGACCTCTAGTAATACTGTGAGAAATCTTGGAGTCATTTTTGATCAGGATATGTCATTCAAAGCGCATATTAAACAAATATGTAGGACTGCTTTTTTGCATTTGCGCAATATCTCTAAAATCAGAAAGGTCTTGTCTCAGAGTGATGCTGAAAAACTAATTCATGCATTTATTTCCTCTAGGCTGGACTATTGTAATTCATTATTATCAGGTTGTCCTAAAAGTTCCCTAAAAAGCCTTCAGTTAATTCAAAATGCTGCAGCTAGAGTACTGACGGGGACTAGAAGGAGAGAGCATATCTCACCCATATTGGCCTCTCTTCATTGGCTTCCTGTTAATTCTAGAATAGAATTTAAAATTCTTCTTCTTACTTATAAGGTTTTGAATAATCAGGTCCCATCTTATCTTAGGGACCTCGTAGTACCATATCACCCCAATAGAGCGCTTCGCTCTCAGACTGCAGGCTTACTTGTAGTTCCTAGGGTTTGTAAGAGTAGAATGGGAGGCAGAGCCTTCAGCTTTCAGGCTCCTCTCCTGTGGAACCAGCTCCCAATTCAGATCAGGGAGACAGACACCCTCTCTACTTTTAAGATTAGGCTTAAAACTTTCCTTTTTGCTAAAGCTTATAGTTAGGGCTGGATCAGGTGACCCTGAACCATCCCTTAGTTATGCTGCTATAGACGTAGACTGCTGGGGGGTTCCCATGATGCACTGTTTCTTTCTCTTTTGCTCTGTATGCACCACTCTGCATTTAATCATTAGTGATCGATCTCTGCTCCCCTCCACAGCATGTCTTTTTCCTGGTTCTCTCCCTCAGCCCCAACCAGTCCCAGCAGAAGACTGCCCCTCCCTGAGCCTGGTTCTGCTGGAGGTTTCTTCCTGTTAAAAGGGAGTTTTTCCTTCCCACTGTAGCCAAGTGCTTGCTCACAGGGGGTCGTTTTGACCGTTGGGGTTTTACATAATTATTGTATGGCCTTGCCTTACAATATAAAGTGCCTTGGGGCAACTGTTTGTTGTGATTTGGCGCTATATAAAAAAATTGATTGATTGATTGATTGAAACTGTGACTAAAAACACATAAATTCATCCTCACACAGTGCGGTAATCACATAAAAAAAATTTTTATAGCGCAGTATTTAGTGCACAAATGGCTCTTGCAACAAAACTGTGTTTCAGTCTTTGTTTTTGTTTTCAGTGATTTCCACATATCCAAAATGTCACAAAGACCACTAAAAAATCAATAAATATTTGGAGTCAATCTGGGTCAGGGGTCTGCAACCTTTACTGCATGGGTTATTCCGTCATTTGGAAAATTTAACCACACATACGCGTGCGCACGTGGTGTCATGCATGTTTTGGGGCCGAAATATGATCATCCCATTCTGTGCTAATCAAAACAGCAGCAATGTCAGCGTGGACTGCGGAGGAAGGGACTGTGTGAATTTTCACTCCTCTCCGCTCTGTTTACTACTTGCTATGAGCCACGGTCCTTCTCCTCTCTGTCTTTGTGGGAACATTGGCAGACACTCCCCAAGTAGAGCGAGGCGTGGCTTTGCTTTGAACCAAAGAAGCAATGATCCGACTCTGCTTCAATGGTTTGTCGCTTTATCTTAATTTTCCCCCGCTAAAACCCTAAAGAGCATATGTCTGTGTAATATTTACCTTTTTTATATTAAACTGACCTGTTATGGTCTTCTAAAACAGTTGATAGATAGGGCTGTCACGATTAGGAATTTCTGGAGACGATTAATTGTCAGACAAATAATTGCGATTGACGAATATATTGTCTATTTTTTTTCTTTTTTCCCCCTTCTTTATATTCTACTATTGTAGTATAATTACACAACTCTGGAAGAACGTTTGGCTTCTGTGAGTGGAGAAACTGGGAATGGTGCAACATTTTTATTTTTATCTTCATTTTACATACAGTCCCAACTTTTTCTGAATTGTGGTTGTTTCTGTTGCATTTCTGAAATTGTTTCTCCTCATCAGTCACGTTTTGTGCTGAAACACTGCATTAAGCCCATATTGAACAAATAAATACCTTTGGAAAATAACAGCTGTTAAAGTTCAGAGTTCTCACCTGCTTTTTGTGATCTGTGCATCTGAACATCACCACAGCTTCTCCATGTCAGGTTTTTTTTGTTTGTTTGTTTGTTTTTTGTGGCTCAGTTCATTCATATATTCTCATTTTTTAAATATGTTTTTAAAGCTATTTGACCGTTTATTTCATCTCATGATCTCATAAATTCAGCATACGACGCGCACATGGTGTGAACAGGACAGTAACGGCAGAATCACACCGGGAGAGAAAGTTCAGAGAGAAGTAAAAGCAGCTCCACGTTTTGTTTTTTTTTTTTTTACTTGTTCACTCGGGTTAAAATCCTCTCTCTGTTCCGTGCTCGCTGCGCACTGATGGTTCTCAGACTGTAACGTGTCGCGCCTGCATTCAGGAATCTCTCTCACGCACCCCCTCCCTCACAGTCTGCAGCCTGTTGACTCCGCGCGTGTGCACACACAGACACACACACACCGACAGCTCCGCATTTTAGATGGCTTTTGAAGAAGACGGCCACTGTTTTAATCGGCCGTCTTATCCAAACGGCAGGATGGATCGCTCCTCAGCCTCCATGTTATTTTCTCGCCTTAAGACGAGAGCGAGGCTGCAGCACAATGACGTCAGATTCTGAGTCGTTTTATGCTTTGTGGATAAAATAAATAATTCACGGTAATCGCGAATATGAAAAATAATCACAAATATGAAAAATAATCGCGATTGACGAATATTGTAATAATTGAGACAGCCCTATTGATAGATGTATTTTATAACTTACAAACGGGACCGATGCTAACATGTTAGCATGTCTATGGCGTTTTCAATTATAAAGTTAGCATTAAGCTGTTCGCATCTCAGCACAGTTTGTGTGCATGTTTTCTGTATAATAAATAATGGCTTAGTGTTGTCGTAAAAGAGTCAAATGTATTACAAATTATAATTTATTTATTTTTATTTATATATTAATAATAATCAGAAGAATCAGAATCGCCTTTATTGTCATTGTAATTTCCATTTAAACGAGATTTGAGTGCAACTACAAAAAGGTGCTTTCCGTGGTGGGAGTAATTTTTAGCCAAATGAAAGATTGTGAAATTTAACGGTAAATTATTCAGAGTATATGCACAACTAATATAAACATAAGCTAAGATGAAATGTGGACTAAGTAATGTAAAACGAGAATTATATACAACTGGTTAAGTTTAATGACAATTTGTTTCGGTCAAACCACATCTAAGCTGTGTTTTTACACAAAAAAATAAAATGCAGTAAATTGCACATTTGTGTCTTTTTCATGAAAATAACTTATTAAAGATCACACTTTAGTCAGGCCTTTAAAATACTTTTGGGGACTCTTGCTGTAATATGTTGTCAGTGGTTGAGATAGTTTCTGTAGGCATCTAAAAATGCTCATAATCAGATGAAACCTGATGGAAATCTCTCAAATTAATGAAAGAACATTATTTCTGCTTCTGCAGGTGATCGAGGTGTTTATCCGCTCTGAAGAAGGCCTGTCCAGAGACATGGTGAAGCATCTGAACGCGATCGAGGAGCAGGTTCTGGAGAGCAGAGCCTGGACTGCAGACTCTGCTCTGTGGAGTGCCCTCCAGACTGCCGGGAACAAGGTCCCCACTGTGGAGGAGGTCAGTGTGGAATCTAGACACACGTACAATGAAACAGTCACTGTGCTGCTGATATTATAAAAGCAGCATATTGACAAGGCTCAGCGCAAATCGACTGGTAAATTGAGAGCCTTGCCTTCCGTTTCAGCTCCTTCTTTACCATGATAGTCTGGTACAACATCTGTAAAATCTCAGATGCCGCCCCAATCCGTCTGTCAATCACCTGCTCCAATTTACCCCCAGTCGTGAACAAGACCCCGAGATACTTGAACACCTCCACTTGACTGAAAGAATACGATCTCGGATACAAGCAGCAGAAATGACATTCCTCTGTCAGGTATCTGAGCCTATACTCCTGGACAGGGCGAAAAGCTTGATTATCCGGGAGGGACTCAGCACAGAGCTGCTACTTCTTTGCATCAAAAGGAGCCAGCTGTGGTGTTTCAGGCATCTGGAAAGGATGCCCAGCAGTAGTCTCCCCTAAGGAGGTTTTCCAGGCATGTCCATCTGGGAGGAGGCCCCCGTCAAGACCCAGGACATGCTGAAATGATATTTCCCAGCTACCTTGGGATCCCACTGAAAGAGTTACAGGACTTGGCTGAGGATAGGGAAGTGTGGGTTGGGCTGCTTGCTCTACTGCCACTGTGACCCGAACCTGGAGGAATGGCTGAAAATGAATAAACATTGACAAGGTCTGCTATGCACATGTTTTAGTTATCTGTTTCTCTTGCATGTCTGACTATGCATTCAGGCACCACTGATATACCGGTTCGCTCGAACTGCATGATACCTTCTCAAACATATCTGCATTGCTGTTATTTTTTCAAATATACAATGCAGAAAAACACTTTAACTGTTGGAAATGGTGTCATTCCATAGTTTGTCCAGCAGATTGCAGTCCAACTGTATTGTTTGCATTGTTGTCATGGCTAGGACCCTCATTGCTCCTTGGTCAGATTAGCTACAAGAGACAGAGGCAAAGCAGTTAGCTGCCATTCATTTTCAGTCAGAGTGGCATTTAACAGCAATAAGAGACAAGTGATCACTCTGCCGCCAGCTAGGTGGGCCAGACCAGACAAGAAGTCTATTTTATGTAAATGCTGATAGATGTGACAATCTGAGTGAAGGCAGCACTATGTACGTTAGTTGTTTGGTGGTTATATTCATAGTTTTTTATAATAAAGTTAATGTTTAAAGCCTCACTTTCAAGTTTTCAATTTATTTTCATTTATATAGCGCCAAATCACAACAAAGTTGCCTCAAGGCATTTCACACAAGTAAGGTCTAACCTTACCAACACCCAGAGTAAGCACACAGGCAACAGTGGTAAGGAAAAACTCCCTCTGATGATTTGAGGAAGAAACCTCAAGCAGACCAGACTCAAAAGAGGTGACCCTCTGCTTGGGCCATGCTACCGATGCAATTTACAACCCCAATTCCAATGAAGTTGGGACATTGTGTAAAATGTAAATACAAACAGAATACAATGATTTGCAAATCCTCTTCGACCTATATTCAGTTGGCACAAAGACGAGATAATTAATATTCAGACTGATATTTGCTCATTTTGAAATTTATGCATGCAACACATTTAAAAAAAACTGGGACGGGGCAACAAAAAGACTGGGAAGGTTGATCAGTGCTCAAAGAACACCTGTTTGGAAACAGGTGAGTGTCATAATTGGGTATAAAAGGAGCATCCCCAAAAGGCTCAGCCGTTCACAAGCACAGATGGGGCGAGGATCACCACTTTGTGAACAACTGCATGAAAAAATACTCCAACAGTTTAAGAACAATGTTTCTCAATGTTCAATTGCAAGGAATTTAGGGATTCCATCATCTACAGTCCATAATATAATCAGAAGATTCAGAGAATCTGGAGAACTTTCTATCCGTAAGTGGCAAGGCCAAAAATGAACATTGAATGCCCGTGACCTTCGATCCCTCAGGCAACACTGCATTAAAAACCAACATCATTGTGTGAAGGATCTTACCGCGTGGGACCTCAGAAGATCATTGTCAGTTAGCACAGTTTGTTGCTACATCTGCAAGTTAAAACTCTACCATGCAAAGCGAAAGTCATACATCAACAACATCCAGAAACGCTGCCGCCTTCTCTGGACAGAAGCAAAGTGGGAAAGTGTGCTGTGGTCTGAGTCCACATTTCAAATTGTTTTTGGAAATCATGGACATCGTGTCCTCTGGACAAAGGAGGATAAAGACCATCCAGATTGTTACCAGCGCAAAGTTCAGAAGCCAGCATCTCTGATGGTATGGGGGTGTGTTAGTGCCCATGGCATGGGCAACTTAACTTACCACTGTTCCAGCTTTTTTGAAACGTGTTGCAAGCATCCATTTCAAAATGAGCAAATATTTGCACAAAAACAATAAAGTTTATCAGTTTGAACATTAAATATCTTGGCTTTGTGGTGTATTCAATTGAATATAAGGTGAAGACGATTTGCAAATCATTCTATTCTGTTTTTATTTCCATTTTACACAACGTCCCAACTTCACTGGAATTAGGGTTGTACAAAACAACTCACAAACGAATGGAGAGGAGGGTTGCAGAAACAGACACCACACCCATCTCTGGATGGAACCGCACCTCAAACAGAAAAAAAAACAATCAGGCATCAGAAAGACAACAAATACAGTATAATTTGTCAGAATTAAGCAACAAGAAAAACAAGAAATACTAATGTGATCACTGGCCACTAGCCCTAAGCTTCAATAAAGGCCCAGAATTTAGATAAAGTTGAAGCCGCAGCACGCTCCGTTTCCTAATAAAATTTATTTAGAAGGGTGAAAAGCATAGTAACATAATATGCCAGTATGCTAACCATACAAAAGGGAAAATAAGTGCATCTTAAGTCTGGACTTGAAAGTTTCCACAGAATCTGACTGTTGTATTGATGCAGGGAGATCATTCCACAGAACAGGGGCACGAGAAGAGGCTCTGTGACCCGCAGACTTTTTATTCACCCTAGGGAGACAAAGTAGTCCTGCACCCTGAGAACGCAGAGCTCTGGCCGGTACGTAGGGTTTAATTAGGTCAGCTAGGTAGAGAGGTACCAGTCTGTGAACAGTTTTATAGGTGTATCAGCAGAATCTTAAAATCTGATTTCACAGAGACAGGAAGCCAGTGAAGGGATGCCAAAATGGGTGTAATGTGGTCAAACTTTCTGCTTCCTGTCGTCTGGCAGCAGCATTTTAAACTCAAATAAATTTCTTTGTCATAAAAGTTTGATAATGAAATCATTGCCATTTTTATGTACATATCAGCAGATGTATCAGGATTGTAAATATTTATTCCCTAATATTGGTATCAATATTGACCCTCCCAAAAATCCCAAAATACACTGTTTGGTAATTTACATTGTCTATGTGACACTCTCTCACTGTCTCCAGGTGAACTTTTCCTCCAGTTTGGACTCAGGTTGTGTTTCTGCTAGCGGAGGATATTCCCATCTACCTCTGGTTGCCCTGTCCCCAATCATCCATCCTCGCATCAGGGAGGTCAGATCCTGCCTGGGAAGCGCACGCAAAGGTGTGTGCAACACATCGCTTGTCTCAGCAGGACACAGCTCAGCTTTGACGTGATGTTGTCTGTTCTTCCTCCTTCCAGATGTGCCTCCCTCTCCTCTGTCTGTCCATGACAGATACAGCTCGCCAGCGGCCGGGAGCGCTAAGCGGCGTCTGTTTGGCGATGAGCCTCCAGCGCAGGCATCAGGAGTCACCTCCACTGGGACCCCTGTGTCATCCCCTGCCAAGAGGCTAACCTTTGGTTCAAATAGCACCCTGAAGATTGCAGCGCAGAGTTCACAGACGGCCGTGCTGACCCTGAACGCAAGCAACGGACAGCAGCTTAGTATTCCACTGTCGGGTAAATGTAGCACACTTTAACTCCACACAGATCTTATGTAGCAAGATGCAGTTTATTCAATTCCCAACCAGGGCGACATTTGGAGCATGCCTCCGCCCAGATGACATGTTCGTATGTTTGTGATGTTTTCAGGTATGAGCAGTGACAACACAATCACGCTGATCCCCGTTCAGTCGTGTGACTCCTCCGGTCCCATCACAGCTCAGTTCCTCGTGAGCACTTCCCCCAGCTGCTCCACGTCTCTTCACACGACCTCTGACCCCCAGACGGGTCAGGGTCGACCTCAACGTACTGGCTCTCTGGCTCTGTTCTTCAGGAAGGTATCTTTTCAGATTTTTTAAAGTTAACTAGGTATAAATCCTAATTTGTCCAGTTGATCTCTGGTGTGGCAGTGAATACACCAGTCAGTGTCATCATCATCATGGATTATGCAGTGCTGTCAACACCGTGATAAATCAGGCCAAAGAGAACCTTTGCCAGGCCAAAAAATGTTTTATAGACTCCAGTAAAAAAAATGACAAAAATATTGCTTTTTTTTTTTTTTTTTTTTTTTTTTTGTCTTTTATGTTAGCACCAAGTACCGCAGCAATTTCCTAATGATGTGAACTCATATGGCAATAAAACTTTTCTGATTCTGAAATATACATGAATTTGGAAATCAATAATTGTTTTGGCACATTTCAGCTCTGCTCAACACAGCAGCACAGAGGCTGAGTTTATCAGAGCTCAGGTTTTTCTTTATTTCATAAAAGCAGGAAACCCTTGCTCTGATGGCAACTTAAAAAGTTTTCTTGAGGTTATAGACCAATTCCCCTCAATATGACACAAATTATTCACTTTAACCTGATTAAAAGTGGGTGACTCTCTGCACTTAAATAATCCGTCTCTCGGTGTCCACTTTGCCTCCTTAAAGATGAAATATCATCTGGTTTGCCCTTTTTGCTGCAGTAAAAGCTAAATATTTTTAACTTTTAATGGCAAGTGTCATCACAGTGGACAGTCGTTGCACTCACAGCTAGAGTTTGTGGATTTTTTTTTTTTGTCAACCTCAGTCAACATCCAGTTTACTGTTTGCTACTTGCAGTCAATATGTCTCTTCAGCTTTACAGATGTAATTGGCTGTGAAGTCTTGTCACATAAAGACAGTAACTGGAAATGTTGTGAATAACATTTCCAGGTGATGGTCTAGTGATTAAGCTTTTGGGTTTGAGACCAAAGGATTCTTGGTTCAAATCCCAACCTGACCAGAAAATCACCAAGGGCCCTTAGGCAAGGTCCTTAATCCCCTAGTTGCTCCCGGTGTGTAGTGAGAGCCTTGTATGGCAGCAGCCTGACATTGGGTGAATATGAGGCATTATTGTAAAGCGCTTTGAGTGTCTGATGCAGGTGGAAAAGCACTATATAAATGCAGTCCATTTACCAAACTGCAATTATGTTGTGTGAGCCAGCGGACTTTTGCATTGCCTGCACGCTTATTTAAGTCTTAACAAACATTCATTTAACCCCGGCATGAATTTGTTAAATGTTTAAAACTTAAAAAAAAAATCTCTGATTCCTGAACTTTTTCATCCAGATTTTATCTTTGAAGGAGCAGATTTGAAAATCTTGATCAAAAAAGAGAATTATGAAAAGGGCCATATAGTGCAAAACAAGGAATACCATCATACCTATCATTCAATCAATCAAAGTCTATTTATATAGCCCTTTCCACAGCCCAGAGGATGACCAAAGTGCTTCACAGTCAGATAAAAACACAGAGAATAACTTAAGACAATAAGCAAGTTTAAAACAGACACATCAGTAAAAATACACATCCAAATTATTTGCAGATAAGAACTTAATAAAATGTCAGAGCACTGCAGGTTGTGCAAAAGCCATTCTAAAAAGCAAGGTTTTAATTTAGCTTTAAAAAGACCCAGGTCAGTGGTGGTGCGAATCTCGGGGAGTGAGGGGGGCTTGTTTCACAGTCTGGGTGTGGCCACAGAGAAAGCCCGGTGTCCCCAGTGGCAGTACCTGGATCTCAGAACCTTGAGTGCACACTGGTTGGAAGATCTCAAAACTCTTGTTTGGTCCTGATGTGTCAGCAGCTCGGCTGAGTATGGTGGGGCCAAACTATTCAGAGCTTTAAAAACAAACATAAGAATTTTAAAATCAATTCTACCAAACTGGAAGCCATTGCAGAGCATAGAGGACTGGGGTGATGTGGTTGTGTCTACGTGTATATACCGTATTTTCCGCACCATAAGGCGCACCTAAAAGCCTTAAATTTTCACAAAAATCGGCCGTGCGCCCTATAATCCGGTGCGCCTTATGTGCGCACTGATTTCCAAAATCTGTAAAAACGACCGACGTCTTTGACTGTCGGAATATCGGACCATTTCCCGCTGACACAAGGACATAATATGTAAAGTACGTACGCTAGCAGCGTAGAGTACGTACCCTGGCAGCGATAAACTAATCGGAGAACATTACGTAATACATAAAGTATGTACGCTGGTAGCGTAGAGTACGTACGCTGCCAGCGGTAAACCAATCAGAGAAGAGTCCATGGTACGTACACTTACCTCCGCCACTCCTCCAGTAGTTACCGTATACTACAGGTATCCTGCAAAACAACATTTGTTTGTCTAAGGACCCCCGAAAATGGTGCCAGCGAAGAGACATGCTTACGAGGCACAATTCAAACTGCAGGCTATCAGTTACGCGGTTGTTCATGGGAATAGAGCAGCTGCGAGAGGAAACAAGAAAATGAACTGCGCCAAGTTAAAAAGACCAAACGGAGTTTCCGCAGAAACAAAGCGAGGTGGCCACAGCTAGAAGACCAGCTGTTCAGTTCAGACACAGAAGATGAAGACTTCGATGGATTTGTGACAGAACCATAATAAAAAATAATGTGAGTACCATATTGTTAAATACCGGTAGTTCAAAGTTGTTAAAAAGTTCAAATAAACTCGCCGTTTTGCTTCCGTGACTTTTTTTTTTGTAGACTATATGTTTTAGCGTGCGCCTTTTGTAAGGGTTAAGTACCCGCTAACTGAGGGCGCGCCTTATAATCCGGTGCGCCTTATGGTGCAGAAAATACGGTACATGTTGTGAAAAGTGTGATGACACAGACCCAGAACAGGGGGCGTAAATGAATGGTCAATGGAAATACAAAGTAACAATTTAATGTTGTGAAAAGTGCACAACGGATACAGATACAATTCAATACTACAGTCAATTATGAAGTTGGTGTCGTGGGGGCAGGCTCGAGGATAGGAGACGCCCGTCCAGAGAAGAGTCGGTACCCACACGATTTCCACCGCCAACGGATCTGGAACACCCCGGAGCCGCCAAGTCCTGAGTCCCCAGGTGGCCACCTTCTCCAGCTGTCAGATTGGGTACTGCTAGCAGGAAACAGAAACAGTTAATAGTGGGTGTGTGTGTACACACCCAGTAAAACAGTCAGCAGGTAAATCCTTTTGGAGAAAACACCACCTCCTGATCTCACTACTTCCTTGAGTTTTACGTGCAGCCTCCACTCAATGAGTGTAAGAGTGTAGAGCGGGAACGCCAACTCTTACCAACTCCCTCCAACTCGGCAGACAGTGGAAAGAGCTGCAAACTCAAAAGCACAGTTCAGCAGCTACCAGCTCAGATGCAAAATACGTCACAACTTAGCTTAGCTGAATTACACAATGGCTGAGTGTCTAACTGAACGGTTTGACGATTTCTCGGCAAAGATGTGGTGTCTTCTCCAGGCTTTTATGGGTGAGGTGTGATGAGGTGATAAGTGACAGCTGTCAACTCTAGTTCCTGGCGGTGGCTGCGCCCTCTGGTGCCTGAAGCCCGCCTTCAGGCAGGGCGCCCTCTGGCATTGGCCAGCAGTACCTCCTCTTCGGGCGGCCCACACAACAGTATATGTATATTTAATGCTGTCACAGTCTAAAAAGTGAAAAATATTATGGTATTTTTATTAGGTTACAGTGAGGAAAATAAGTATTTGAACACCCTTGATTTTGCAAGTTCTCCCACTTAAAAATCATGGAGGGGTCTGAAATTTTCATCTTAGGCGCATGTCCACTGTGAGAGACATAATCTAAAAAAAAAACATCTGGAAATCATAGTGTATGATTTTTTAAAATAATTTATTTGTATGTTACTGCTACAAATAAGTATTTGAACACCTGTGAAAATCAATGTTAATATTTGGTACAGTAGCCTTTGTTTGCAGTTACAGAGGTCAAACGTTTCCTGTAGTTTTTCACCAGGTTTGCACACACTGCAACAGGGATTTTGGTCTACTCCTCCATACAGATCTTCTCTAGATTTTTCAGGTTTGGAGTTTCAGCTCCCTCCAAAGATTTTCTATTGAGTTCAGGTCTGGAGACTGGCCAGGCCACTTCAGGACCTTGAAATGCTTCTTACAGAGCCCCTCCTTAGTTGCCCTGGCTGTGTGTTTGGGGTCATTGTCATGCTGGAAGACTCAGCCATGACCCATCTTCAATGCTCTTACTGAGGGAAGGAGGTTGTTTGCCAAAATCTCGCAATACATGGCCCCATCCATCTTCCCTTCAATACGGTGCAGTCGTTCTGTCCCCTTTGCAGAAGAGTATGATGTTTCCACCCCCATGCTTCACGGTTGGGATGGTTTTCTTGGGGCTGCTACATTTATAATGCGTGGAATTTAACAAACGCAAATACAATAACATCTATAAACCCAGAGAATATATTCAACAGAGTTTTAGGCACTAGAGTTTAATGCTGTTGTCCGTGGAGCCTGAAAACTAAAACATATATCTGATATTTTCACTTTATAAAACTTCAGACATGACAGTAATTTTAAATAACTTGTCCAAAATTAGTTTGGTAAAATTTGAACCATAAGTTAAAAATGTATGCCTCTGGATGACTTGGGTGATATTGCCTGCATATCTGTATGGTGTTAAAGGAAATGTTTTTTTGTTTTTTTTGACCACTTCTCCTTTCTCTGCAGAGGATAGAGACGCTTTTCATAGAAGCAGCTCTCTTCTGTTTGCAGAGGGTATAACTGTACATCTGTTTCAAAACTTTTAACAGGTAGATGCTGAACTGATTTGTCGCTGTTAAGCTTTGTTTATCGGTCTAAAAGTTAACGGACAAAAGTTAATCGGAAGATAATTGGTCCGATAATGGTTTGTAAAGTTATCTAAAAAGATAATCCGATAATGAAAACTTTATCTTCGAAAATTATCTGTTATCGGATTATCGGAACTGTGCCCACCTCTGCATCTGACCACATGACATTCTCCCATGCCTCCTCTGGATCATCCAGATGGTCACTGGTGAACTTCAAACGGGCCTGGACATGTGCTGGCTTGAGCAGGGGGACCTTGCTGCCCTGCAGGATTTTAAACCATGACAGCATCATGTGTTACTAATGTAATCATTGTGACTGTGGTCCCAGCTCTCTTCAGGTCATTGACCAGGTCCACCTGTGTAGTTCTGAGCTTTCTCAGAATCATCCTTACCCCACAAAGTGAGATCTTGCATGGAATCCCAGACCGAGGGAGATTGACAGTCATCTTGTGTTTCTTCCACTTTCTAATAAATAATCATAACAGTTGTTGTCTTCTACCAAGCTGCTTGCCTGTTGTCCTGTAGTCCATCCCAGCCTTGTGCAGGTCTACAGTTTTGTCCCTGGTGTCCTTAGACAGCTCTTTGGTCTTGGCTATGGTAGACAGGTTGGAGTGTGATTGATTGAGTGTGTGAACAGGTGTCTTTTATACAGGTAACAAGCTCAAACAGGTGCAATTAATACAGGTAAAGAGTGCAGAATAAGAGGGCTTCTTAAAGAAAAATTAACAGGTCTGTGTGAGCCAGAATTCTTGCTGGTTGGTAGGTGTTCCAATACTTATTTGCAGCAGTAACATACAAATAAATGATTAAAAAAATCATACATTGTGATTTCCAGATTATTTTTTTTTTTTTTTTTTTTAGATTATGTCTCTCACAGTGGACATGCACCTAAGATGAAAATTTCAGACCCCTCCATGATTTCTAAGTGGGAGAACTTGCAAAATCAAGGGTGTTCAAATACTTGTTTTCCTCACTGTATATCACCCTGTCCTGTTCTGGTTACAAGCCCTCTTCTCTCACCTTTAGGTCACCACTTTTCCCTAAAATGGGCTTTGTATTGTTTTCACATTATTTTCCCCAGTTAGAGATGATCAGACTTTACCAGCACTTTTCCGTCACAGGTGACTGTGTTTGGTTTGTTTTCAAACACTTGAATGTTACACGCGTCAGATCATCCTGTTCTATCCATGTCCTTCCAGGTGTACCACCTGGCCAGCGTCCGGCTCAGGGACCTCTGTGGGAAGTTGGACATTTCGTCGGAGCTTCACAGGAAAATCTGGACGTGCTTTGAACACGCTGTGGTCCACTGCACGGATCTGATGCAGGACAGACACGTGGACCAGCTGCTGCTGTGCAGCATTTACATTATTTCCAAAGTAAGAGAAATACGGCTGCAACTGGTTATGAAACAAAAACTGTTTCAGATGTTACATTTTGTCCTACCAATGGTCAAGATATAGCCACAGAATTATTTGTTATTCAATTATAAAAACTGTTTTTTAATTT
Source organism: Thalassophryne amazonica (assembly GCF_902500255.1). NCBI lineage: Eukaryota > Metazoa > Chordata > Actinopteri > Batrachoidiformes > Batrachoididae > Thalassophryne > Thalassophryne amazonica. Next base: position 25,441,113 of record NC_047105.1, read on the forward strand.
TATATTCGCCACCTAATTGATGGGTGGTATAAATATTTCAACACCAAAGTTTGCAAATCTGTTTCCTCATTTGATTAAAATTGTGGGATTCAATTTATTTTTTTATGAGCTTCCTACAAAGTGTTAAATTACTTGAAAAAAAAAAAAAAAAAAATATATATATATATATATATAGTATACCTTGTGTACCATGACAATAAAAAGCATTCTTTTCTATATTGCAGTGTATCCAATTAAAGATGGGTTTAAATGTTTTTTATTAGTTTCTGCTTCTGTATCTTTAACGGACATTCTTAAGTAGAAGAGCACCATTAAAGTGCACAATGCCACCGACATCTAAAATGTCTCATTTTGCAAAGTTGGAAATTGTTTCAAAGCTGCTGATTTGGTGTTTCACCAAGGTAACCTGGGAGGACACTCAGAGTGTGCATTCTTCTGCAAACTGTTACTCCCTCTTGGACACTTATGTTTTGTGTTTTTCCCATCAGAACTTTGGCATCAAAAGGAAGATGTCACAAAAGCATCCTTTCTACACCCTTGGTCAGTCAGTGGAACTGAAAGTTCATTAGAGTTTATGGCTCTGGCCCTTAATCCGGACTCTGTCTATTCATCATGTGTGCTACAAATCTTTTAACACAGATCATCTCACAATTAAAAAAACAAGAACAAAATGGGTTTTAGATTTCTCAGTTTTACATGTTTTTGCAGGTCTTTTGTGAGTTCCGTTCTTTGCCAGGCCCATTTTTATCACCAGCTTAACTAATGAACGTGGGCGTGTGTGAAAACCCAATCAGCCAACAACTACATTCCACTCTTGGAGACACCATGGGTTGTGATTGGTCCGTTTAAGCTTGCATTTTCTCTCACTGGTTTCGGATGTTGTTGTACCCCCACAAACAAAAATTTGGCATGGGGAGGGGGGTGACAGGAGTGACTCTGTGTGTCTGGGAATTTTGTAAACGCAACTCCTCCTAAACCGTTTTTTGGATTTCAGTGAAAAAGTAATTCTGGTCCATTCTGGTCCAGTTTTCTTTATATATATATATATATATATATATATATATATATATATATATATATATATATATATATATATATATATATATATATATATATATATATATATATATATATATATATATATATATATATATATATATATACTCAACAAAAATATAAACGCAACACTTTTGGTTTGCTCCCATTTTGTATGAGATGAACTCAAAGATCTAAAACTTTTTCCACATACACAATATCACCATTTCCGTCAAATATTGTTCACAAACCAGTCTAAATCTGTGATAGTGAGCACTTCTCCTTTGCTGAGATAATCCATCCCACCTCACAGGTGTGCCATACCAAGATGCTGATTAGACACCATGATTAGTGCACAGGTGTGCCTGAGACTGCCCACAATAAAAGGCCACTCTGAAAGGTGCAGTTTTATCACACAGCACAATGCCACAGATGTCGCAAGATTTGAGGGAGCGTGCATTTGGCATGCTGACAGCAGGAATGTCAACCAGAGCTGTTGCTCTTGTATTGAATGTTCATTTCTCTACCATAAGCCGTCTCCAAAGGCATTTCAGAGAATTTGGCAGTACATCCAACCAGCCTCACAACCGCAGACCACGTGTAACCACACCAGCCCAGGACCTCCACATCCAGCATGTTCACCTCCAAGATCGTCTGAGACCAGCCACTCGGACAGCTGCTGAAACAATCGGTTTGCATAACCAAAGAATTTCTGCACAAACTGTCAGAAACCGTCTCAGGGAAGCTCATCTGCATGCTCGTCGTCCTCATCGGGGTCTCGACCTGACTCCAGGTCGTCATCGTAACCGACTTGAGTGGGCAAATGCTTACATTCGCTGGCGTTTGGCACGTTGGAGAGGTGTTCTCTTCACGGATGAATCCCGGTTCACACTGTTCAGGACAGATGGCAAACAGCGTGTGTGGCGTTGTGTGGGTGAGCGGTTTTCTGATGTCAATGTTGTGGATCGAGTGGCTCATGGTGGCGGTGGGGTTATGGTATGGGCAGGCGTCTGTTATGGATGAAGAACACAGGTGCATTTTATTGATGGCATTTTGAATGCACAGAGATACCGTGACGAGATCCTGAGGCCCATTGTTGTGCCAACATCCAAGAACATCACCTCATGTTGCAGCAGGATAATGCACGGCCCCATGTTGCGTGGATCTGTACACAATTCTTGGAAGCTGAAAATGTCTCAGTTCTTGCATGGCCGGCATACTCCCGGACATGTCACCCATTGAGCATGTTTGGGATGCTCTGGACCGGCGTATACGACAGCATGTACCAGTTCCTGCTAATATCCAGCAACTTCGCACAGCCATTGAAGAGGAGTGGACCAACATTCCACAGGCCACAACAGACAACCTGATCAACTCTATGCGAAGGAGATGTGTTGCACTGCATGAGGCAAATGGTGGTCACACCAGATACTGGTATCCCCCCCAAAAAAACAAAACTGCACCTTTCAGAGCGGCCTTTTATTGTGGGCAGTCTAAGGCACACCTGTGCACTAATCATGGTGTCTAATCAGCATCTTGATATGGCACACCTGTGAGGTGGGATGGATTATCTCAGCAAAGGAGAAGTGCTCACTATCACAGATTTATATATTTACATACATACATTTATATATTTATATTTTTGTTGAGTGTACATCGTATTTGTAGATTTCATGCTCGTACACCGGTTGAACTTGACCAGTTTGTTAATTTGGGCATTTCATCACAGAAGATTTGCCACCGAAACAAAGCTGTTTTTCTTCAGTCACCATGTGAACAAGAGCAGCACAGCTGTTCTTCCAGACACATGAAAACCACTGTGGAGGATGTTCTTTTATTCACAACTAAAAATCTTCTCAGCCTGAAAGTGATATATGTCTGTTATGTCCTTCTTTCATTCTTTCTCTGTTTTCTGTAGATCACCAAAGAACCTCACACATTCCAGGACATCATGAAGTGTTACCGCAGCCAACCACAAGCCAGCAGCCATGTGAGAGAGACGCCCACAACACAACACAAACCATCACCGTACAATAAACTCCTTTTGTTCTGGTTAGAGGGCTGTGTGAATTCTTTCTTTCCTCTGACATATCTTTGTGACATCACGAGCCAGTGCTCTCAAAGCAGCCACAAAAGAAAAATCTTATAAATCACAAATGGATTAAAGTCACTGACCAAAGGACGTCTGTGGTCTGCTGACCCTCGACCTGCTTACAGAGGACTCAAAGGGCTTTGTTCCTCCAGACCTACAGCTTGTCACACTGCAGTTAGGGTGGAAGACTGAGTCCTGACAGATGTCTCTAACTGATCTGTCACATTGGGCCGGCCACTTTGTAACGGTAGAAGGCTGATCCTCCTGCTGGGATGTTAGACATTTCTGGTTCTTAAAGCTGACTCTGTATTCAGTTGTGAACCATCAAATCTTGGTGAGATCACAGGCTGTGAAGCTCCGGGAATCTGTGACATTTTATCTGAACTACAGGAGGGTGGAGATGCCATTCTCCTGGGATTGCAAACCGTCTTTGTTTCAATCCATGACACTGGTATCACACCAACAAATTGGAAGAAAGGACGTGTTCTGATTTGTAAAATAAGGGATGATCATATGAATTGTAAAAACTACAGTAGTATCACACTGCTCTCTGCCAGGGAAGGTGCTTTCAGCGATTATTCTTAAGCTATCAGCTGTCTCCACCTTGTTTTACCTTAAATCCTGGAACGCGATCACAGAAGGGTTTCTATTCACCGTTTCGCATTTGTGAATCTTGCACCATCTCGTGGCCTGTGACTCACCTGAGAAGTCAGTTTCAGCAGAGTTTCAGTCCAGGGCACAGTGTAAACAAACCTTGTGAGAGACGTTCACTGACTGTCTCTGGGTCCTCAGCCTTTGAGATTGAGAAGCATCTGGGAAGAGCTTATAGAGTCTTGAGGTTGCTGGACAGTGGCGTTTAGAGATGATGTCCTTGCAGCCAAACAAAGGTCCAAGTCATTAGGGTCCTGGTGCTACCTGTCTTGCATGGTTGTGAGACTTGGATACTGGCCAGTGACTGAAGGTGATGAGTGAATGTGTTTGATACTAGGTCTCTTCTTAGGATCCTTGGGTACTGCTGGAATGACTTTGTGTCAAACGAGCCATTACTCAGAGAGACTAAGATGAGTAGTATCACTTGCATTGTGAGGTATTGTCAGTTTAGGCATTTTGGCCGTGTTTCTCTGTGTATGATCCAGCATGCAGGGGACTGAGTGTTGTGAACTCCAGGAGCTGGAGAAGGCCAAGGGCAACACCCACATTCACCCTGCTGCAGCAGATAGATGGTTATTTTAGAGATGTGGGAGTGGATCGGTTGTGTGTTTGGGAAGTTGCTGTTCAGGACCAAAGGCAGTTCTGTGATGTTGTGGATGCGCTGAAGCACGGGACCAGCGCACGCTCCCAGACATGACTTGATTAGGCTTTGAAGAATTCTGAGGAATGTATGCCGTAAAATTCTAGGAGTGGATGAACATGAGAGTCTGTCCCAAATTAAAGGGACACATATGTCCTCATGAGGACAAACTGATTAAAATTCAGTTACCTTTGACACAGTAGGTCAGTTATTTATGTCATACGTCTGCCTGCCACCTGCTGGACATGTCTGGACTTATTGTAGGGAATAATGTTATCATCACATGCATAATGGAAATTAGGAGCAGGTGTATTTAAAGTTATATTCAAGTTAAAACTGTTATTGTACCAAATCCTGTTAATTAAAACGTGTCTGTCGTAGGTGTACCGCAGCGTCTTACTACGTCACACTCCCAGAGAGCAGGTGGCCGATGAGAACATGGAGGTGGATCCCGCCTCAGGTGGTGAATGTAAGGCAACAAACACTGATGTATATGTTGAGTGTACGTGCATCAGATCAGACATCTGTGGAATTATGAGGAGCTGTCTGCCAAAAACAAACATCTGTGTGCTTCCACAGCTGCAGAGAAAACCAATCAGGTCTCAGGAGATACAAATTCTGACCAGTCAGGTGAGGTGGAACGCGGCGACCTCATCCAGTTCTACAACACGGTCTTCGTGCTGAAGATAAAGAGCTTCGCACTGCGATACGCAAACCACGACAACAGGGTAAGACGCACAAACACGCATTGTCATATTACTCTCACAAATGTAAGCAGGATGCTTCTAGCAGGGATTCTAGCTGTTAAGCTTCAACACACAACAGCAGCTGCAGCACTGGTCTCCAGCCACTTGTGTTGGACTTTGGCCATTGAGTGCAATGCATGATGGTCATTGTAGGATCTTCAACGTATTTGCAGCAATGAGTAAGAGCTTGATAGATGTGGGTGCTGTCTAAAGTTCAAAAATGATGTGAATCATGTTAACGAGCTCAGAGCAGTTCAGCACATGTTCGCACAAACATTTAAATATTAATATGAGTCTTTAGCATGTTGTCCATCACTTGTTGAACTTTTCCACTTATTGTCTGTTGAAAATGGTCTGTGACCTGCGGTCTTTTTCTTAACCTTTGGTGCGCACAGCAGGGCAGCCCCAGGACACATATGGCTGAAACAACTCAGTCACATGAAATAATTCAGATCATTATCTGGATCTGGTTTGAATTGCACCTACTATGAGCTGACATTAGATCCTGATCATGAGCTTGATTTTCATTGCTTGTATTTGTGTGTGATTGTTGACATGTGAAACTGATGCCAGTCCTTGTTCCCAGCCGCTCCTCCTTTGAGCCTGACCTTTGGCTCCGGCCGCTCCTCCTTTGAGCCTGACCTTTGGCTCCGGCCGCTCTTCCTTTGAGCCTGACCTTTGGTTCTGGCAGCTCCTCCTTTGAGCCCAATTTTTGGGCACAGCCACTCTTCCTCTGATCCTGACCTTTTGTTCTGGATGTGCACTGAAGTTTTGTTGTTTTGTTTTCCTGTGATGCATGTCCCACCCCTCCATCAACTTTCTTTGCAGTCTGTTCAGTAGTTGTTGTGCGTACAAAACGAGCGCCGGTAATCACATAATCTCCCCCCAGGCGGACGCTCCTCCTCTCTCACCGTTCCCGTCGGTGCGAGCTCACCCTCTGTCTCCTCGTCGTGTCTCCCAGAGACACTCCCTGTATGTGTCCCCACACAAGTCTTCCACAGGCTGCCTCACACCAAACTCCTACACCTACAGGATCAACAGCAGCCCGTCCAAGGTGAGTTGACTAGTCCAACCAGTCCCAACCCGTGAATCACTACCCCGAATGGTTCTGAGGTCTTTCTTCTGTTACACAGAACTATACTTCATAAAAACTCTTTGTCTCGGTCAGGAGTTATCAGACATCAACCGGATGATCCGGCAGGGTGGTGTGAGCAGGAAGAGAGCCTTTACCATGGAAGGGGATGTGATGATGTCATCCACATGTGACTCACCCAACAAAAGGGCGTGTCCAGAGAATGGCAGCAGCCCAGATGTTCTGCTGAAGCGTCTGCAGGACGTGGTGTCAGAGAGACAGAGTCACTGATAGGCCAAGGGACAAGACCTTCCCTCCGTCTAAAAAAGGACAGCGGCTGGTCACATAACAGTCGTCCAACCCGGTGGTTTAACTCGTGTTGTTCTTTTACTCACAATGGTTTTTAATCAGTCAATTTTTTTTATCCCCTAATTTTAATTTTAATACCAACATTACATTAAAAAAAATTAAAATTCATATTAAAACCAGGCCATTGCAATCAAATGCTCAGCGATCTCCAAGATGATCGTTTGTTATAGTGAAATTCACTGGCATCAGTTTCCTCAATATACTTAAGTCACTCGGGCCATAAGCCAGGATCTGTCCTCCAGGGGGTACCACCTGAATGGACACGAAAACAAAAAATGATTGTGAAAGTAGAAAAACATGCAAGATCATCAAATTCTGAAAAGCACAAAGCGGGCGGTTCCGTAAGCACTTCCTGTCATTAATGAATATCACTAAACGCTTAAACGTGAAGCATTTTTCTTTTAAATCTTTGCTGGTGATCGATAACAGCAGAGTTACACAATAATCTGTGTTTTCTACTCATGCAGGTTGTCCCCCCCAAAAAAGTATTGTGTTTACTTCAACGCTCTGAGGGTTAGCTATAAATTGGAGTGCTGTGTCCAGTCCTCTGACCACCACTTGGAGACCTCTTGAGGTTTATTGGGGTTCTGGTTTAAAAAAAAAAAAAAAAAAAAGATAGTATTATTGAAAACAAAATCAATCTTCTCAAGAGAACGTTTGATGTCAATAATTATATTTTTGTGGTCTTAAAGCACAAAATATACATTTTAACTTGTATGTTTTTTCCCCAGAAAGCTTCATAACATTGGATTTCCCAAATAACCTAACAGCTGCTAAATATGATGCAGCCAGTAGGGGGCAGTAAATGTACATATATGAAGTATACATAGTTATGCTTCGATGCACACAGTGTGAGATGTACGAACATTACAGCAAATAATAATCCATCAGGTTTGTCTGGAGACGCACCAACTTTACTGGTGTGTTTTTTTTCCCTTATAATCTCAAAATCAAACGTGTCGCACCACAGCAGTATTAAAATGTAAAAACTACACTTTGGAGGTTCAGATGTTGAACTGTAGCGACTTCAGTTCTCGTTCTGATCCAGACAAGCTCTCACTTAAATCCTTTGAATTTGTGTGTATATAGGTTTTTGAAAAATGAGGCCGTGATGTAAATCGTTTGGTGTTGAACTTTAATTCCACTATGACAGCTGAGCTCTCTTTTGTTAAAGTGATGAGACAACTGAACTCTTTTTCTTTTTTTTTAATGTTTTGTGTTTCGTTTAAGTTTTTCCTGGATAAGAAGTGATGTCTTTTAAAATGTGGCGTAGTCCTGGAACGAGGTGTTTGAAGGTGCGATGGCTTCTACGTGTGTAGTATCTACACATCATTTTAAAATTTAGCGGAATATTTTAAAATTCATACAACAGCACCTGCTTTTTGTGTTGTATATAAAAGACAAAACTAAGGGCTGAATGCTAAATTAGATTTGTGCCTGTTGACAGTCCCAAAAAACTGTCAACGGTGCAAATCCCTCTGTAGTGTTAAATGAGGGTAAAACGTGGGTTTTCTGCAAACTGTCAGCTTTTGTACAATAAAACTTTATTGATTTTACTTTGAGTCACGTTTGTTTATTTACCACACAGTTGCAATGGCAGAGCTCCAGATTTGGAATGTTCCCTTAAGCAAGGCATGCTCAGTTGTCCTGTCACCACAACTAATTTGTCTATCATCTGTTTTTCTATCATGAATTCTATTGTGTATCATATTTATCGATCATCTTTCATTCTCTCATCTGTCTCTCAAGTCAATCTGTGTATCACTTAATCTGTCATTGTGTTATCCATTTTATCATTGTGTATTTTTTTTTCTGTCATTCTTTTCATGTGTGATTCTGTTCTTTATCATTCTTTGTTTTTCTATATCATTGTGTTATAGTATACTGTATTATCCATCATGTTAACATTGTTCTGTATTTTTTTCATCTACTGCAGTGACGGCACCAAGGGTGGGCTTGGGGGGGCTTAAGCCCCCCAATAATTCTGCCAATAATGTGAATAGTGACTGACATATTTGTGGATCTCAACTGCAGTTTTGCGCTGAGAATGTCTCAATATTGCGTAACTGAACAAAGTGATGAATGTGTGTGTTCGGTGATACACCAATGCTGAATCACCCTTCACAAACAATTTTCAGTTTTGCCAATAAACTTGTACCGTATTTTCCGCACCATAAGGCGCACCTAAAAGCCTTAAATTTTCACAAAAATCGGTTGTGCGCCCTATAATCCGGTGTGCCTTATGTGCGCACTGAATTCCAAAATCTAAAAACGACCAACGTTGTCTTTGATCGTCGGAATATCGGACCATAAGTACGTACGCTAGCAGTGTAGAGTACGTACCCTGGCAGAGATAAACCAATCGGAGAACATTACGTAATACATAAAGTACGTACGCTGGTAGCGTAGAGTACGTACGCTGCCAGCGATAAACCAATCAGAGAAGAGTCCGTGAGTCTGGTACGTACACTTACCTCCGCCACTCCTCCGATAATTACCGTATACAACCCCTGGCAAAAATTATGGAACCACCGGCCTTGGAGGATGTTCATTCAGTTGTTTAATTTTGTAGAAAAAAGCAGATCACAGACATGACACAAAACTAAAGTCATTTCAAATGGCAACTTTCTGGCTTTACGAAACACTATAAGAAATCAGGAAAAAAAAAATTGTGGCAGTCAGTAACGGTTACTTTTTTAGACCAAGCAGAGGGAAAAAAAAATATGGACACTCAATTCTGAGGAAAAAATTATGGAATCATGAAAAACAAAAGAACGCTCCAACATCACTAGTATTTTGTTGCACCACCTCTGGCATTTATAACAGCTTGCAGTCTCTGAGGCATGGACTTAATGAGTGACAAACAGTACTCTTCATCAATCTGGCTCCAACTTTCTCTGATTGCTGTTGCCAGATCAGCTTTGCAGGTTGGAGCCTTGTCATGGACCATTTTCTTCAACTTCCACTAAAGATTTTCAATTGGATTAAGATCCGGACTATGTGCAGGCCATGACATTAACCCCTATGTGTCTTTTTGCAAGGAATGTTTTCACAGATTTTGCTCTATGGCAAGATGCATTATCATCTTGAAAAATGATTTCATCATCCCCAAACATCCTTTCAATTGATGGGATAAGAAAAGTGTCCAAAATATCAATGTAAACTTGTGCATTTATTGATGATGTAATGACAGCCATCCCCCCAGTGCCTTTACCTGACATGCAGCCCCATATCATCAATGAATGTGGAAATGTACATGTTCTCTTCAGGCAGTCATCTTTATAAATCTCATTGGAACGGCACCAAACAAAAGTTCCAGCATCATCACCTTGCCCAATGCAGATTCGAGATTCATCACTGAATATGACTTTCATCCAGTCATCCACAGTCCATGATTGCTTTTCCTTAGCCCATTGTAACCTTGTTTTTTTTCTGTTTAGGTGTTAATGATGGCTTTCGTTTAGCTTTTCTGTATGTAAATCCCATTTCCTTTAGGCAGTTTCTTACAGTTCGGTCACAGACGTTGACTCCAGTTTCCTCCCATTCGTTCCTCATTTGTTTTGTTGTGCATGTTTGATTTTTGAGACATATTGCTTTAAGTTTTCTGTGTTGACGCTTCGATGTCTTCCTTGGTCTACCAGTATGTTTGCCTTTAACAACCTTCCCATGTTGTTTGTATTTGGTCCAGAGTTTAGACACAGCTGACTGTGAACAACCAACATCTTTTGCAACATTGCGTGATGATTTACCCTCTTTTAAGAGTTTGATAATTCTCTCCTTTGTTTCAATTGACATCTCTCGTGTTGGAGCCATGATTCATGTCAGTCCACTTGGTGCAACAGCTCTCCAAGGTGTGATCACTCCTTTTTAGATGCAGACTAACAAGCAGATGTGATTTGATGCAGGTGTTAGTTTTGGGGATGAAAATTTACAGGGTGATTCCATAATTTATTTCTCAGAATTGAGTGAGTCCATATTTTTTTCCCCTCTGCTTGGTCTAAAAAAGTAACCGTTACTGTCACAATTATTTTTCCTGATTTCTTATAGTGTTTCTTAAAGCCAGAAAGTTGCCATTTGAAATGACTTTAGTTTTGTGTCATGTCTGTGATCTGCTTTTTTCTGCAAAAGTAAACAACTGAATGAACATCCTCCGAGGCCGGTGATTCCATAATTATTGCCAGGGGTTGTACTACAGGTATCCTGCAAAACATTTGTTTGTCTAAGGACCCCCGAAAATGGCGCCAGCGAAGAGACATGCTTACGAGGCACAATTCAAACTGCAGGCTATCAGTTACGCGGTTGTTCATGGAATAGAGCAGCTGCGAGAGGAAACAAGAAAATGAACTGCGCCAAGTTAAAGACCAAACGGAGTTTCTGCAGAAACAAAGCGAGGTGGCCACAGCTAGAAGACCAGCTGTTCAATTCAGACACAGATGATGAGGACTTCGATGGATTTGTGACAGAACCATAATAAAAAATAATGTGAGTACCATATTGTTAAATACCGGTAGTTCAAAGTTGTTAAAAAGTTAAAATAAACTCACCGTTTTGCTTCCGTGACCTTTTTTTTTGTTGTTGTTTTTTGTAGACTATATGTTTTAGCGTGCGCCTTAAGTACCCGCTAATTGAGGGCGCGCCTTATAATCCGGTGCGCCTTATGGTGCAGAAAATACGGTATTTGTAAAAACCCACACAGAAGTTACAAATCAGAAATTTGTGTTTGTGGATCACAAAGCATGTGTACAAATCAAAGGATATTTGTCCAAAAATTTAGGTTTCCCTAATATTTATTATGGCCACTCTTAAAACTTCACTTATCGTTATAATTTTATTACTGGTAAATTTTAGAATTGATTTAGATCAGATATACTTATCTCACAGGAATATATCACAATTATCTGTGAACTACTTTTTGTGCAGGAATTCATCAAGCACGTCAGCCACATCTGTGCACGAACACAGAATATACAGAAGCTGTATATCGTTGTTTGGCAATCATTCTAAGTGATGTGTGTGCATTGATACCACATTTTAGAGGAGCACGGGTGACTAAAACATATACCTTGGTATTTATAAAGCAATTTACTATATTTTGTTAATTTCGACGACATTTTGTGGAGCCCCTCCAACTTTTACCTCAGCCCCCCAACAAAAATTTCCTGGCGCCGCCACTGATCTACTGTTATTCTGTCATTCTCATCACTTCTGCTTTGATATCATTTGTCATTCTATCATTTCATTCTTCATTTTTCTGTCGTCTATTACAGTATTGTTCTGTTTGATTGCCATAATATCTTTTCATTATATCCTGCCTTTTGCTTGTCATTTAGTTTAATCGCTTTCATTCTCATGTATTTATCATTTCTTATATTAGCTATCATTTGTCACGTCTATAATTCATTGATCGATCATCTCGTTTTCTCATCTATCGTTGTGGTTTTCCTCATTTGTTTTTATCTGCTGTTCCGTCATTTTGTTATCATCTGATTTTTCATTCTCTCTGATCACACCTTAGATCAGCTCTGTCCATCCACTCAGATCCAGGTTTTGAGCATGCTCAGTTTTTTACTATCCCCCCTCCTCTCTCCTTTTCTCGTACCTCCTTTCCTCGCTTCTTCCTTCTTTCCTTCCTCCCCTTCTCTTTCCTTCCCTCCCTCCCCCCCCCCCCCGGATATCATGTCGGTGGTCGCGCGCTGATTCCCGCCTGTCCGCGGCAGCATCAGGACCAGGACCCGGTGAGTGCGGGTGAGACCCGATCACTTCAATAAAAATAAAAAATAAAAACCTGCGGATGCTAACTGACAAAATCCCGCGTGTTTGTCGGGCGTCATGTCGTGTGGATCCTCTCTGGAGATTGGTTAAGTAAAAAAAAAAAAAAACGGGCTGTGCTGCAGAATTCTCGGAACCAGGTTCGAGTCCCCGTGTTCTGTCGATCGTTGCTCCCTGTTGGGTTCCCGAATGTCGGCGCTTATCTAACCCGAATTATAGTATCTCCGTGATCCGGCTTTTGGCACTTTGGCGCATCGCAAGGTCACGGTGATAGTGATGGTGATGCACAGAGAGAAACGCGCACAGTGAGCCGTTCAAACCGTCTGCTCACACGGTGTGTCATTGAGCCCCTTTAGCTCAGCACGGCATATTTTTGCATAAATTAAAGGGAGACAAAAAAAAAAATTCAGGAGTGGACTTAATCCACAGGATGTGCTGCTGGTTGTGACGCAAATGTGCGGCACGTTTCAGAAGAAATGCGCCTGAAGGAGGAGCACACGCCCATAATCCAGAGGAATCTAAGGTTCATACAGAGTTTATTATCGGTGTGTGATCGCAGAACCACGGGTTTGTGGCACATCGTTTTTTGTGGCTTCCACAGATCCGGATCATCTGATCCTAATTTGTACCCGAATTTAAAACGGGTTGATAAATCAGCAGCAATTTGATTCACATTATTTCTGTCGTCAATGATGCATTTGTGCAAAAAAAGACTTGGAGACAAAACCATTAGGACGCATGTCCTTCTCAAAATCAGCAGTTTCACAGACAAAGTTAATGTTTACAACTATATTAGACCTCATTTATACTTTGGAAAGGAACAGTATCAAATACAACACAACATTCAAGTTCTTGAGCAAAGAACATTTCACCATTTCACACCAATGACACACACAGTACACACAAACTGTACTACACTGCCTTTATCTTCAGCCAAACAGATCCTGGGGTTCACAATGACATTGACCTTAACAGAATAGAAAATATCACCAAATTTAGACTTCAAAATATGGAAAAATTCCTCAATTGACAAAAGAACATTATGTACATAGTAGAGAAGCTTGAATCTTCGACTGGACTGGGTTGCTTGACGCGAGGACGTTTCGCTTCAAATCGCAGAAGCTTCCTCAGCTAAAATTCTTGCTCTGGTGGTCTGACTTCTGTCTTGACTCCTGTAGAGAATAATCAAGAAGTCACAAAAGCTGGAGTTTTAAACCTAACCAGACCCCTCCTACCGAGAGGCAGACTGCTATAGGCTGGTGACTAAACAATAGCTCTTATTAGCGCCTATTGTGCTCTAGTTATGGTTTGAGAGAGGGGTCAAGGAGGCATTCTTTGTGAAATGTTTGAAACCCAGCCTTAACCGGGGAGGGGGTCTGAGACACGCTTTATCCCCTGTTTACAATGGGGTACTCAGGTCAAAGCAGTTTCAGTCTTTTGTTCATGGTAATGAGTCATTCACGTCATCAGCAGAGTCGTCAAGGGAGCCATCAGGAGAGGGACAGCTGCCCTGTCATTAGGAGGGTGATAACTAGAGCACAATAGGTGCTAATTAGAGCTATTGTTTAGTCACCAGCCTATAGCAGTCTGCCTCTCGGTAGGAGGGGTCTGGTTAGGTTTAAAACTCCAGCTTTTGTGACTTCTTGATTATTCTTCTCTACAAGAGTCAAGACAGAAGTCAGACCACCAGAGCAAGAATTTTAGCTGAGGAAGCTTCTGCGATTTGAAGCGAAACGTCCTCACGTCAAGCAACCCAGTCCAGTCGAAGATTCAAGCTTCTCTACTGTGGAAACCACCTGGACAACTGAGAGCCTACACAGAAACATTATGTACATACGACAATATTCACACCACCTTCCAAAAAAGAGAGGGAGAGGTGGTGTGTATGTGGAAAAAATGAAAACAGTTAGACATAGGTTGACAATAATTTTAAAATAAACAGTTTGACTGTAAAACCTGAACTGCGAACATGTAATTTATTCAGACTTCAGTGAAATAAAAATTGATGTAATAATTTGCATGAATATTATAGTGGAATGGAGGCAAAATAAAGAAGCTAGAATAACTTTGTGTTTGTTTATTAAGAAAGATAATGACGAGTGGCGGCATGGTGAAGGCATGAGCGTATTTGCCAGACATCGATGGAGTCTTCTTTCAACTCAGTAGAGCTGCGAGAGCTGAAGGGCGCAGGAGGCACGTACGAAATCTCCGTGACACCAGAGTCAGCGCGTCAGACGGTGAAGGCATTGGGCGATGCTTCACATGGTTTCGAGAATGCCTCCTACCAGCAGGATGAGGAGCAAAACCACCAGCAGGGGGCGAGCGTGCAGGCGTGCTGTCCCCCATCAACTCCAGCCAACACCAAGGTCAGTCAGGTGGTTGAATTAACCCGGTGATGGAAGCCTCTGAGGACTGTGCCATTTTTGTTTTCTTGTTGTTTGTCCATTTGCCATCATCTCACAAAAACAAACAATACTGACATGAACCTAAAAGCATGTTGGATGAGCACCGGCACCACTGGCCTTACGGCGTATATACGGATTTCATCTCACTGTTATTATGATCCACATACAAATTTATCCTGTTGGATTCAATAAGTAGAACTGGAATTCACAAGACTAGCGCTGTACAAGGTCAGCAGAAAGTGAATCCCCACCAATCCAGTAGGAACATATTTTATTCTGGATTACACCTTGCTACACTGTGAAGACAAATCCTGCTGATGTTTGAACATCCATTGATGCTACAGTTCGGGGGGGGGGGGGGGGGGGGGGTCGTGTTTAATCTCTTATTGCCGCTCAGTCCTGTTAATCCTCCACTCCAACAGCGCTTGTTGCAAAGGTGCACAGTGCATTGTGGGATGCACTTATCCTGCTACTCTGATGAATAGCTGAGGGATATTTCTTGCTCTGTGGTGTATTTTTTTTTCTTTGTGTGCTGTTAATTGTGGTTTTGTTGTTGTTTTCTTTCTTTCCAGGAAGACCAGCAGCAGCACTCTCCACACTCCTTCAATGAGGAGGAAGTAGTTGGAGGGCAGGAGGATGGCCAAGACTTCACTGAGATCCACCATCCAGAGGACCATTCTGCAGACTATGGCTTCATCTTCGCCTTGGTGTTCCTGGTGAGCGGGATTGTTCTGGTGGTCATCGCCTATACCATCCCCCGAGAGGCCAAAGTCGACCCAGACACCGTGTCTGCTCGCCAGATGGAGAAGTTGGAGATGTACTATGCCCAGCTGGGCTCCCACCTAGACAAGTGCATCATCGCCGGCTTGGGCCTTCTGACTCTGGGGGGTATGTTCCTCTCCATGCTGCTCATGGTGTCCATCTGCCGTGGAGAGATGTACCGACGCCGGACAGCGTTCGTTCGGCCCAAAAGGACTTACGGCTCCATCAACCTAAGGATGAAGCAGCTGGCAAGCGGCGAGGCAGGAGGAGGTGAGGGTGGGGATGGAGGTGTGGAGTTTTTGGTGGAACATACAGAGACAAGAAACAACATACAAGCGGGGCCGAGCAAATCAGAACCAGGGACAAGTAGGGGCCCACCAACTCCCTCTCCTGCTTCTTCTTCAACTGCTGCACACGGATCCCGCTAGCTTTGTGCAGTTACTGTTTTGCCTTCTTCTACACTCAGTTGCATTTAAACTGATGGTGCAGGTCACCCACTGGAGATGAAGCACATCTTGACCACAGGGCTGTCGGCTGGAGAGACCCAGCACTCCTCCATCATCTGCAGATGAACTTAAACTCCTTCTCAAGGCATATTTACTTTAATGCATCATAAGGGATGTCTGATTTAACAACAGGGCTCGAGCCAGCAGAGGAGCAGAGGTAAGCCTGCACTGTGGACAAAAGCACATTTGGAAATGACCGTTTGTCAAAGATTCAATATTTAGTCCGAATCAGAGACAGAGTTCATCAGATCAGACTTGATCAGACTTGATCCCATCGACAGCGACCACGCTTTAAAAGTCATCACAGAGTTTCAGGACCTGATCGATCAGGTTGCCTGATGATCGCACAGAGAGTGACGGAACTTTTAAAGAATCACAGCACTTATTCAGGTTTGATCAGACCTGATCGCGTTCGACTGGCGCTTTAAAAGCTTAAAGCATCACAGTACATCTGTCTGACCAGATGTGATCAGAGCATGACAACGGTATCCTCTGATAAACCACACCTGGAGCAGAAAAACCACAGAGGGACTTGTTTTAAAATGCTACGTTTCCAGTCACAACAACAATTAAAAGTATTTTCAGACGTCGTTTTCCAAAATCAGAAGCTTTATGCGGATGTGTCCGTCAGACTGTGATGATGGATTGGACTGAAGTGAACAGGTAATACATCCAGTTTCTTATCAGCATTTGAGAGAGACAGAGAGAGCAACAGAGAGAGAGAGAGAGAGCGATAGAGAGAGACAGCAACAGAGAGAGAGACAGCGACAGAGATAGAGAAAGCGTGAGCGAGTGCTGTGTCTCTGCTCTATTTTTCCCAAGACCTACTGATTCTGTTCCTTGGATTTTTGGATTCATGAGTTGAGGTTCGGTTACCTGTTCTGAGCACACAGAGGCGCTGCGGGCTGCGTGATCATGCAGCCACACACACACGCGCTACATCTATTCTCCAGCTGATTCACTGTGGATGCACACACTCAGTTTTTGGATGTGTACAGTAGTGCTGTGTTGCGCAGACCTGCTTAAAAACTGTAGGCAACAATAGGCAAGTCTACATTTGCGCTGGTGTGAAAGGGGCTTTAGAAAAAGCATGACTGTATTTTCCGGAGTATGTCACAGGTTTTTTTTCTAATACTTTGTGACATCTTGTGATTTGCCCTGTGGTCACATTGTCAGCAAGCGACAACGGCAAAGAGAAGAATTGCTGTTCATTTTTAATCAGCGGCTGTTGTGCAGAGAGAAGTTACAACAGTCACTCTGCTGATGATGTCTAGGCAGGGCCAAAATACACCAGAAATCTATTTTGTACAAATGCTGAATGACGCGATGCCGCAACTGTCAATCCGAGTAAAAAGGCCAAATCAAATCAACCAAATCAAAACCAAGATGGTGGAAAACGCTCAAAAACAGCTTATGTGTGTAGAAGTCTATCATGTTTGGAATTTTTTTCCCTCATATAGTTTGTAAAAATTAGCAAGAAATAAACACTTCTAAATGTTAAAATGCTGTTGTAACCAGATAATACCTCTGAGGTGATGTCAGAGTCATACGGAGATGTCATCAACATGCTAACTAGTGATACAGGATGATCACTGTTATAAATGGAGTGAAACAAATCAGGCGAACTTTGGTTCCATTAAGACTTAAGACTTTGTACGGTATCAAGGCAAACACAGTGTCTCAGTAGTTAGCACTGTTGCCTGACAGCAGGAAGGTCCCAAGTTCGTGTCCGACCTGGTCCTTTCTGTGTGGAGTTTGCATGTTCTGCTTGTGTTTGCGTGGGTTCTCTCTGGGTGCTCTGGTTTCCTCTCACTTCCAAAGACATTCTCATTAGGTGAACTGATAACATTAAACTGACCATAAGGGTGTGTGTGTGTGTGTGTGTGTGTGTGTGTGTGTGTGTGTGTGTGTGTGTGTGTGTGTGTGTGTGTGTGTGTGTGTGTGTGTGTGTGTGTGCACATATGTTGGCCCTGGAAAAAGCAGCAGTAATAGTCTCAAATACTGATTCCCAACTGTGGTACTGCAGTTGGGCTATGAGAGGTCATTAAAATAATAAAATTTAATCCATGTTTGATTTTCAAATTTGTCATGAAGTTTAACATGACCTAAGAATATTATTGATATTTCTTGTGCTGTTCAGTCCTTGTATGACTGGGTCCTGGGTCAGGTTGGGGAAACCAGTGGGTTGGGTGCTTTTGTTGGAGAGTAAACGTTTACTGACCTTGACTTTGCAGACGTGCTGTGATATTTGTGGAATCAATGAATAATCTGATTGCAACACTTGAGAAGCTGAGTGAGGAATTGGAGTGTCTGGGTTTGTGATTGTACGTATGCAACAGGATTTTAATGACTTCCTGGACTCAGCTGTCAGAAGTGAATCTATGCGGTGAAAGCGTTGAACTTGTCAAGGCATTGATTTATCTCAGCAGTTTCTGGGTCCTCGGGCTTGGGATGGAGAAACACCTGGGAAGGGTTTATGGACTCGTGATGTCACTGCACAAAGGCGTTTGGCAATGCTGTCTTTTCAGGAGAACGAAGGTCCAAGTCTTTAGGGTCCTGGTGCTTTCTGTCTTAATTGTACGGTTGTGAGACTTAGACACTACTCGGGGCACTCCTAAGGTGATGACTGGGTTTATTTGGTCGAGCCTGATTGATACATCAGTTGGTCGATACAATCAGCAGATGTAAGCTTTCACAAACACTGGTAATGGTGTTGTGTTTGCAGATATGAAAACTTTTACCAAATAAACAATGCAGAAAAACACTTTTTAAAAATGGTATCATTACGCAGTTTGTCCAGCAGAGGGCACTCTGATGGCATTGTTTACAATGCTATCAAGCATGGCTGGGACCCCATCACCCCTTGGTCACAGAGACAGAGGCAAAACGATGAGCAACCATTAATTTACAGTCAAAGTGGCTATATTAGAGCAACAAGAGACATGTGGTCCCTGTGCCTCCAGCTAGGGTTGGGCCAAAATAGATAAGAAGTCTGTTTTATGCAAATGTTGGCGACTGCCAACCCAAGTGAAGACAGCGTGTCAGCAACATGACGTACATTGGTTGCTTGCTGGTAATATTTATACTGTAAAAAAGTTCTTGTGAAATCACAACATAAAAAACCTAAACAGAAAAACAATGGAGTAGTGTTTAATTTACAGCAGTAATGTGTAAAATGTGGAATGAAACTGAACTGTAAATTTAACAGTACAAATATGTTAAAATCATATTCCATATACTGTAGTTTATACACACACACAAAAAAAAACGTAATACCAAAAACTGTACAATACAGTTTTCAGTTTCAATATATTTTCATTTATACGAGGTCTGTGAGAAAAGTATCGGACCTTTTTATTTTTTTCAAAAACTATATGGATTTGAATCACGTGCGATTACATCAGCCAACCTTGAACCCTCGTGCGCATGCGTGAGTTTTTTCACGCCTGTCGGTTACGTCATTCGCCTGTGGGCAGGCTTTGAGTGAGGAGTGGTCCAACCCTCTCGTCGGAATTCAATCAATCAATCAATCAATCAATTTTTTTATATAGCGCCAAATCACAACAAACAGTTGCCCCAAGGCGCTTTATATTGTAAGGCAAGGCCATACAATAATTATGTAAAACCCCAACGGTCAAAACGACCCCCTGTGAGCAAGCACTTGGCTACAGTGGGAAGGAAAAACTCCCTTTTAACAGGAAGAAACCTCCAGCAGAACCAGGCTCAGGGAGGGGCAGTCTTCTGCTGGGACTGGTTGGGGCTGAGGGAGAGAACCAGGAAAAAGACATGCTGTGGAGGGGAGCAGAGATCGATCACTAATGATTAAATGCAGAGTGGTGCATACAGAGCAAAAAGAGAAAGAAACAGTGCATCATGGGAACCCCCCAGCAGTCTACGTCTATAGCAGCATAACTAAGGGATGGTTCCTTTGTCTAACAACTTGCTGAGAGACTGGCGCTTTGCTTTATCAAAATTTTTTCAGAACCTGTGAGGCACATCGAAGTGGACACCATTCAAGAAATTTAGCTGTCGGCAGAGGAAAAACACCTCCGTTGGAACATGTCCAGCTGTTAAACAATTTCTCAGATACTCACTCTACTGAAAGCCATCAAAAGCCGCCTGGTTTTTACAAATGGTTATCAACACGGAGGTGTTTTTCCTGTGGCGGCGCGCCGCGCTGGCTGCCTACCAATGCACCAATCCGTCCGCACGTCTTTCATTACAAAATCGCCTTTAAACAGTGGAATGTCCGGATAAACTGCTGATCCAGAGCTCTTCTGAAACTTCTCTGTTCTCTCACGACGTGCTGGGTCAACAGAGGCTTAAATTTGGAGGTTTTCAGCTCGAAACAGGCTGACGACGGCGCCTCGGAGCGCTGCGCGACATCCCGCTCTGTGGGAAGTCCTTAAATCAAATCAAATCAATTTTATTTCTATAGCGCCAAATCACAACAAACAGTTGCCCCAAGGCGCTGTATATTGTAAAGCCATACAATAATTATGGAAAAACCCCAACGGTCAAAACGACCCCCTGTGAGCAAGCACTTGGCGACAGTGGGAAGGAAAAACTCCCTTTTAACAGGAAGAAACCTCCAGCAGAACCAGGCTCAGGGAGGGGTCTTCTGCTGGGACTGGTTGGGGCTGAGGGAGAGAACCAGGAAAAAGACATGCTGTGGAGGGGAGCAGAGATCAATCACTAATGATTAAATGCAGAGTGGTGCATACAGAGCAAAAAGAGAAAGAAACACTCAGTGCATCAAGGGAACCCCCCAGCAGTCTAAGTCTATAGCAGCATAACTAAGGGATGGTTCAGGGTCACCTGATCCAGCCCTAACTATAAGCTTTAGCAAAAAGGAAAGTTTTAAGCCTAATCTTAAAAGTAGAGAGGGTGTCTGTCTCCCTGATCCGAATTGGGAGCTGGTTCCAGAGGAGAGGAGCCTGAAAGCTGAAGGCTCTTACAAACCCTAGGAACTACAAGTAAGCCTGCAGTCTGAGAGCGAAGCACTCTATTGGGGTGATATGGTACTATGAGGTCCCTAAGATAAGATGGGACCTGATTATTCAAAACCTTATAAGTAAGAAGAAGAATTTTAAATTCTATTCTAGAATTAACAGGAAGCCAATGAAGAGAGGCCAATATGGGTGAAATATGCTCTCTCCTTCTAGTCCCTGTTAGTACTCTAGCTGCAGCATTTTGAATTAACTGAAGGCTTTTCAGGGAACTTTTAGGACAACCTGATAATAATGAATTACAATAGTCCAGCCTAGAGGAAATAAATGCATGAATTAGTTTTTCAGCATCACTCTGAGACAAGACCTTTCTAATTTTAGAGATATTGCGCAAATGCAAAAAAGCAGTCCTACATATTTGTTTAATATGCGCATTGAATGACATATCCTGATCAAAAATGACTCCAAGATTTCTCACAGTATTACTAGAGGTCAGGGTAATGCCATCCAGAATAAGGATCTGGTTAGACACCATGTTTCTAAGATTTGTGGGGCCAAGTACAATAACTTCAGTTTTATCTGAGTTTAAAAGCAGGAAATTAGAGGTCATCCATGTCTTTATGCCTGTAAGACAATCCTGCAGTTTAGCTAATTGGTGTGTGTCCTCTGGCTTCATGGATAGATAAAGCTGGGTATCATCTGCGTAACAGTGAAAATTTAAGCAATGCTGTCTAATAATACTGCCTAAGGGAAGCATGTATAAAGTGAATAAAATTGGTCCTAGCACAGAACCTTGTGGAACTTCATAATTAACCTTAGTCTGTGAAGAAGATTCCCCATTTACGTGAACAAATTGTAATCTATTAGATAAATATGATTCAAACCACCGCAGCGCAGTGCCTTTAATACCTATGGCATGCTCTAATCTCTGTAATAACATTTTATGGTCAACAGTATCAAAAGCAGCACTGAGGTCTAACAGGACGAGCACAGAGATGAGTCCACTGTCTGAGACCATAAGAAGATCATTTGTAACCTTCACTATTGCTGTTTCTGTACTATGATGAATTCTAAACCCTGACTGAAACTCTTCAAATAGACCATTCCTCTGCAGATGATCAGTTAGCTGTTTTACAACTACCCTTTCAAGAATTTTTGAGAGAAAAGGAAGGTTGGAGATTGGCCTATAATTAGCTAAGATAGCTGGGTCAAGTGATGGCTTTTTAAGTAATGGTTTAATTACTGCCACCTTAAAAGCCTGTGGTACATAGCCAACTAATAAAGATAGATCGATCATATTTAAGATCAAAGCATTAATTAATGGTCGGGCTTCCTTGAGCAGCCTGGTAGGAATGGGGTCTAATAGACATGTTGATGGTTTGGAGGAAGTAACTAATGAAAATAACTCAGACAGAACAATCGGAGAGAAAGAGTCTAAGCAAAAACCGGCATCACTGAAAGCAGCCAAAGATAACGATATGTCTTTGGGATGTTATGAGTAATTTTTTCTCTAATAGTTAAAATTTTATTAGCAAAGAAAGTCATGAAGTCATTACTAGTTAAAGTTAAAGGAATACTCGGGTCAATAGAGCTCTGACTCTGTCAACCTGGCTACAGTGCTGAAAAGAAACCTGGGGTTGTTCTTATTGTCTTCAATTAGTGATGAGTAGCAAGATGTCCTAGCTTTATGAAGGGCTTTTTTATAGAGCAACAGACTCTTTTTCCAGGCTAAGTGAAGATCTTCTAAATTAGTGAGACGCCATTTCCTCTCCAACTTACGGGTTATCTGCTTTAAGCTGCAAGTTTGTGAGTTATACCATGGAGTCAGGCACTTCTGATTTAAGGCTTTCTTTTTCAGAGGTGCTACAGCATCCAGAGTTGTGCTCAATGAGGATATAAAACTATTGACGAGATAATCTATCTCTCTCACAGAGTTTAGGTAGCTACTCTGCCCTGTGTTGGTATATGGCATTGGAGAACATAACAAAGAAGGAATCATATCCTTAAACCTAGTTACAGCGCTTTCTGAAAGACTTCTACTGTAATGAAACTTATTCCCACTGCTGGGTAGTCCATTAAAGTAAATGTAAATGTTATTAAGAAATTATCAGACAGAAGGGGGTTTCCAGGGATGATTAAAGTGGTGGGTGGACTCATTTACATTTTGAGCAAAGCCAATCGAGTCTAACAATAGATTAAATGCAGTGTTGAGGCTGTCATTCTCAGCATCTATGTGGATGTTAAAATCGCCCACTATAATTATCTTAGTCAGACAAAAGGTCCGAAAATTCACAGGGAAACTCACAGTAACAACCAGGTGGATGATAGATAACAACAAATAAAACTGATTTTTGGGACTTCCAATTTGGATGGACAAGACTAAGAGTCAAGCTTTCAAATGAATTAAAGCTCTGTCTGGGTTTTTGATTAATTAATAAGCTGGAGTGGAAGATTGCTGCTAATCCTTTGCCTCGGCCCGTGCTACGAGCGTTCTGGCAGTTAGTGTGACTCGGGGGTGTTGACTCATTTAAACTAACATATTCATCCTGCTGTAACCAGGTTTCTGTAAGGCAGAATAAATCAATATGTTGATCAATTATTATATAATTTCCTAACAGGGACTTAGAAGAGAGAGATCTAATGTTTAATAGACCACATTTAACTGTTTTAGTCTGTGGTGCAGTTGAAGGTGCTATATTATTTTTTCTTTTTGAATTTTTATGCTTAAATAGATTTTTGCTGGTTATTGGTGGTCTGGGAGCAGGCACCGTCTCTACGGGGATGGGGTAATGAGGGGATGGCAGGGGGAGAGAAGCTGCAGAGAGGTGTGTAAGACTACAACTCTGCTTCCTGGTCCCAACCCTGGATAGTCACGGTTTGGAGGATTGAAGACAATTGGCCAGATTTCTAGAAATGAGAGCTGCTCCATCGAAAGTGGGATGGATGCCGTCTCTCCTAACAAGACCAGGTTTTCCCCAGAAGCTTTGCCAATTATCTATGAAGCCCACCTCATTATTTGGACACCACTCAGACAGCCAGCAATTCAGGGAGAATATGCGGCTAAATATGTCACTCCCGGTCCGATTGGGGAGGGGCCCAGAGAAAACTACAGAGTCCGACATTGTTTTTGCAAAGTTACACACCGATTCAATGTTAATTTTAGCGACCTCCGATTGGCGTAACTGGGTGTCATTACTGCCAACGTGAATTACAATCTTACCAAATTTACGCTTAGCCTTAGCCAGCAGTTTCAAATTTCCTTCAATGTCGCCTGCTCTGGCCCCCGGAAGACAATTGACTATGGTTGCTGGTGTCGCTAACTTCACATTTCTCAAAACAGAGTCGCCAATAACCAGAGTTTGATCCTCGGTGGGTGTGTCACCGAGTGGGGAAAAATGTTTAGAAATGTGAACGGGTTGGTGGTGTACAGGGGGCTTTTGTTTAGGACTACGCTTCCTCCTCACAGTCACCCAGTCGGCCTGCTTTCCCGGCTGCTCGGGATCTGCCGGAGGGGAACTAACGGCGGCTAAGCTACCTTGGTCCGCACCGACTACAGGGGCCTGGCTAGCTGTAGGATTTTCCAAGGTGCGGAGCCAAGTCTCCAATTCGCCCAGCCTGGCCTCCAAAGCTACAAATAAGCTACACTTATTACAAGTACCATTACTGCTAAAGGAGGCTGAGGAATAACTAAACATTTCACACCCAGAGCAGAAAAGTGCGGGAGAGACAGGAGAAGCCGCCATGCTAAACCGGCTAAGAGCTAATAGCTGCGCTAAGCTAGCAGATTCCTAAAAACACACAAAGTGAATAATGAGAAAATAATTTAGAGGTGGTTCAGCAGAGGGAGTGCTTTAGTTAAGGCACGTGAAGATTACACTGTGAAACAAATCGTTATCTAGTTAACTAGATCAATCTAACTGCGCAGATTAAACAGCTAACAGATACAGCAAAACACCGCTGTGCTCCGGAACAGGAAGTGATACAATAACGCAGTGAGAGCCAACCACCAGTAGAGGTGACAATACCCCTCCCCAAAGCGACAGTAACACCCCATAATCTCTCATCAGCCGTTAAAATTTTCACGGAAAACCAGCTGAATTTCTCAAATGGTGTCCACTTCGATGTGCCTCACAGGTTCTGAAAAAATTTTGATAAAGCGCCGCAGTCTCTTAGCAAGTTGTTAGACAAAGGAATTCCGACGAGAGGGCTGGACCACTCCTCACTCAAAGCCTGCCCACAGGCGAATGACGTAACCGACAGGCGTGAAAAAACTCACGCATGCGCACGAGGGTTCAAGGTTGGCTGATGTAATCGCACATGATTCAAATCCATATAGTTTTTGAAAAAAATAAAAAGGTACGTTATTTTTCTCGCAGACCTCGTATAGCACCAAATCCAGCACAGTCTCACTTTTTTTTTTGTGCTCTCGTCATGAAATGAGTCAAATTTTCATGACGGGCTTTTTTTTTTAACTCACTATTACTAACCCTACTCCTTCCCCCAACCCTAACCATAACCACCCGACACCCCCCCACTTCACTTTTAATTTTGTGCAGCCATCACGGAATGAATGAGAATGAATTTGTGCTGCTGTAACAAAAATGTGGCGCTTTTCGTGACAATATCACAAAACAATAGATTAATGTATATTTCGTGCTGCTGAATCACAACTTGCCGTGAGACTGAGTTGCCAAATCACAGCAAAGTTGCCTCAAGGTGCGTCACACAAGTAAGGTCTAACCTTACCAACCCCCAGAGCAAGCACACAGGCGACAGTGGAAAGGAAAAACTCCCTCTGATGATTTGAGGAAGAAAACTCAAGCAGACCAGACTCAAAGGGTGACCCTCTGCTTGGGCCATGCTACCAACACAATTTACAAAACAAATATACAGGAAATTTTGCCAGTGCACAGCACAGGAGGGTTGCAGAAACAGACACCATACTCATCTGTGGATGGAGCTGCACCTCAAACAAAGAGAAAAAAAAAACAGAATCAGTCTTTGGAAAGACAACAAATAGTGTATAATTTGTCAGCATTAAGCAACAAGAAGAACAAAAGAAATACTAAGGTGATCGCCGGCCACATGCCCTAAGCTTCACTAAAAGACCCAGACTTTAGATAAAGTTGAGGGCGCTGCACGCTCCGTTTCCTAATAAAATTAATTTAAAAGAGTAAAAAGCATAGTAACATACTATGCAAGTATGATGGTTCTTGGTCCAGTGAGACATCGGCATCAATTTGACCAGCTAACGCTTAGCCGAGACTAAAAGAAGACTTTGCATCCATCTGTCTGTCTGTCTGTGCTCAGTATAGGTTCAGTCCTATTACTCCCAAAGTCTTCAAATTCACAGGGAACATTCTTGGGACACAGACCTTGGACAAGTTCAACCTTGACCTATTTTAAGAGGTCAAAGGGTCTTATTCTTTCTACACAGTCTTTCATTGATTACATGCTCATACGGCCAAGGGTATTTTAGCATTGCTTACATTTTTTATTAATATATCTGTGTCGCATCTGTCCCCAAAAATCCACATGAGTTGGGCTCTATTAACTTTGTATGAACTGATTGGTTACTTTTAAGACTCAGGATGTGTAGCATCACTTGCATTTTGACAGAGCATCAGCTTCGACATTTTGGACAGGTGGTGGGTTTTTCTTTGTATGATCCACCACATAGGTGCCTGATTGTTGAGGCTATGGCCCAGTGGCTGGAGAAGAACAAGGGAAAAGTGGGTGTCCCGAATTCCCAGGTGATCACCGTCCCCGACTGTCGGATCTGGTACTGCTGGCGAAGAACAAAGACAGTCAAGTGTGGGTGTGTGTACACCCAGTAACAACAACGGTGGGAATGCCACCTCCACCTCTCATTCAATATGTTGCAGCGGTCTCAGCTGAAAAGGAGCGCCGTCTTGCACAGCCTCCTCACAAACGACCGGTTCTCCTGCAAATTCTCACAATAACAGAGTTATAAATCTCACAAAAAGGCTGAGAGTATTACCTCCTATGAAGTATGATATCTCGGCAACGAGGTGGAGATGACGTCTGGTCTTTATGGAGTGAGATGATGTTGAGTAGATGGGTGACAGCTGTCAAGAGGTAATGAGCGACAGCTGTCACCCCAGGCTGTGTCCATGGCGGCAGCGCCCTCTCGTGCCTGAAGCCCGCACTTCAGGCAGGGCGCCCTCTGGTGGTGGGCCAGCAGTACCTCCTCTTCTGGCGGCCCACACAACAGGACCCCCCCCTCAACGGGCGCCTCCTGGCGCCCGACCAGGTTTGTCGGGGTGTCGGCAGTAGACGTCGGCCAGGAGGGCCGGATCCAGGATGAAGCTCCTCTTCATCCAGGAGCGTTCTTCGGGTCCATACCCCTCCCAGTCCACCAAGTACTGGAACCCCCGACCCATCCGACGGATGTCCAGGAGCCGGCGCACCGTCCAAGCCGGCGCACCGTCCAAGCCGGCTCCCCGTCGATGATCCAAGCAGGAGGCGGCGCCGGTCCGGGAGCACAGAGGGGTGAGGTGTGGTGAGGTTTGATGCGGGACACGTGGAAAACCGGATGGATCTGCAGTGAAGCCGGGAGTTGGAGCTTCACTACGGCAGGACTGAGGACTTTGAGGATCCTGAAGGGGCCAATGTACCTGTCCTGAAGTTTTGGGGAGTCCACCTGGAGGGGGATGTCCTTCGTGGAAAGCCACACCTCCTGCCCGGGCTGGTAAGCAGGGGCCGGGGATCGCCGGCGGTCTTCATGGGTCTTCGCCCTCGTCCGGGCCTTCAACAAGGCAGAACGGGCGGAGCGCCACACCCGACGGCACTTCCGCAGGTGCGCCTGGACCGAGGGCACACCGACCTCTCCCTCCACCACGGGAAACAACGGGGGCTGATACCCCAAACACACCTCAAAAGGGGAGAGGCCGGTGGCAGAAGACACCTGGCTGTTATGCGCATACTCGATCCAGGCCAGATGGTTACTCCAGGCCGTCGGGTGCGCGGATGTGACGCAGCGGAGGGTCTGTTCCAAGTCCTGGTTGGCCCGCTCTGCCTGTCCATTCGTCTGTGGATGGTACCCGGACGAGAGGCTCACGGTGGCCCCCAGTTCTCTGCAGAAGCTCCTCCAGACGTGTGAGGAAAACTGGGGACCACGATCAGAGACGATGTCGGAGGGTATCCCATGCAGACGGACGACGTGGTGGACCAGGAGGTTTGCTGTCTCCTGGGCTGTTGGGAGCTTCAGGAGGGCCACGAAGTGGGCCGCCTTGGAGAATCGGTCCACTATCGTGAAGATGGTGGTGTTGCCCTGGGACGGCGGGAGGCCCGTGACGAAATCCAGGCCGATGTGGGACCAGGGGCGATGAGGCACCGGCAGCGGCTGGAGGAGTCCTTGGGCCTTCTTATGTACTACCTTGCCCCTGGCACAGGTGGTGCAGGCCTGGATATATTCCCGGATGTCGGCCTCCATAGACGCCCACCAGAAGCGCTGCCGGACAACTGCCACGGTCCTTCGCACCCCTGGATGACAGGAGAGCTTGGAACCGTGACAGAAGTCCAAGACTGCAGCTCTGGCCTCTGGTGGGACGTACTGACGGTTCTTCGGACCGGTTCCAGGGTCCGGGCTCCGTGCCAGGGCCTCCCGGACGGTCTTCTCCACGTCCCAGGTGAGGGTGGCCACGATAGTGGACTCCGGAATGATGGGCTCCGGTGGATCCGACAGCTCTGTTTTGACTTCGTCTTCGTGTACCCGGGACAAGGCATCCGATCTCTGGTTCTTGGTCCCGGGGCGATAGGTGATCCGGAAGTCGAAACGCCCGAAGAACAGTGACCAGCGGGCTTGCCTGGGGTTCAGCCGCTTGGCGGTCCTGATATACTCCAGGTTCCGATGGTCAGTGAAAACCGTGAATGGCACAGACGCTCCCTCCAACAGGTGTCTCCACTCCTCAAGAGCCTCTTTCACCTCAAGGAGTTCTCGATTGCCGACGTCATAGTTCCATTCAGCCGGGGTCAACCTGCGGGAAAAGTAGGCACACGGGTGAAGAACCTTATCGGTCTCTCCGCTCTGGGACAGCACGGCTCCTATCCCTGAGTCAGAGGCGTCCACTTCAACCATGAACTGGCAGCTAGGGTTGGGCTGCACCAAAACTGGTGCAGTAGAGAACCGTCGTTTCAACTCCTTGAACGCGGCTTTGCACCGATCCGACCAGGTGAAGGGGACTTTTGGAGAGGTCAGGGCTGTCAGGGGGCTAACTACCTGACTGTAGCCCTTAATGAACCTCCTATAGAAATTAGCAAAGCCGAGGAACTGTTGCAGCTTCCTTCGGCTTGTTGGTTGGGGCCAATCTCTCACTGCCGCAACCTTGGCCGGATCAGGGGCGACGGAGTTGGAGGAGATTATAAACCCCAGGAAGGACAAAGACGCGCGGTGAAACTCGCACTTCTCGCCCTTCACAAACAGTCGGTTCTCTAACAACCGCTGCAGGACCTGACGTACATGCTGGACATGGGTCTCAGGATCCGGAGAAAAGATGAGAATATCGTCCAGATATACGAAGACGAATCGGTGCAGGAAGTCCCGCAAGACGTCGTTAACCAAGGCTTGGAACGTCGCGGGGGCGTTGGTGATGCCGAACGGCATGACCAGGTACTCAAAGTGACCTAACGGGGTGTTAAATGCCGTCTTCCATTCGTCTCCCTTCCGGATCCGAACCAGGTGATACGCATTCCTAAGATCCAGCTTAGTAAAGATTTTGGCTCCATGCAGGGGGGTGAACACGGAATCTAACAATGGCAACGGGTATTGGTTGCGAACCGTAATCTCATTCAGCCCCCTGTAATCAATACATGGACGAAGTCCGCCATCTTTCTTGCCCACAAAAAAGAAACCTGCCCCCATCGGGGAGGTGGAGTTCCGGATCAGCCCGGCAACTAATGAGTCCCGGATGTAGGTCTCCATTGATTCGCGCTCAGGTCGTGAGAGGTTGTACAGCCTGCTGGACGGGAACTCAGCAAATGGAACCAAATCAATGGCACAATCGTACGGACGGTGCGGGGGAAGGGTGAGTGCCAGATCCTTGCTGAAGACGTCAGCAAGATCGTGGTACTCAACCGGCACTGCCGTCAGATTGGGAGGGACTTTGACCTCCTCCTTAGCCTGTGAACCGGGAGGAACCGAGGATCCTAAACACCCCCGATGGCAGGTTTCGCTCCACTGAACCACCACCCCAGACGGCCAATCAATCCGGGGATTGTGCTTCAACATCCATGGGATGCCCAAAATCACGCGGGAGGTAGAAGGAGTCACAAAAAACTCAATCTCCTCCCGATGGTTTCCAGACACCACCAGAGTTACTGGTTGTGTCTTGTGTGTGAGTAAAGGGAGGAGGGTGCCATCTAGTGCCCGCACCTGCAATGGCGAAGGAAGCGCCACCAGATGGAGCCCTACCTCCCTTGCCCATCTGCTGTCTAGCAGATTCCCTTCTGACCCCGTGTCCACCAGTGCTCGGGCTTGAAGGGTTAAATCCCCGCTCAGGATTGTGACTGGGAGTCGTGTGGCAATTTGTGTGTGTCTCACTTGAATGGTTTGACCCCTCCTTAGCCCAGTCTCTAAGGGCGGTTGTTGTCGTTTTGGCCGTTTGGGGCAGTTTCTCTGTGTGTGCTCAGTTGAGCTGCAGAGAAAACACTCTCCACGGATCAGCCTCCCCATTTTGGCCCTGTGCGTTTCCCTAACAACGTCAGCAGGGGGAGCTGTTGCCCCACAAAGCGCTGCGGCTGTGGAGCGTGGGGAGGGCGGCGCCTTATCGAACCCGGAAGGGAGAGGGGCGGCACGTATCCGGTCACGTCCTTCTCCTCGCTCCCGACGGCGTTCCTCCAACCGATTGTCTAACCGTATAACGAGATCGATAAGCCCATCTAAATCCCGCGGTTCCTCCTTAGCTACCAGCTGCTCCTTCAGAACCAACGACAGTCCGTTTACGAAGGTGGCGCGGAGCGCAACGTTATTCCAGCCGGACCTCGCAGCCGCGATGCGGAAGTTGACTGCATAAGCGGCTGCGCTCTCGTGTCCCTGTCTCATTGACAGCAGCACAGTTGAAGCGGTCTCTCCTCTGTTAGGGTGATCAAACACTGTTCTGAACTCCCTCACAAACCCAGTGTATGCTGATAACAACCGTGAGTTCTGTTCCCAGAGCGCCGTAGCCCAGGCGCGTGCTTTACCCCGAAGCAGAGCAATCACATAAGCTATTTTACTAGCATCTGACGCGTACATGACGGGACGTTGTGCGAAGACGAGCGAACACTGCATAAGAAAGTCCGCGCACGTCTCCACACAACCTCCGTACGGCTCAGGAGGGCTTATGTATGCTTCAGGGGATGGTGGGAGGGGTTGTTGAACCACCACTGGAACATTCATATCCTGCACAGGGTCGGCAGGAGGACGAGCCGCAGCAGCACCCTGAGCGCTCGCCGCCATCTGTGCGGAGAGAGCCTCCACCCTGCGGTTCAGGAGGATGTTTTGCTCAGTCATTTGATCCAACCGAGCCATAAAGGCGGTGAGAATGTGCTGCAGCTCACCAATCACGTCTCCTGCAGACGCCTGCGCTCCCTGCTCTCCCATTGGTCGTTCAACAGCCGGGTGACGCCCCTCGGAGTCCATGACGCTGGCCGAGATATCCTGTTGGGAAAGTGTAGTGACACGGACTCACAACAGGGGGCGCAAATGAACGGTCAATAGATGAGCCAAAAAGTAACAATTTAATGTTGTGAATGTGCACAACGAACATACAGACAATCACAGAATATCATAACAGTCAATACACAGAGGTGACGTGTGGGCAGGCTCGAGGATAGAAGACGTCTGTCCTGAGAAGAGCCGGAACCACACGATTTCCGCCGCCCCAGAACCTGGTGAATACTGGAGCCGCCAAGTCCCGAATTCCCAGGTGATCACCGTCCCCGACTGTCGGATCTGGTACTGCTGGCGAAGAACAAAGACAGTCAAGTGTGGGTGTGTGTACACCCAGTAACAACAACGGTGGGAATGCCACCTCCACCTCTAATTCAATATGTTGCAGCGGTCTCAGCTGAAAAGGAGCGCCGTCTTGCACAGCCTCCTCCTCCTCCTGCAAATTCTCACAATAACAGAGTTATAAATCTCACAAAAAGGCTGAGAGTATTACCTCCTATGAAGTATGATATCTCGGCAACGAGGTGGAGATGACGTCTGGTCTTTATGGAGTGAGATGATGTTGAGTAGATGGGTGACAGCTGTCAAGAGGTAATGAGCGACAGCTGTCACCCCCGGCGGTGTCCATGGCGGCAGCGCCCTCTCGTGCCTGAAGCCTGCACTTCAGGCAGGTCGCCCTCTGGTGGTGGGCCAGCAGTACCTCCTCTTCTGGCGGCCCACACAACACATGTTTATGTGTTTGCTTAAGTGGTAACAAGCTGATTATCTACGTACTGTATTAGTTACAAAATGCTGACTCAGACAAAACCAAAGACAACTTACAGGTTGGACAACATAGAAAAGGTTTGGGTGAGAGTGAGTATGGACCTTGGAGAGGCAATAGGGTTCATGACGTGAGGAGATTTTTGAAAAGTCGGATTTTCAGTTCAGACAGGAAGGGGGGGCGGTGAGTCTCAACACTGACATCATACGCGAATCGGCTTTAGCTTTTAACGAGCAAAAACAAAACATGTAATAATTAGGGACTGTCCATCGACCTGCAGGTCCTCATTAGAGGAAGAACACAATATGACGGAAAAGAAAAGGGTTTCATCTGTTTAAGAGCAACAAACAGCATCAGATCAGGAAGAACTACAGGAGCAACACTGAGGCTAATTAACTCCATGCTTAAGTATTTTAAATGTTGATGTTTAATTAGTGGTTGAGCGGTGTCAGTTTTCCAATGGGCGATGCCAGTTTTTAGAAAACAGTGTTCAAATGTTTATTGAAAAATACACCTTTATTCATGTGGACAAACTGTTCTGGTGCTAGAAATGGGTTTACCAAAGTCTTTGGGTCGATTCATGGATGGAATAGAAAATATATGACCATGGTTGGTCTAGAGATGCTTGTGCTTGGGTTTGCTTAATGTGGGAATGTCGATTCTCAGCCTGGTCTGATGGCTGTTAAATCCCAGACAATCACGATCTGAGGATTTGCCAGCCCAGTCTCATGTATTTTTTTCATCCTCCCGTCATGAAATGAGTCCAATTTTCGTGACGTTTTTTTTTTTTTTTACTCACTATTGCTAACCCTACTCGTTCCCCCAACCCTAACCATAACCACCCCAACCCCCCGCTTCACTTTTAATTACATGCAGCCATTATGGAATGAATTAGAATGAATTTGTGCTGCCGTGATGAAAATGAGGCGCTTTTCGTCACAATATCACAAACCAGTCGATGAATGTTATATTTCATGCTGCTGAATCACGGCTTGCTGTGACACCAGGTTGGGATTTGCTGCAGCCTTCATCCGCTTTCACAGTGTTGTGTTCCAAGCCATCACCTCTTCGCCCTAATCCACCCACTGAGGACTGCTTGTTTCACCAGAGCATCGTTAGCCATCTCGTGTTGCACCTTCATGTTTACCATAGTGGCCACGGGCTACACAATGTCCCCACTACATTTCACCCCAACAGGCGATCCCTGACTCGATCCTTTGCCCAGGTGTCATGATACGGATGAGGGGTGGGATTTTGACACCCGAAGAAAAACATAGATCAGTGTGTTGGTTGGCATCCTTCTGTCTCGGAAGACATTGGAGTATTGCACCATGGATCAGTCCGTTTTTGTGTTGCGGCATCTGCTGTGGCTGAACAGCCCGATGTGTGACCCGCGCGTCCTGTTACAGTTGCTGCAGTTGTAGTCGTTGCTGTTGGTATCAGCAGGAGCTGACGGCTGACTCTGTAGTCTGTGTGTCCTCTGTTCCTCCCACACAGTGTTCCTATTTTCCTCAGCTTGCTGAATCCCAGCCTTCGTGATGTATCGCCAGCTGGTGCGGTTAGATGTTGCCATCTCCAGGTCAGCAGGATTTATGCCACATACCCTTAGGTCGCGTTTGCACATGTCTTTGAGACGAAGTGCAGGATGTCCTGACGAAGAAAAATGTAGATCAGTGTGTAACAAATGTCCAAACTGAAAATATGTAATTTCACATATTGAATGAAAATGCTGTCAGTCATTATGTGTCGCCACAACTGCTCATTATCATACTGACATCTACTGGTGTAATAAACTGGAGCACAATACTAATATTAAAACTCATTTATTTTTATTTTTTGGCTTCTCCAGCAAGTCTTTATTGACTAAACTGTAGTCATTATTATATTATTACATTACAGTCGTTATCACTTAGATAAATAGAACAACTCCACATCAAGCAACACTTAGTTTCATACACTCCTGTAGATTTTTTCTTTTTGTTTTCACTGTAATAATTTGTAATAACAACTAAATGAGTAATCAAGAAAGTAATTGATCAATTAAGTCTGAAAATAATCATTAGCTGCAGCCCTGCTGGCCAAAGCAGATTATCTCAAAATGCATTTAATTGGTCAAATCAGTCAGTTGCCCTTTTAATCGGTCTACATTTGGGCATTAGCAAAACAAAGTGACTCATTTACTTTCACATGCTGCATTTTTCTCCACATGGGATCTACAACAGCGAGCAAACAAAAATAAGAAACGGTCATTAAGTGAGACTGCAGCAGACGATGTGAGTGTGAATCATCAGAAAGAGAGAAACCACGTTTCTGTTCCTTGCTGATGTGAATGAATGTCAAAAACAAACACAAAATCAATCTTTAAGTCGACACAGATATGACTCTGTTGCCATAGAAATAGTCTATTTATATCACTGGCTGAGTTCTCAGATGTCGTAGAAAGTCCTTGTGGGGAAATGTCAGCGGAGTCCTCTGACTGTATTCACTATGAGGAAATGTATGAACCAGCTTGCATGGCAATAAATGACAAATATTCAGTCGCTGACAAGGGAAACCATGTATGGGTATCAGAATGGACAAATTAAAAGTGGCTTTAAAGTCTTGTTACTGCGCAGTATTTGCCATTTTGAGGTTAGTTTTTACTATTGTGCTGCTGCACCGCGGTGCCTTCTGGGATGAACGTTGAGAGCTGGTTGTGTGGCTGTTCACCTTTGCAGTTCTATACAGCAGCCACTGGGGGCAGCAGCATAAAGAAGCTTGAAGTTGAAACTGTTTTCACACTAGTAGCATAGCATAGCTTGTTATCTGTCACAAGTGGGTGATATATGCTAAAGGCCGCCGTGTCCATAACTCTCATTTGGCTATCTGCACAGCAAGACTCTGGTGACAAAACTTGGAACTACTTGTATAAACAAACATACTGCATTCAAGATGTCTTAACTCCATTAATATTTTTCGATTTTGATGATTTTTTTTTTTCCGGCCGTGTCCATACCTCTCATTTCACTATTCGCACGGCAAGACTGTGGTGGCAAAAGGCCAACCCTATTCGAATGGCGGCCGTGTCCATAACTCTCATTTAATGCAGCATGTTTGTTTATACAAGTAGTTCTAAGTTTTGCCACCAGAGTCTTGCTGTGCAAATAACCAAATGAGACTTATGGACACGGCGGCCATGCGAATAGCCACTACCTATGCTAAAAGTGAGTCACGATAGTCACAGAGTTGAGGAGTATGTGAGACGTTCACCACCTCAGGAAAACAGACTGGTGAAAAACGTGTCTTTTGATGGTGACCACCAGGGGGCGCTGCAGTCTATCAGAGACAGTGACCGAAGTTGCACGACTCCTCTTCCAAAACAAATTCAAGTGTTCAGGTTGTTTTGGTTACGG
The DNA here is from genome assembly GCF_902500255.1 of Thalassophryne amazonica. Classification (NCBI taxonomy): domain Eukaryota; kingdom Metazoa; phylum Chordata; class Actinopteri; order Batrachoidiformes; family Batrachoididae; genus Thalassophryne; species Thalassophryne amazonica. The sequence continues at coordinate 25,476,936 of NC_047105.1, forward strand.
TGGATTAGTGGTTGGCACTGTTGTCTCACAGCAAGAAGCTCATGGGATTGATTCCCACTGTGGCCTTTCTGTGTGGAGTTTGCGTGTTCTCATGTTTGCGTGGGATCTCTCCGGGTGCTCTGGGTTCCTCCCACATTTAAAGAGACGCAGGTTACGCGGACTGGAAACTTTAAATTGTCCGTAGGTGTACGTGCGGGTGTGAATGTGTTTGTCTATATGTGGTCCTGCGACAGACTGGCATCCTGTCCAGGGTGTACCCCACCTCACGCCCTATGACTGCTGGGATAGCCCCTCCCATGATCCTTAATTGGAGTAAGTGGTTGAAGTTGAGAGAGTGAGTGGACAAAATAAATTTCTACTTCAAGTCAACCAGATTGGAATAATGATGCAGGAGCTCCCAACCAATCAGTGTGCTACGTTCAGATTTACAAATTTATTGTTCGGACACCGCCTCCTCACTGTAAATATGTTTGGAAATACATCCTTGCATGGGCGGGGTGAGAGAGAAAGCGAAGCGGGGTAACTGACAGGAGGGAAATGCAGGAAGGACTGCTGCCACACAGTGGACAGGTGTGGTACTGCAGCTGATGAAATAATAGCAGAGGTTTGTAAAATCACAGGTGAACAAACACCATAACGAAAGAGAATGCAATCACACAGAAATGTTGTGAGAGTGTTTAAAATCTTGTTGGAGTGTTTATTTAATTACATGCTCAGTGAAGAATTTTAATAACGCATTGTCATATATCCTTATATCATTAAATGTCAGTTCCATCAGACAAACAACTCTATGTGTTGTAGTACAACTACCGTTTCCTAATTAACATTCTCCTCTTGCTTTCTGTTTTTCTGCAGTGTGGAGTCAGAGTTCAAAGGTCAGCTGCAGCAGCGTTCCTGCAGCTGCTTGAGATTGAATATTTCACTCAAGGACACTGAAGCAGAGTAATTCTTTTTTTGTTATTCCTTCGTCTCATCAATCCCGACACACACTATGCCTCAACTGAATAAGATCGCCAGCGCTGTGAGGAAAACCTTCAGATGAACTCGTAACAAAAAAAAAGTAAAAATAGAGGATGGGAACAGTTTGCACCTTTTGTTTCCATACAGGTTGGAGCTGGATGCTTCCCTTTATGTAACATAATATGCATGGCACAGTAGCATTATACTCACAGACTGGATGAATGTACAATTAAAAGCTGTAAAGCAGGAGGTGGTGCCATGGCGACAGTGTCACAATAATTTAACAACAGATCACATGGTTCACATCGATGTGTACAGTCCCCTCATTTCAGGGCATCTGCCTCAGAAACACTGTCCTCTATAAACATTCCTGCTGTTTTTATTGTCTTGAACATCAACATTCCTGCTGTTTTTATTGTCTTGAACATCAACTGTGATAAATGTACAGTTTTCACTTGCCATCAATAACCCCATGATCCTTTGCAACACCTGCCATGGTACAGGCTAAAGGGTTTGTTTTGATACAGGAAATAATGTGGACATTTCATATTGTAACCATACGTGCAGACAAGATGCCCATATGGCGGATGTAAGAAATACTCGTATCTCTTTGTCCATGGGTATTTCCAGAGCTAGATCTCAGGGGCCACTTGGTGGATTTCTTTCGTGTTTGATATGTTTGCACATATCTCAAACTTAATGTGCTTCATTGTTTGCCACATTGAAAGTGTCCATACTGCCAGTTTATGGCCTTAAATCATTCAAATATAATTGACGTAGACACTCACTGCCCCCTGCTGGTTATATGAAGTACAGTCACAGAGCTAAAATTTCAGCAACAATTTTGTGGCTTTCCTTCGTATTTGGGATAATGTTAGTACAGCATGTGCATCAACATATAACCATTTTGAAAATAGCCACAAATGTAGATGTGGACACTTATCGCCCCCTACTGGTTGTGTGAGACCGACAAAATTTTTGTAGCCCTGAGGAAATATTTGAGGCGTCCAATGGGAGGACATGAATCACATCTGATTAAATTTTTTGTTGACGTGTTGCTGATGTGATGTCCCACAAAGTTTAGAAGATTTAATTTATTTTACAGTGCTAGCTGCTTTAGCGCTTAAAACCCCTGACATTTGGTTTTCTGTTTTTACACACCGTTAGCTTTGTATACTCCGCCAGCTAGCTGATGTGGCTCAACTCACAGTCACTTCTTACATCCCCATTCTGTTTATTGTTCATTATAACTTTATGCAAACTTCATTTAGTTCATGTCCCTTGTTAATTTAAAAACATATTCTAGCTGTTTATTAGGGATGTGAATCGTTCAACAACTCACGATTCAATTCGATTACGATTCTTGGGGTGACGATTCAATTCAGAATCGATTTTCGATTCAAAGAGCTCTGAGAAATAGTTATATTACTTAAAAAATGTTTATGTTTAAGAAAATCCAGCTTTACAAGGTTAATCAAGTGATTCTAGATGTAAATTTACTTATCTGCTTTGCTCGTTCGGAGCTTAAAAAGATAATATGTAGAAAAAGTATAAGTAGGATTCAATATATCAATATATTTAAGCATATTATGAGAGTTTGGTAGCTCGCTACATGCTAACTCCCTGGCTTATTTAATGTTCAGCCCAAAGTCATCATTACATTTTTATCAATTATGCAGAAACATTAACATGCCAACAACAACAACAAAAATATATGTGCTGTGCGCTTGTCAGATTTAGATATTTGTGTGCTAGGTGTTAATAAGCTAATCTTAAATGCCTGAAGAATCAGAACAGAGTTGAGCTATTTCTTTTTTTAAACTACCTAAATCAGTGACTGATTAAAATAACTTGACAGACATATTTTGGTTTCATCTCATAAGATTTTAGGGCCTGGGTGGAATGGTTGCTACTTAGCCTGCTGTTGTTAGCTTACTGAATGGCTAACCACAGATTTGTGGCTAACAGTATGCAGAACATGGATGTTAGCAAGGAAGATTTTAGTAGGTGGATAAAAATTTTAAATGCTCGCACTATAAACCTGCTGTTATACGTAGTAGTTTAGGCCGTTGATGAAGTCAGCTAAAACTATACTTAAGAAGCCAAAGTGATATTTCACTCATACGTTCATGCATTTACATACGTCAGAAGAATCTGCTGATTGCGCCTTTGTTAGCTTATTCTAAACCAAACTTTTAACTCACTGCAAATGCCTCTGACATATGAATGTATGAAGACAAATGAATATTGATGCCACATTGGCTTAACTTGTTTAAAACAACATCAATTAGAGAGGGGTGAAAACACAATTTCATTGTAGAGATTAAAGTTCTAAAAGGTTGCCAGACTGAAGTGGTTTTGGCTTCTAGTTATTTATTTATTTTATTCATTTTTTTTATGGAACCTTAGTCATTTCAAATGCAGCACAGTGGCACAAGAAGTTAGCATCCTTGCCTCTGAATAAGACAGGTCCTTAGTTCATGGCATTTGTAAATCTGAAATTGCATCTGAATGGACATCCAAGTGTAAAACTTGTTCCAGAACAATATAGCAAAATGGGCCCAAAAGAAAATAGTTTAGTCATTATATAACATTGTTAGCAGCCAAGCTGGCACGCTCAATCAAATTTGAGCGTGAGGGCAGCTATCCTAGGCTTTAAAACTCAGCCCAGGTTTAATTTACATGGTGCCAAATAACAATGTAAGTCATCTCATAATTCTGTAGGCAAGACTTCAAAAATTAATAGATAACACTGAGTTATAGATCACAGATCCAGAAACCAGTTTGTTGAGTCTGTGTGTCTGTTATCTAAAAGTTTACCCAAACTCCACTACGCTCAAAGTAGCAATAACGCAGACAATTGACTTTTTAAACTGTCAACACATTTGTGGAACAAAATGACTGAAGAAATATGGCCAGGTTGGTGTATTTTTATAATATACTGATTTAAATCAGCCTTGCGTCAGTCAGTTTTGTTTACCGCACGTGTGTTGTGTGGTAAAATGAAATGTAATAATATCATCAGTAGTACATGTACATAATAATAACTGCACAATACAATTTGAAGGTTTAGAAAAATGTGGTTTGGACTGAAGTTTGAGCAGATGTCCATGTATTTCCTGTTCCGCCCATTTCTGAAAATAGAATTTCTCACAGGAGATAATTGTCAAAGTTGTGAGAATGGGTTATGTTATTGCATAGATAAAGGTTATGTTTTCGCCCCTGTTTGTTTGTCTTTTTGTGAACAGTCTGGAACCCACAATTTTTCATATATCATTATGAAGTTTTTACAGAGGATTCATATCCTGATAGGGAAGAACTAATTAAGTTTTTATCTTATCCGGATTTTGTGTGGATTTTGTGAACATTTGAATTTATTCTTGAAAAGCCCATTTGGTGTACATTTTATATTGTTTCTCAATCAAAAGTACCTCAGTCACTCTTGCTTTTCTGTTACGGATTTACCTACACCACCAAAATTAGATGGAGTTTTCAATTTTACTCTTGTTTGTCTTAACGTTATCTATCAGAAACCAAGTGCCAAAAAGCAATGACAAATTGAAAGATAACCAATGTTCTGTGAAAATTATCTGAAAAAGAATTCAGAAACTGAAAAAGTTGGGGAAAAAACCCTGACAACACCACAAAAAAACTTTGATTCACATGCATGAACTAAATACATACTCCTGACATTTGATTACATCTAATTTAGCTTATGAAAAGTCACTTCTAACAGGACTTTGACCTTGCAAATTTTTTCTAAGTTAAAAATTTGTGGATTTGGAAACTAGTGTTGGTGGAGGTTTGCGCTGCTCTAGTTAACAATGTTTTAATGGGTATGTGCCCTTTGGTAAACCTATAACTGATTATAAATTGTAGTCATGTAGTTGTATAGAGTAAAAAAAAAAACAACAACACGTACTCTTGCCCTTTGTGATGATGTGAACTTTGATCTCACAATCCTTCCTTTATCATCAGTTAAATAATTTCAAGTAAAGCTTTTTATTTAAAATGGTGAGCACTTTTTAGATTTCCCCATTTTGTGTTACTACAAAATTTTCCAGTCTTCAAAACTGAGAAAACAACAGATCCCTGCAGGGCCGACAACCTCTGGATTTTTTTTAAAGTGACAGAAATGAAACAGTCTGAGTGAAATAGCACTAAAAATAAAAAGAAATGATAGATATAGGAGGTTAATGTAAAGAATGGCAAAAAGAAGTATGTGTTTGTTTGTGGATTAGTGTTTCGCATCAGTATTTGACTATGAAATTAATAAGCACAGAAAAATGGCAGCATGGACATTTAGCAGATATTATTTATACATTTTAATTTCATGGTTGTACTGCACATTTTTACAAGAAAACTGAGTTCCAGTCAGCAGCAAAAGCAAAAGACGAATTCACAAGTTTAATTAATGTGTAAATGTAGATCTTTGAAGTGAAGTCACATTTTCCTTTTCTTGAGGAAAAACAGGGGCCTTCCTTGATCTTCACATTTATGTCTTAACACCCAATGACAACACCAAGAATCTAAATTTTCTTCACCCACATCTCTTCCACACAGAGTGGAGACAAACAAACATATGTGGTAATTATAGTTTTAAACTGTATCAATGATCAAACTTTGTGAATTCATTCTGAGTGTTTTGTACTGTTCCCATTTGAAAGGTTTTCAGGCCACTGAGCCACTGACATTTTGTGAGCACAGTTACTTGTGTGAATTATCTTCGAGAAACACGTTTTTACCAAAATGTCTGTTGAATAGCTGAAATGCAACATGCAACTAATGCATTTCCATTTTAAATAATAGGAACCATGTGTTTAAACTGTAAATGTGTAGTCCCTTTTGATTGATCACAAAACAACAACAAACTTCAATTGTGTTGAAATCTACCTTTATTTTTGCATTATATTGCAAAATTACAACGAATTTATTTTCGGGGGATTCTATTTCAAGTCACGTGTGACTATATTTGACCTAAAATTCCAAAATGTTTCTAGTGTAGCAAGGTGAAATCCAGATTGGTTCATATCATCAGGTCAAACATATCAGTTTGACCTGTCCAGCGTTCAAATCCCACTGCCGTCCCGGCCACAGAAAAAGGCCCTCGGTCACACCAGCATAAATGAATTTTGGTCACGCTGGTGATGTAAGATTGTAAATCTTTTATTTAAAAATAAAGTGATAGATAAAGTGACAGTGGCACCAAAGAAAACCCTTTTCAGGAATTAAATCTTGAAAAAAATCCAAGGGGACGACACCTTACAATTAAATGTTAAAATGTGCTATAACTGAAGTTGTTGATTCTTATTCTGAGTGTCTGTGGAACCAAAATATTTCTAAAACTTCTGTTGTTTGGATAAATGGGCTCATTCAGTGTTTTTGCTTTTGGCTCGAGTGTAAAGAAGACGTGCTGCTTTGGGAGAACAGTGAGTCTGCATGTTGATTAGTGTGTGACGCTGTAAAGGTCTGATGCCTTGTTCCTGTACTTACTGAGGAGCTGTTTATGTGATGATGATGATGATGCTGATTTTTAAATATCATTTTGTTAACGTGTCCAATAAAAACTGTTTTCGCGTCATTTTGTAATTTGGTGTGTTTTTCTGTTGGGTTCTTTGACTGTATTTCTTTGTCTTCTCTTAAAATGCCCTGAATTACGGTGTTTAAATGTATTATTCATGTCGAGTGCCATCCAACTCCTAGTCTGGATAATGGCAACAATAACAAAATTTCATGATGCAAACAAAAGCTTTTAAATATCAAATGATTTATAACAGAGGGATTGTTCCACAGTCTGGGTGTGGCCAAAGAGAAAGCCCGGTCCCCCAGTGGCAGAATTTGGACCACAGAACCTCTAGTACACACTGGTTAGAAGATCTCAAAACTCTTTGGTCCCGATGTGTCAGCAGCTCGGCTAAGAATGGTGGAGCCAAATTATTCATAGCAGGGACGGTCCTATAGGCGGGTCGACCGGGCAGCCGCCCGGCGGCATCACGGGGGGGGGCACGACCGTGCGGGGGAAAAAAAAAACCGGGGTGGGGGGGGTTGTCCTGACGGGGGGTTCGTGGTTACAACGCGCTCAACTTTTGTTCAGAATCAGCTTCTTATCACTGGAGCGGCATTTTCTTTGTTAAAAACGACTAGTGACAAATCGAGTTTCTATTTCTGGTGGGGTTTTTTTGTAGCTGCTTGTGTTTGGAGACTGACTTCTATCACTCTGACTTCTATCGCAGTTTCTGTCCCTACCGAGCAGCGGGTGCTGCTGAGCTCCTTCACCGTCACAAAGCACTCACAGGCGGACACACTTCACACTAGCCTCGCGCCAGTCCCAGCTAGTGAGCTAGCTAGGTAGCAAGCTGCACATAATGGCAGACAATTTGAATGTTGTGGACCGGATTTTGGCGAAGCCATTTGATAGTCTTCCTTACGAAGAAGCCATGGCTGCTGTCATGGCTTCAGCTCTCAATGGTTTGCAGGCCAAAGTTAAAGCAGTAGCCCCCAGTGCAATGTTTGTGCATTGGTATGCACACAAACTGAATCTGGTTCTGTCTCGGGGGGCTAAATGCATATCTGAGTGCAGAATATTTTTTGCATCACTCTCTGGGTTTTCCACATTTTTCTTAAAATCCACAAAGAGGATGTCTTTTCTTGAGTCTGCAGGCTGCTCAAGGTTGCCCAGAAATGCTCCTACTTGATGGAATTTCACATCACGGATAGTGAGCACTGTGGCAAACAATTATGATGCCCTCCTGCAAACTTTTGAGATGATCACTGCAGATAAGTCCATGGATGATGACACATTAGACTGTGCCAATTTCTTTGTGTTTGTTAATGCAGTAGTCATTAAAACCGGAAATTTGTTCTTGAAAATAGCTGTTGTGAGTTAATTTGTGGGACTGTGGGTGTTCTGGACGAAGTTAGTGTTTTCATGGGTGGTGGGGCGGAGGTGGTGGCCATGTTAGTGTGCGGTGGGGGGGGGGAGAAGCAGGGGGTTTCACCCGGGGAGTAAATCACTCTAGGACCGTCACTGATTCAGAGCTTTAAAAACAAATACTTGTATAAGAATTTTAAAATAATTTCTAGCCCGAACTGGAAGCCAGTACGAAGAGGACTGGGGTGATGCGGTTGCGTCTACGCGTGTTAGCAGACGTGCTGCAGCATTTTGGACCAGTTGATTTTGACTGAGGGAAGACTGGGAGACTTCAACGTGAAGCCCATTGTAATAGTCCGGCTGAGAACTAATAAAAGCATGAATGGCTTTTTCCAGATCTACATGATTTAAAAAAGGGTTCACCTTCACTAAAAGCCATAGTTGATAAAAGCTCGATTTGACCACAGAGTCACTTTTTTTGTTGAAGTTAAAACCACTGTCAAACGTCACACCAAGATTTCTGACAGTGGGTTTAACTGACAATCCCCCAACGTCCATTATCTGTGAGTCACCAAACACACTGCACTCAGTCTTGTTCTCATTTAGGTGCAAGAAATGCAAAGTCAACCATCGTTTTATTTCAGCGATACAGCTGGCCACCCTGCCCCCAGAGACCACATCAGTTTGTTTTAATGGGAGGTCGATTTGAATGTCACCTGCACAGCAGAATTAACACGTTAGAGTGGATGTACGTATAATTGCGTTACCGCAATGATAAAATTCATTTGTTCTTTTTCTATACTGTACTCCAATTAAAATGAAAGTGAAAATCATTTCATTCGGTTTGGAGTTCAGATCTGGCAACTTGCTTGTGACGCTCGTCTGAGCTTTACACTGTTGTAGACGTTCCTTTCATTTCTGTTGAACTTTTTCTTTTTTTTTTTTTTTTTGGTTTTGAAGTGTATCTACCCTGAATCTTATTTAACTACAGTTCTGTTGTGAATTGCTAGCGGTTAGCTTATGTTAGCTAGGTCAACTCTCCACCCCTCCACCCCCCACACCCCGACGCTGCAGAAGGGTTGAAAGATTAAGGAACATGACACGAGACACAGTCACATAGTTATTCACGTTAGTGCCAATGATGTTAGGATGAAGAACTCAGAGGTCACAAAAATGGACATAGAGAGGACTTGTGACCTTGCCAGAAAGATGTGTCAGCATCAATTAATAGTCTCTGGGCCGCTCCCCTCCCAGGGTAATGATGAGGCGTTTAGCAGGCTGACATCGTTGAATATGTGGCTGGCGCAATCTTGTAGACAGCAAGGCTTTAGTTTAATTGATAACTGGCCTTTGTTTTGGTGATGCCGGATGGCCTTCACCCTACTGGGGAAAGCACCGCCATCTTTTCTGCGAACATAGATAGAGCTCTACAGGGAGGGCAACATTTGGATTTTACAGCAGGCCATGGAGCATGTGATTAGAGACCCTGCAAGGTGTATAACAAATGTGGGTGTGGAATCCTTTAGCTTAGCGGGAAATTTAGTGCAGAAAATCCACTATGGTGATAGTGCAGTTTATCTGCCAGGGAGGGAAATTCAACAACTTGAGACTGTGGCCTTCTTCTGTAGACGTTCCCATAAAAATCATAAAGGGATGTGCTTTGCAAACTTAATACCCATTACCACATTGGATGATGTTGAAATTGAAGATGGCCCGTTGGCTGTTCCAGCAATATCAGAGATTTTGTGTCTGCTACGTACAACTCGCGTGCAATGTCTCAAACCTAAACCTACTTCCAGGCATCTTATATATGCTACTCTGGAACCACCCCTAAACCCAAACAGTCCAACCGTCAATTCCACTGAGGTCCTTAGTCTGGGTCCCATTAACATAAGATCACTATCTTCAAAATCATTGTTGATCAGTGATCTAATTATGGATCATCACTTAGATATGATCAGGTTATGTGAAACCTGGCTTAAACCTACAGCTGTCCTCCCTTTAAATGAGGCCTGCCCACCGGCGTACACATTTAATCACATCCCTCGTGATGCGAAGGAAGGCGGGGGTGTTGCACTTATTTATAAATCTAGGTTTAGCTTATTAGCTGTTTGGGGTCACAAATATAACTCATTTGAGCATCTGATTCTCCACTCTACCCATGATGCTACATATTGCCAAGGTTAGAAGAACTTTGTCACTGTATATAGGCCCCCTGGCCCATACTCTGAATTCTTAGATGAACTTGGTGCGTTCATCTCTAACTTGTCAATGAGTGCAGATAACATTCTGATTATTGGTGACTTTAACATTCATATAAATAAGCATTCTGATCCCCTCTGCAAATCATTTATGAAAATTGTGGATGCATTAGGATTTCAGAAATGCATTCAGGACTCGAAGCACATGAGTGAAAATACCCTGGATTTGGTTTTCGCACATGGTATTGCTGTCACGAATATTGACATCATGCCTCTTGCTTCGGTGGTTTCTGATCACTCACTTATTAAGTTTCCAGTTTCGCTGCTGTGTTTAGTGGAACAACAACCTTATTCATCACTACGGTGATGCATCAACTCCTCAACTATTGAACTTGAAGCTAGACTGCCTGATGTCTTAGCTTCAAGTTCAACTACAATTGAACTCGAAGCTAGACTGCCTGATGTCTGAGCTTCACATTCGGCAAATGCCCAATCAGTAGGCAGTCTTATGGATAGTTTAAACTCAGTGCTCAAAACTACACTCGACATGATTGTGCCACCTTTGTTAAAACCATGTCCCCCCAAAACACAGTCACCTTGGTTCAATGACTACTTGCGTGACCTCAAGCATAAGGCTGGAGGTCTAGAGCGGAAATGGCATAGTTCAAAATTAGAAGTTTTCCACCGCGCGTGGCGTGATGCTATCTTAGACTATAAGCATGCACTGCTGCCTACAAAGTGGACCTATTACTCTGATTTGATCAACATAAACAAGCATAACTCAAAGTTCTTCTTCGACACAGTGGCAACATTTATACATGTACAACCACCTGTAGTTCGCTCTCCTTTTATAGCACAAGATTTCCTAAATTACTTTGAGAAGAAAATAGAAGACATTAGGTTAAACATATCCCGGCATGTCTTAACCCAGCCACTACAACCTGCTATTGAGGTGGGTGCCATTGGGGTAATTTTTGATCCTACGTTGTTCTTTGACCTTCACATTGGAGATATTACGAGGAGTTTTTTCTTCCACCTGCGAAATATAGCGAGGATTCATCCCATCCTGTCTATGGCTGATGCTGAGAGCCTGATTCATGCGTTTGTCTCTTCTAGATTGGACTACTGCAATGTTCTATTTTCTGGTTTACCACAGTCCAGCATTAGGGGTCTCCAATTGGTTCAAAATGCTGCTTCCAGACTTTTGACACAAAGCAGAAACTTTGACCACATTACACCCATTTTGGCATCTCTTCACTGCTTCCTGTCCCAGTGAGATCAGATTTTAAGGTCCTGCTACTAGCCGATGTGGTAGTGTGGAGTGTGCATGCCCTCCCCTACCTGTGTTTGGAAGTTCTTGGTTGTGCGCACCTGTTTGATGTGAGCCAGGGATATAAATTCAGCGTTGTTTTGTGGCTTTGATCTTCTTTTGTTTCCTGGTCTCTCCCGTGAGGTAGCATTGGAGTGGCTTTACATGCTGTGGTGACTGCGTGCGTTCATCATTTTCCTTCCTCTCTGGAGCTTTGGGTGGCTCTTTATTAGTGGCTTGGAGTGCTGCTTTACTTTGAGCACCACTGCGGCTTACAGCTGCCGCTATTCGCGGGCGTGTTTGGGCCACCAGCGTCTGATTTGGGGTAAGCGGCCGGCTTCGCCTTTTTGGCCCATTCAGTTGTCTTTTATCATTCTATAATGTCGTTTTTCTTATAGCGTGGCACTTTGTGCACTTTTATGCACGTTGGCTGGAGGCTGGGAGTGCGGCTCCACTGGGGTCTTGAGCAGACCGGTGCGTTTTCTTACTGGTGAGTTGCTGGTTTCTGTCTTTTATAAATTTACACTCAACAAAAATATAAACGCAACACTTTTGGTTTTGCTCCCATTTTGTATGAGATGAACTCAAAGATCTAAAACTTTTTCCACATACACAATATCACCATTTCCCTCAAATATTGTTCACAAACCAGTCTAAATCTGTGATAGTGAGCACTTCTCCTTTGCTGAGATAATCCATCCCACCTCACAGCTGTGCCATATCAAGATGCTGATTAGACACCATGATTAGTGCACAGGTGTGCCTTAGACTGCCCACAATAAAAGGCCACTCTGAAAGGTGCAGTTTTATCACACAGCACAATGCCACAGATGTCGCAAGATTTGAGGGAGCGTGCAGTTGGCATGCTGACAGCAGGAATGTCAACCAGAGCTGTTGCTCGCGTATTGAATGTTCATTTCTCTAGCATAAGCCGTCTCCAAAGGCGTTTCAGAGAATTTGGCAGTACATCCAACCAGCCTCACAACCGCAGACCACGTGTAACCACACCAGCCCAGGACCTCCACATCCAGCATGTTCACCTCCAAGATCGTCTGAGACCAGCCACTCGGACAGCTGCTGAAACAATCGGTTTGCATAACCAAAGAATTTCTGCACAAACTGTCAGAAACCGTCTCAGGGAAGCTCATCTGCATGCTCGTCGTCCTCATCAGGGTCTCGACCTGACTCCAGTTCGTCGTCGTAACCGACTTGAGTGGGCAAATGCTCACATTCGCTGGTGTTTGGCACGTTGGAGAGGTGTTCTTTTCACAGATGATGCGAAGGAGATGTGTTGCACTGCATGAGGCAAATGGTGGTCACACCAGATACTGACTGGTATCCCCCCCCCAATAAAACAAAACTGCACCTTTCAGAGTGGCCTTTTATTGTGGAGAGTCTAAGGCACACCTGTGCACTAATCATGGTGTCTAATCAGCATCTTGATATGGCACACCTGTGAGGTGGGATGGATTATCTCAGCAAAGGAGAAGTGCTCACTATCACAGATTTAGACTGGTTTGTGAACAATATTTGAGGGAAATGGTGATATTGTGTATGTGGAAAAAGTTTTAGATCTTTGAGTTCATCTCATACAAAATGGGAGCAAAACCAAAAGTGTTGCGTTTATATTTTTGTTGAGTATATTTTGGTCTGCCTTGTGTAACTCCTCCTGTTGCTGATTTCCTGGATCCTGGGTATTAGATGACCAAGCTGCATCTTATTAATAGTCTGGTAACAATTTGGACTTTGTACGGACATTGCAGGGGCCACAAAGCCAGAGGTGGGCGAAAAAAAGAGAAACAACATATCGCGTGCTGGCTTTGTGATTCATGTTTATCCCATACAGTGGCGGTCCTAGAGTGATTTACTCCCCGGGCGAAACCCCCTGCATGCGCCCCCCCCCCCCCCCCACACACACACTAACATGGCCACCACCTCCGCCCCACCACCCATGAAAACACTAACTTCGTCCAGAACACCCACAGTCCCACAAATTAACTCACAACAGCTATTTTCAAGAACAAATTTTTGGTTTTAATGACTACTGCATTAACAAACACAAAGAAATTGGCACAGTCTAATGTGTCATCATACACGGACTTATCTGCAGTGATCATCTCAAAAGTTTGCAGGAGGGCATCATAATTGTTTGCCAGTGCTCACTATCCGTGATGTGAAATTCCATCGAGTAGGAGCATTTCTGGGCAACCTTGAGCAGCCTGCAGACTCAAGAAAAGACATCCTCTTTGTGGCTTTTGAGAAAAAATGTGGCAAACCCAGAGAGTGATGCAAAAAATATTCTGCACTCAGATATGCATTTAGCCCCCCTGAGACAGAACCAGATTGTTTGTGTGCATACCAATGCACAAACATTGCACTGGGGGCTACTGCTTTAACTTTGGCCTGCAAACCATTGAGAGCTGAAGCCATGACAGCAGCCATGGCTTCTTCGTAAGGAAGACTATCAAATGGCTTCGCCAAAATCCGGTCCACAACATTCAAATTGTCTGCCATTATGTGCAGCTTGCTACCTAGCTAGCTCACTAGCTGGGACTGGCGCGAGGCTCATGTGAAGTGTGTCCGCCTGTGAGTGCTTTGTGACGGTGAAGGAGCTCAGCAGCACCCGCTGCTCGGTAGGGACAGAAACTGCGATAGAAGTCAGTCTCCAAACACAAGCAGCTACAAAAAAAACCCCCACCAGAAATAGAAGCTCGATTTGTCACTTTTTAACAAAGAAAATGCCGCTAAGAGTATTAGGAAAGTCTCCGGTTCAACTTAGAACAGAATGAAAATGCTCCCACGGATGTTTACACCAAAAGATCGCTGATTCGCTCATTTCGCTGTCAATCAAAAATGGATTCAGCCTGACAGATCATCCAATCATCATGCAGAAGCTGAGCGTCCGGGCCAGCCGAGGCCAGCCCACTGCCCCATAGACCCCCAGACACGCCGAGCGTCCGATGGGCGGGACAAAGTCCAGCATTTATCCAATGACTCGTCTCGTTTCGTTGCATGCTTTGTGTCGCTATTGAACTCTGTGGACCGCATTACCAGTGATAAGAAGCTGATTCTGAACAAAAGTTGAGCGCGTTGTAACCGCGAACCCCCCCCCCCCCCCCCCCGTCAGGACAACGCCCCCACCCCGTTTTTTTTTTCCCGCACGGTCGTGCCGCCCCCCCGCGATGCGGCTGCCCGGTCGGCCCGCCTCCAGGACCGCCCCTGATCCCATACCTGTATTTTTTTTTTTTTTTTTTTAATCATCGCCCTAAGTGTTTAATGTGGTTTTTAATTATTTGCATGTTTTCTTTTTTTGTGTGGGTGTGAGTTTTGTAATTTTATTGAGTTGGGTTTGTTTTTTTTTCCACTTACAATGTGTTTTCCTATGTTGGTAAATGGGGTGATTTTAACCAATCAAGGTTGGGAATAAATAAAGGTATATTTTTATACTTAATTCTTTTGGTCTCTGCTCCCCTTAATTCAAAAAGATAAAACGAACCTGTCTGCCTTATGCAGGGTCCTAGGCCTATCCTAGGTGGCGTTGTCATCTGTTGATTAGACCTCCAACCCGAGCGTATATATCGCTCTCCCCGCCCTCCTGCCACATCTTGGCGTTGTCGGCAGGATTACCAGGAAATTAAGGGGGCAGAGACTTTATTTTGTTAGTAGTATTGGTGGTTTAAATTATTAGATTTTTCAAAAAAAGGTATCCAGAACAGCAGAGGTGGTGTTAGAACCCAAACTTTTAGGATCTCTTTTTTTTTTGGCGGGGACGGGGGCCTTTTGGCATTTTTCCTCAGTTGACATGGAGGAGGAATTGCAGCAGTTAAAAGATCTTGTTTCACAGCTTCAAGCAGATAACGAGCAATTCCGTCGGGAGTGTGCAGTGTCTTTGGACCCAGATGGGGGCGCCTCCCAGCGGTAAATACAGTGTCCCCTCTTCCCACTGTCACAGAGCGATTTGTGGTTGTACCTCGGGGCCGTAGGTGCTCTATGTTTCATGGAAGGACTGGGCTGGGGATAACTGAGTGGGCCGAGGAGGTTGAGGCGTGCATGCGTGCCCGACATCTGGCCGCTGCTGACCGTGCTTTGTTTATTTTTGATCATTTGGAAGGAGAAGCCAAACAGGAAATTAAGTTCCGTCCACTTGCTGAACGTGGGGACTCTGATAAAATTCTTGCCATTTTGAAGGAGTTTTATGGATGTCATCAATCTTACATCACTTTGCAGCAAGGTGTTTTTCTTTTTTTTTTTTTTTTTTTTTTTTTTGCTCGGCCCCAACTTGAGGGTGAGAACCTTCAGGAGTTTTCGCTAGCTTTAATGTCTTTGATGGCTCAGGTTAGACAGCAGGCACCAGGTGGGATCCCTAATGCCGAGGTATTGCTTCGAGACCAATTTACTGAACACGTTCTTGATAGTGCCTTGCGTCGCAAGCTAAAACAACTTGTTCGTAGGCAGCCAGACATTAGATTGATGGAGCTCCGGGCTGAGGCGATGAGGTGGGAGCGCGAGGGCCTACTAGGTGGTGCTAGAGGCCGTAGTTATTCTGTTCCCTCGGCTTTTGGCCTTCAGTGTGGCGTGCAAGGCAGTGTCCAGTCAAGTAAGCAGGGTGAGCCACCGGAGCCTGGTTTAACAGAGCTTATGGACATATTAAAGCAGCAGCAAGAACAGCTGAATAAACTTACTCAAACTGTTGTATCATTGCAGGTCCCTTATTCCTTAGAGAGTAGCTCGGGCTCAGTTCCATTAATTTGTCGTAGGTGTCGGCAAACAGGACACTATGCTAGGAACTGTACCCGTTCTTGGGTCTTTAATCAGCATCAACCCAGACATGATAATCCGGGCTCAGGTGGGGAACCCTTAGGCTCACAGTTGGATACTGCCAGCAGACTGTGCAATGTCCAAATATAGATGTGTCAATCGGGGGTGTTTTGGTCTCGTGTTTAGTGGACACTGGTTCTATGGTTTCTACCATCACAGAAAGTTTGTTCGTGAAGCATTTTGCAACATGGGGTCAGGACCGCCTCCATTCCTGTAACTGGCTTCAGTGTAGAGCAGCAAATGGGCTGGCAATTCCTTACATTAGCTATCCAGAACTTGATGTTGAGCTGTGTGGTAAGGTTATTCCGCAGTGTGGCATTTTAGTGGTTAGGGACCCCCCGGTGCTGTTTCTTCAGTTCCTGGTGTTTTGGGGATGAACGTTATCAAGCGTTGCTATGGTGCGTTTTTTTACTGCACTTGGCTCATCTCTTTTTGATACACCGGCTGTTTTAGAGGCCCCTAAACTGGTCCTCATTGCATTACAGAAATGCCATGAGGTGGGTCCAGTTGAGGATTTGATGACTAGTACGGTAAAGATCCAGGGTAGACAAGTGGTGCGGGTGCCTGGAGGTACCATGAAGTTGGTGGCTTGCACTTGTTCAGAGGAGTTTGATGGAGTGTTTTGTTAGAGCCACCAGAGACTGGGTTAGCAGTGGTTTTATTTGTCTCCCCATGCCTAGTGAGAGTGGTTCGAGGGACTGCATATATCCCTGTGGTTAATGTGGGGATGAAGGCCGTCCTGCTTTACCCACGGACCACACTTGGTAGTCTGGGTGTGGCGCAGATTGTGAGCTTGCCAGCTGGGGTGACTGAGGATAGAACCTTGTTGGCGTCTACAAATTCTCATGATGTTTTGCCCTCTGCCTGATAGAATAACATCTCTGGAACTACCTGCTTTAGGAGTTCAGGATCAGGAGAAGGTGAAGTCATTGTTGCAAAGTTATGAGTCAGTCTTTGCCCAGCATGAAAACGACTTGGGATGTACGACTCTCCTATCACATGACATACCCCTGGTGGATGATGTTCCAATTCGCCAGAGGTATCGCCGTATCCCGCCTTCTGAATATGAGGCAGTTAAGGCGCATATAAATCAGCTGCTGGAGTCTCAAGTCATTCGGGAAAGCAGCAGTCCGTATGCTTCACCAATTGTATTGGTGAGGAAGAAGGATGGTGGCCTACGCCTTTGCGTAGATTACCGTTTGCTTAACAGTAAAACGCAGAAGGATGCTTCCCCCTTGCCTCGGATCGAGGAGACACTGGATTCGTTGTCAGGTGCTGTCTGGTTCTCTACACTCGATCTAGCCAGTGGTTACAACCAGGTCCCTGTGACTGAGGCAGATCATCCTAAAACGGTCCTAGGCCTATCCTAGGTGGCGTTGTCAGCAACTTTGTCAATCTGTTTATTAGACCTCCAACCTGAGCGTATATATCGCTCTCCACGCCCTCCTGACACATCTATAAAATTGTTCATGGACTGGCACCTACCTACTTAGCTGACCTAATTAAGGCTTTGCATTCTCAAGATGCAGGACTACTTTGTGTCCCTAGGGGGACTAAAAAGTCTGCGGGTCATAGAGCTTTCTCTTGTGTCCCTGTTCTGTGGAATGATCTCCCTGCATCAATAAAACAGTCAGATTCTGTACAGACTTTCAAGTCCAGACTTAAGACGCACTTATTTTCCCTTTCGTATGACTAGCATACTGGCATAGCATGTTGCTATGCTTTTTACTCTTTTAATTCATTTTATTAGGAAACAGCGGGCCACGGCCTCAACTTTATCTAAATTCTGGGTCTTGAAGTTTTGGGCTAGTGGCCGGCGATCACCTTAGTATTTCTTCTGTTTTTCTTGTTGCTTAATGCTGACAAATTCCACTGTATTTGTTGTCTTGGATGCTTGATTCTGTTTGAGGTGCAGCTCCATCCAGAGATGGGTGTGGTGTCTGTCCCGGAAACTGTCCTGTGCACCGGCAACATTTCCTGTATGTTCGTTTTGTGACTTGTGTTGTAATTTGTGTCTGTAGCATGGCCCAAGCAGAGGGTCACCCCTTTGAGTCTGGTCTGCTTGAGGTTTCTTCCTCAGAGGGAGTTTTTCCTTACCACTGTTGCTCTGGGGTTGGTAAAGTTAGACCTTACTTGTGTGAAGTGCCTTGAGGCAAGCTTGTGATTTGGTGCTATGAAAATAAATTGAACTGAAATTGGATTAAGTCTGGTATCAAACAAACATATTGTTTTTTTTTTAATGCTTCATTGGTGTTTTTAAAACTTAAGGGTTGAATTGTGTTTGAATCCTAATGGTATGCTTGTTGGAAATACAGTGCAGCACTAGTTCGACCAGGATGACTCGGTTTTCAAAGCTTTCATTTAGATTCACAGCAGTAACAGCCTTATCCCTAATCAGAAGCAGCTGGTGCTCATCTTCGTCATCAGTGGTCATCAACTCACAAACAGGAAAAGGACACATTAATTAAAACAGACTGTTCTGATTCATCTTTCTGCTGTTTGCAGTTGCTGTCCAGAACACAACTTCCTCCACCCCACTGCCATCAGTTGGTCCCGGTCACATGCCACAAATAGGCTCTACCCCCCTTCTTCCAACACCTTCACCATTGTGACTGCAGGACCACCCCCAAAGATTGTTATAAACAGTATGTAGGATAGGATTATGGATTAAATCTGTAACTGTTTCTAGTCTCTCGAGTCTTAATGGGAGAAATGTTTTATTTGAGCCCAGTAAAGGGAAAAACTTGCAAAATTTCTGTAAAATGAATAGCTGTTGCATTTTTATTTAATTGTATTCCCAAAAATAAAACAATTATGTTCCAAGTGGTTGCCTTTAATGGTGGCAATAAAGACAGCTGAGACTCGTACATCTTTTCAGAATAAAATTATAACTGACCCAAGTCACACTCAGGGAAATGGTGAGTGATGTCACTGTCTCATGCCCCCAACATAAACAATGTTTTTTTTTAAATATTCTGATTATACAATATACAGATGAATGCTTATGAGTTCAATGGTACAAATATTTTTATGAGGTGAAAGTTTTATATTAGTGGTGTTTTATATGATGGTTAAAATAGATCCTTGTCATTTTATATTAATTTACAAACAGAAAAGGGACTTACATTTTGGTGCATCGCTGCACTTTGTATTTCCAAAGGAAAAAAGACTGTGTACTTCCTCACTCCATCAAAAAGTCACGTCAGAAATTTGTGCTGCTTTGACATCAACAATCCAACACGAACTTTAAATACGAGTCCAAAAATAATTCTGACGATGAAGGCTGCGATGCTGTGCAATGACTTTGTGTACTTAGAAAAAAAACAAAAACCAAAATACCTCCTCAGCGCGGTGAAAAAAGTCAGAAATTAGTCCAGCTTTTCATTCTAACTTCCTAACAGCTCTTCATGCCTCCAGACGGCTTACAGCGCAGCGGATTTGATGTGTATGTGTTTTCGCAGAATTAGCACCGTGAATTCAATTAGCTTCTTCAAATCGTCATCCAACAGTAAAACAGTGTGTTTAGCTAAACGCTGCCCCCACTAGTGGGCGGGGTTCACAGCATGCAATGGTACCAAAAGTATGGAAACAAATTGCACTCTAAACGCAACACAAATAGGACAAATAATCCATTGTCACGTCATACAAAGCAATCAAATGACAATGATCTATCCAGCTGTTATATAATAATAGTTCATTTATTTTGGAACATATTTTAAATTAGGGAATAACCCTGTTGATGCTGGATTTCATGGTCGCAAATTGAGTAAAACGGATATTTGCGACCGTAATCCAGCGTGAACGTCTGCAAATCAGACACAACAGGATTATTCCCATTCTAATCAAATTCCATCATTTGCACAGTTTATTTTTCTGTAAGTTATTCAGTCAACGAATCATTGTGAAACGGAGTGGTCGGCTCATCGAAGCTTACCGTAGCAACAGCGCCTTCATGCCAAACTGGAAATTCTGTGAGCAGACCCACAGATTTCTCCATCTCGTCAGCTGCATTGAGTTAAATCCACGGTAAATCCAATCAATCCAGTTAAAGCCATTAAATCCACGCATTCTCAGGGCTGTGAAATGAAAACTGTGAAATCTGAGGATAATTTGCAGGGGGTCTGGGGGGCATAGGCCACCAGGAGCCGGGGTCTTGGGCCCAGCAACCAAATTAATTTTTTAAATTAGCATGTTGTAATCTGTATTATCTGTATACAAAATGAAATAAAAATATAAAACCACGTAATGATGATCAGAAAAGAAACTTTCCTGTCACTTATATGGCTGCAAGTTCATGTTTTAAGTGTGAAACTTATTTTTCTGTGTTAAATCAACACAATAAAAGCTCCATGGTTTTAAAATTTGACCCGTGATCTAGTTTTCTGCACGCATTTCACCTTGTCATGGGTTTGCAGATTACACACACTCACACAATAACACTACAAAGTCTGAGATTGTTTATTTCAAAAGATGTTAGAATCCAAACTTCACACATTTTGCATTTCACTCAGTAAATCTACAGCAGAAATACAAAAAATGAGCAAACACCTGAAATATACTTTAATACAAGAAAAGCTCATCAAACATTAAAGAACAAGATGGAACTCCATCCAGAACACCAACTCATTGTTTACATCATAAACAGACAACAAAATGGGAATTTATTAGGAGAAAGTAGGAATGAGGAGAAACTACTGGGAATACTTCCCTTTCCATCTGACCGGATGTCATTTTTCCTTTGTCCAAAAATTATGTCAAACCTTTAACTGAACCTTTAGTTAAGGAGTGTCTGACTTCGGAACAACAAATAACATGATGTATTTTTAACAAATATATATTGCAGTTTTTTTATGAACCCCACGTGCAGCACTTTGTTTCAGTAGTGGCTGTTCTAAAGCCCTCTATAAATACTATGGAAACAATATACACCAAGCGAGGTGGTGAAGCGGTTAGTGCATCTGTTTCTAGAACAGAAGGTTCCCGGTTCAAGATCACCCCTGCCAATGTACTGCGAAGTTGTGCCAGGAACGGCATCTGGCGTAGAATTTGTGTCAAATCAACATGCAGATCAGTATCAAATCTGCTGTGGTGACCCGATGTGAAAAAGGAAGATGCCAAAGGAACTTATTTTATCTACTGTTGTCATGCAGTACAATCCTTAGATGACACAAACACACTTTCTACTCTACTGTTCAAGTACTGTATTTTCCAGCATATAAATCACGTCTTTTTTTTTAAACTAGTTTAGGTCATGTGACTTAATCTCTGGTGTAAATTATATACCAAGAGAATCATGCGTTTGTTAACTATTTCTATCAAATACCAATAATTAAAAGTGCACTATTGCAACACAAAAATCCCAAGTTAAAGAGTTGATAATAGCAAACAAAAGGTATACTGCGGAAAATACAGCACCAAAAAAAAAAAAAAAAAAAAAAAATCCAAACTGTAGATTTATTTGCTTATCAAAATTTGGCGCTGGTCTGAAACAAACTGAAGAGTGGCACTTTTTTTTTTTAAATTCCTCTATGAAACAGAAAGCAGAAAATATTCTCAGGCACTACATGAACATGTCATCATAGCCTGGCGGTGGCATGTGGTCTGGATCCGGCCTGAAAAAGAGACATACAACGCGGTCAGCTTCAAGCTCCGGGGTTTGCTCACCACTGGAGAGGACAGGCACTATCAGGATTGACATTTTCATCATAAATAATAAAAAGAATTAACCTTTAATAGGAGCAGGACAAGTGCTGCTGCAGGCAGTCAGTGAAATGTGTACAGCTGCTATTACTTTAAGAGCAGCAGCTCTGTGCTGTACAAGTGATGGTATCACTGCAGGGCACTACTGTTAGCAAGTTAACAGGTTAAGAAAATAAATACACGTTTTGGCTGGAAGTCATTTAGAAAAGCTGCAGGTACGACCACAATAGTACATGAACAGTGCTGACACTGTGACACCATTTTTAATTTCATTTAAATGAAATTTACCATTTTATTTAATTTGCAAAGAAAACACTGTGTGCTTTTGTGTGTGTCAGTCTCTCACCCGGGTCTGTGTCGTCCGACGGGTCCAAACGGGTCAAAGCGGGCCCCCGGGGGAACAGCTCCTGGAGGCAGAATGTCTGGTATACCACTCGACGGATCAAAACCAGAGCGCGGATGACCTGACCTCAACGGGTCAAGTATCATCCCACCAGGGCCGTGAGACCTGGAGGAGAGAGGTGGGACTAAGACCAAACCAAGCCTGACTGGACAACGTTAACATTCACAAATTAAATGTTTCAATCCTGTGCAGTCGATGCCTGAAGTGTGGAAGCTATTCAAACCAGCAGACGCTGGGACGCTCCACCAGGCTGACTTTAGAACATTCTGTCTTTATGTGGAAAAAAGTCTGTTTTGTTTTCATGGAATCCTTCAGGTCTTTGTCCATATGCACTGTCAAGAAGCTTTCAACTAACTGGCTGAATGTGAAGTAGCCACGACAAGACGGCATTTTACATTTTCTCGACATGCCCCACACTTTGAAATGTGGGCGTGGCTTCACCATCTTCTTTAAGCACTTTTGACCTCGTATTAAAGTAGAGTCACAGCTATTGCGGTAATATTTATGCCGATATTAACACTCATTTCCTCAATCCTAAAATATTTCAAAAAGATTTCATTTGGGACATTTTGCAAACACTTTTTTTCCACATTTATCACCTCCGCCAAAGAGATGCACCAGGGTTCAATTCTGGGTTTGGAAATTTGGAGTTCCCGAGACTCCATCGGGTAAAAAAAATTTGGAGTCCCCTTCGATCAAAAATGTTTTATGTTCAACTGTGATGTACAATTTCATTTAATTGTGTGATATCTGAAAGAAAATTAACACACTCAAAATGTAAAATAAAGTTTGAACAATTAAAATCACTTTTATTTCATTTTCTTAACAGTAATTTATTAATTCTAGAGACTGCGGCAATTGCCAAGGTGGGCCAAAATAAAGTGTGTGTGTGTGTGTGCAGGGCACCTGCACGCACACACATGCAGCCACAGACAGACAGAAGGAAGAATCTTTCACTGGTGTATCCACATCTGTCTATTACAACTAAACCGCAATGAAACAATCACAAAATAACGTTTTTGTTTGTCTGATTCACAGTTTTGTTTTGCTTGAGGATGAGAACGTTCCTTTTTCTGTGGCGGTCGTGACCGCCATGCTGTCCGCTTCACAAGCAGGAGACAGAGGGACTGTGGACACAGTAATCTGCTGATGTCTGTGCTGTTCATCCCAAAATCCCAGATTACAGCAAAAGCAGACTGCTTTAGAAACACAGATTTCAAAATGATCAAAAAAAAAAAAAAAAAAAAAAAAGCAATGTAATTCATCATAGTTTTGGAAGGAAGCAGAGAGACTCACCCGAAAGGATCAAGATCTGCTCCTCCAACTGAAAATGGAGACTGTGTGGGGTCAGACCTAAAACACACACACACACACACACACACACACACACACACACACACACACACACACACACACACACACACACACACACACACACACACACACACACACAGTATTAGGCCCATGTTTCAATGTCAATAAAGTTGATCAACCATTGCTTCTGTGATTTATAATTGTAGATTTAAAGAGGACAAGTACTTTTTTAAAAGCAACGTTCATCTTAAGATGTCTTTGCACGAGGTTTATACAAAGAAATTACTGTGGATAAAAAACAATAAAAAAACATGAAAATAGACATCTGAATATAAACAAAGGCTCCTTTTTTAACTAAATGGCTATCAGTGGTGTCTTGAAGATGGTACGAATACACTGAAATATTATATTCTGCTTTTTAATTCCTGCTGTCCTCCTTTCTTTGTCTCGCTCCCTCTGTCATTGTTTTGACACCTCTTTTACTTTCTCTCCCTCAGAAAAGCGACGGCAGCCACGTTGTTAAAGCGCTGCCATCTCACAGGATCAGGTCACGAGGGCGCAGGAAGGACAGAAAGATGAGGCGAGGAGTGAGAAGAACAGTGACTCAGACTCAGCTCTTAGCTGTTTCACACTCACACACTCACACACACACACACACACACTTTAGCCCAAACGTTTATTCATGAGCTGTTAAAGCTCTGCCCATGGCTCTTCTCCGTTTTTCAGACATACAAACTCAGCAGGTCAAAGTCAGGCTCTTCAGATGTTTTTGTGGTCATCTTCTTTCAACCTTAAACACAACATCAGCTGTAGTCTAGTGACCCTTAATTAGCCCCATTCAGCAGCCGGTCCGCTCTGTGTCAGTCTGATCCCGTCAGATGTCAGAAGCTAAGCAGGGCAGAACCTGGTTAGTACTTGGATGGGAGACCTCTTCAGAACACCAGCGGCTGTGTGTGTTTCTCCAGGTAAAACTGGAGTTTTACCAGGAAGGGCACCTGGCGTAAAACTTGTGCCCTGAACAACCCTGAACAAAAACGGGAGCAACCGAAAGGACAACAACAGAAGCAGGTTACGTGTGCGTTGCCATTTCTCTTTCAGAAGGGCATCTCAAAGGCACGTGAACAGATTTCATTGAAACTGGGTGCAAAGGTCAACCTTGGGTCGAGGGTAGAACTGATTACATTTTGGTGAGGCTCGGAATCAAGAGGATTTTTTGATCCTGAATAAAGGGTGGACCCTGTCTTTATTCCCTGAGCTTTGATCATGATTTTGACCTCCAAAAGTATTCCAGAAAGGGCTAACAGTTTTCTTTGCAGCCACTGACTCCAGCAGGTGATTTTACTGATGAACTCATCACATCTGCTCAAAGTAATGTTCATCTCGTAAAAAGGTTTTATTTTACTCACTGTGCTGCTTTGTAAAGTTGTCGTCTTGGCTGCTACGTTGATTTGCTCTTATATGGTTATACACTTTCTATTCTATGGTCTTCTTCTCTGTTTTTTTGTGGGAGTGTTACAGTGCCACATACAGGCCTGGCATATACACCGCAGTGTTAAACGAAGCCTCGAGGCAAAGAATTTGCCTCAGACATTTTTTGTAACTGAATTATTCGAGTTACTCGATTAATCTTTTCAGCACTAGTCTGGCTCAAACATCAGTTGTCAGGAAAACAGATAAGGAAGAGGATCAAAAGTCTTTCATCAGCACCTG
This sequence comes from Thalassophryne amazonica, assembly GCF_902500255.1. Lineage (NCBI taxonomy): Eukaryota > Metazoa > Chordata > Actinopteri > Batrachoidiformes > Batrachoididae > Thalassophryne > Thalassophryne amazonica. The sequence goes on from NC_047105.1 coordinate 25,502,222, forward strand.
GAAGCTCACAGTTTGAAACCTTGTTTTTATTTTGAAAAAACTAAAGGATCCAGGAAGGTATCCACGGTGAACCGGGATATTCCGTCATTGTGAATTTTTGAAAATGTCTGACATGCTTTGGTAATCTGCTGCATTTCCACAGAGCCCGTAATGTTGCAGTCACCACAGCTGTGGTAATGTCAGACTATGGGTGGGCTACAGGGTCCACAGTTACGCTTTGGTTATTCAGCACACATCACATGTACAACCGTGACCTTCACTCTCGGTTACAGACCACAGGTCACTACCATTCAGTATTACAAATGTTTCAATTCATTTATACAGTGCCAAACTACAACAAAATTTGCCTCAAGGCGCTTCACAGGAGTACCGTCTGACATCACCCACCGCCTGAGTATGCGTGTTTGAATTCATGACATCTGAAGATGTGTTTGTATAAACCAACCAGTGAGGCGGCACCCTGTGCTGAGGGTGTCGGCTTGGGAAGCGGAGGGGGTCGCTGTCCTTTCCTCTTTGTCTCTCCTCCTCCCTCTGATTTTTACGCTCGTCCTTCCGTCCTGCTGGACTGTCCCAAGACGGCAGCAACTGACTCTTCACCATCTCTGACAAACTGTCTGCATCCTTGAAAACACTATAAAAAAAGTTTGAATTTTAACTTAAGTTTATAGACACAACATAAGACTGAGAGCCTCAAATGTATTTTTTGTTTGTCTGTTTTCAGCTGCTTCTACATTACAAATGTCCTGATTCTCGATGACGGTGACTCACATAGGACTAGGTACAGTGGGTAATGGACATACATTTAATTTAATCAAATGTGGGTCAACAGGCTAACAATTTCCTGTTGCCACGGGCCGAGGACCACTTTCATCTACTACTATAAGCAACAGAGTCATTGTTGTGTCCCACCACATCCTGCACTCAAGGTTCTTGAAATGGAGCATTATCTCCACCTGGTGGACATTTAAAATTAATGTAGGTACAATAAAATTTCGTCAAGAGCTGTAGTCCTTTTATACTATGGTTTGCAAATGGCAGATTTCCAAAACTGTGATGCTTTCCTGTTTGACCCTATGAGATCTGTTAAAAAACATGGTGTCATTCCACATGGATTGGCTAGTGAGCTGTGTAGCTAAAACCTGTGTATCATCTCAGTTAAAAAAAAAAAAAAAAAAAAACAGCTTAGATGAGGAACGCCACTAAACCTGAAAAGTGAATTTTTTAAGAGTGAGTGAAACAGTAAGAAAAACACTGCATTACCCACTGTGCTTTGCTGAATTCAAGGTCATGGTATTTTGAAATGAACTTCAATTCAACTGTACATATGTATGAAGGGTGACTGGAAAGATTTGAACTTGACCCACAAAAACTAGGGCATGGTTCTCCATTTTTTGAATTTTGAGAAACTAGCATTTCTCAACCCAGTAACTGGTAACTGGACTGCATTTATATAGCACTTTTACATCTGCATCAGATGATCAAAGCACTTTACATTTATGCCTTACATTCACCCATTGACATAAACACACTCGCACACAGATGTAAGTGTGCTGCCATACAAAGTGCTCACTACACACCAGGAGCAACTAGGGGATTAAGGACCTTCCCCAAGGGCCTTTAGTGATTTTCTGGTCAGGCTGGGGTTTGAACCAAGGATCCTCTGGTCTCAAGCCCAATGCTTAACCACTAGACCATCACCTCCCCAGTGAGTCAAAACTTCACACATACATGAGAAATGTTTTTTTTTTTCCTGAGAATGTAAAAGATGGAGAACCATGCCCTAATTTTTCAGGGTCAGGCTCAGATCTTTTCAATCACTCCTTGTATATGTGGTGAGAAAACAGACCATGTGCATCAACGCATTATCCATGGAGGTGTGTGTAGAAGAATTTTTAGGTCCTTATTTGAACTATGATGAACTATCAAGTGTCCTGATCCGAACTGTATGTCCTCTGGTTGAACTAGCAGGTGTTCAACCCCAAAAAAGGGCTCTATTAGTCATTCAGTCTGTCAGGGGCTTTCCAAGGCCTTTTAGGTGCTTTCCCGCAGGCCACGTGCAGGGGCCTCAGGCCAGCTGCACGTGTGACTGAGGCCACGTGCGGGGGGGCCTCAGGCCAGCTGCACCTGTGGCTGAAGGTCTTTTAAAAAAATCAGTTGTAAATCCTTCACGTTTTAATGGGAGCGTTTGTCACATTGAAATAATGGCCTAACACCTGCTTAGGGTTCACTAGAGGACGCTTCCAATAGAAAACCATGTCTTGGGAATGAAATAAATAAAAAAGTCGAAGGAGGAGCGATGCCCGCGGGTCTCCAATAAATAGATGAGCGCGGTTGTCATATTCAGTCTCTCTAGAGGACTCAGTTTGTCTAAGCTCTGTGTCGAAGGCTTAAATAAACTTAAAAACTCTGTGCATTTTATCTTGCTTAAGGCTGAATTATTCTAAAGTGTTGTGTCCTTTTCTAGCATATCACTTGCAATTAGTTTGTGTTATCTAAAAGACGACATCCTGAGAAGACTAAAGACGAGCCACGTCAGAACTTGGCGAGCCAGCCAGGAGGGTCCAGGGGCATTCCGGCAGCCTGGGACGGTCCAGCTCATCCCTCCAGACCGTAAATAACAGTGATCATGACTAAAAGGTAAGCAGAAACCTTTTATAACTTCTGCACGATCTGGAGGAGTGAGTCGGGATTTCCGCCCAAGTTGACAGGTGATATTTTTTAATTGCCTCTTACCCAAAAGAACCTGGACTAAGAAAATTGATAAGAAACTAAAAAAAGATAAGATTGAAAATTATCAGGCCTTGTAGATAAAATGCTCAGAAGGTGTGTGTGTTCCCGGGAAAAAGAATGTCTGTGTGAGTGAAAGGTCAGGAATGTTCATGAACTCCGGTGCGGAAAAGAGTGCGTGGAGAACTAACCTGGATGCTTGAGTAATAATTGGTGTTGAAATTCGTTACTAACGTGCCGGCTGATAGCATGCGCTGTAGGGGTTAATTTAGGGGAGTATACTGACAAATAGATACAAGGTAATACAAGGTTATTTAAAGAGTTTAACAGAGACTGAAGTGAAATAAGTGAGAAAAAGAGTTTAACAGAGAATACGTGCAGAGGAAGCACAAGATAAGCGCCTGAGGGGGCGCAGTAGAAATACCGTACGTGATAAAAAGAGAAAAGTGCAAAGTAGCACAGCTGACAGTAAGTAAGAGAGCTCAATAAAGGACGTAATTTTTTAAGAAAAGAGAAAAACTATAAAAAAAATAAAATAAATAGAGAGTTAGTGCAGAATACATGAGAATTAATGAAGCAGAAAATAGTGCAGTAAGGCACCAAATACACGCTTGTGGGGCGTGGGAGAAGAATAAGTAATTAAGTACACAGTAATATGAGTTTTTTATAAGAAAAGAAAAAGAGAATATTTTCAGTGCAAAGGCACATTAAGCTCACGAGGAGCTCAGTAAGTGAAGAAAAAAGTAGAAGAAAGTGCAGAAAGGCACAGGATACGCACGCGAGGCGCGGTAAGGCGTAGAAATAAATGAAATATTGTATGCTCAGAGAGGAGCTGGTGAAAAATAATATATTAAGCACAGGATACGCACGCGAGGCGCGGTAAGGCGTAGAAGTAAATGAAATATTGTACGCTCAAAGAGGGCTTGTAAAAAATAATAATATATGAAGTTGCTGGCAGCGCCGGAGAAGCTGTCTAACGTGAAGAAGAGATACATATTTAAACAGAACACATTGGTGTTAAGTGATTAAAAAGGTTGTTTAAAGCCGCGGAGTAAAGGGTGGCAGAAGTCTAGATAGAGATATATAGAAAGTTGTTTTTAATAATTTTTGTGTATAAAGCTTTTGAAGATTGGTGTGTGGGAGAGCGGGGAGTTGCAGGCAAAGCTGTGAGGGCTTGCAGGCTGGCTGACATACAAGATTAATGTGAAAGAGTACGAGAAGGAGGTGTTTAGACCCAACAGAAGGACTTGGGAGGAGCATGACAGGCAGAGAGGAAAGTGTGAAACAGAGACAGTGAAGAAAAAGACAGGATAAGAGACTGCTATGTAAATACAGAGAAGGTAGATATTTCAAAGAAAGAAAACTAATAAACAAACATAGCAGAAAAAGACGAGAAGCAGAAAGTTAAAAAATTAGAAGGAAAATAGAAAGTCGGGAGCAAAGACATTAGGAAGTGTTAGGGTTGTAAGAGGATTAAATAAATAAAGTTGGTTATAAATCAAAAGAGTTAAAGCTTAGATTATAGTGAAAAAGCTGACAGACTGATCAATGCTTGGGACAGTCTTTGATGGGAGACTTAAGTGATGATGAAATAATACTCCCAGAACATTACTTGACTGACGGAGATGTCGAAACCCAGGGAATCAGGACACATTTTTGGCTGGAAAGGACCTATTTTGACAGGGTAGGAGCAGAACATCGGCAGGACGAACAAGAGATCGATCAGAAATTATGGCAGATTACTAAGGTAATCAATCTGAAGCAAAAGAAAGAACAATTCCCTCTAATTAATTGGGAGCTGCTGATAAGATGTCTGTGGCATCAGGGTTTAACCCCGTGGCTGGAGCTGCTTTGTGCTGATCCTAATAAAGAAATTAGCATACCATTAAATCATTTAGTAACACTACCAACCGATCTAGGTGAAGAACTGTTTCCTAGGTTGACTCTGACTGTGGTCCCAAGGAAGGTTCGGTGAGAAACAGGTAAATTTTCATATTTAGTTAAAGAAAAAGAAGACGGGCATAACAGTTGGAAATTTAATCCTTTTAAGGGTTTAAAATATACTCAACAAAAATATAAATGCAACACTTTTGGTTTTGCTCCCATTTTGTATGAGATGAACTCAAAGATCTAAAACTTTTTCCACATACACAATATCACCATTTCCCTCAAATATTGTTCACAAACCAGTCTAAATCTGTGATAGTGAGCACTTCTCCTTTGCTGAGATAATCCATCCCACCTCACAGGTGTGCCATACCAAGATGCTGATTAGACACCATGATTAGTGCACAGGTGTGCCTTAGACTGTCCACAATAAAAGGCCACTCTGAAAGGTGCAGTTTTGTTTCATGGGGGGGGATACCAGTCAGTATCTGGTGTGACCACCATTTGCCTCATGCAGTGCAACACATCTCCTTTGCATCATCCGTGAAGAGAACACCTCTCCAATGTGCCAAACACCAGCGAATGTGAGCATTTGCCCACTCAAGTCGGTTACAACGATGAACTGGAGTCAGGTCGAGACCCCGATGAGGACGACGAGCATGCAGATGAGCTTCCCTGAGATGGTTTCTGACAGTTTGTGCAGAAATTCTTTGGTTATGCAAACCGATTGTTTCAGCAGCTGTCCGAGTGGCTGGTCTCAGACGATCTTCAATCAATCAATCAACTTTTTTTTTATATAGCGCCAAATCACAACAAACAGTTGCCCCAAGGCGCTTTATATTGTAAGGCAAGGCCATACAACAATCATGAAAAACCCCAACGGTCAAAACGACCCCCTGTGAGCAAGCACTTGGCAACAGTGGGAAGGAAAAACTCCCTCTTAACAGGAAGAAACCTCCAGCAGAACCAGGCTCAGGGAGGGGCAGTCTTCTGCTGAGACTGGTTGGGGCTGAGGGAAAGAACCAGGAAAAAGACATGCTGTGGAGGGGAGCAGAGATCGATCACTAATGATTAAATGCGGAGTGATGCATACAGAGCAAAAAGAGAAAGAAACAGTGCATCATGGGAACCCCCCCACAGTCTACGTCTAAAGCAGCATAACCAAGGGATAGTCCAGGGTCACCCGATCCAGCCCTAACTATAAGCCTTAGCGAAAAGGAAAGTTTTAAGCCTAATCTTAAAAGTAGAGAGGGTATCTGTCTCCCTGATCTGAATTGGGAGCTGGTTCCACAGGAGAGGAGCCTGAAAGCTGAAGGCTCTGCCTCCCATTCTACTCTTACAAACCCTAGGAACTACAAGTAAGCCTGCAGTCTGAGAGCGAAGCGCTCTATTAGGGTGATATGGTACTACGAGGTCCCTGAGATAAGATGGGACCTGATTATTCAAAACCTTATAAGTAAGAAGAAGAATTTTAAATTCTATTCTAGAATTAACAGGAAGCCAATGAAGAGAGGCCAACATGGGTGAGATATGCTCTCTCCTGCTAGTCCCCGTCAGTACTCTAGCTGCAGCATTTTGAATTAACTGAAGGCTTTTTAGGGAACTTTTAGGACAACCTGATAATAAAGAATTACAATAGTCCAGCCTAGAGGAAATAAATGCATGAATTAGTTTTTCAGCATCACTCTGAGACAAGACCTTTCTGATTTTAGAGATATTGCGTAAATGCAAAAAGGCAGTCCTACATATTTGTTTAATATGCGCTTTGAATGACATATCCTGATCAAAAATGACTCCAAGATTTCTCACAGTATTACTAGAGGTCAGGGAAATGCCATCCAGAGTAAAGATCTGGTTAGACACCATGCTTCTAAGATTTGTGGGGCCAAGTACAATAACTTCAGTTTTATCTGAGTTTAAAAGCAGGAAATTAGAGGTCATCCATGTCTTTATGTCTGTAAGACAATCCTGCAGTTTAGCTAATTGGTGTGTGTCCTCTGGCTTCATGGATAGATAAAGCTGGGTATCATCTGCGTAACAATGAAAATTCAAGCAATACCGTCTAATAATACTGCCTAAGGGAAGCATGTATAAAGTGAATAAAATTGGTCCTAGCACAGAACCTTGTGGAACTCCATAATTAACTTTAGTCTGTGAAGAAGATTCCCCATTTACATGAACAAACTGTAATCTATTAGACAAATATGATTCAAACCACCGCAGCGCAGTGCCTTTAATACCTATGACATGCTCTAATCTCTGTAATAAAATTTTATGGTCAACAGTATCAAAAGCAGCACTGAGGTCCAACAGAACAAGCACAGAGATAAGTCCACTGTCCGAAGCCATAAGAAGATCATTTGTAACCTTCACTAATGCTGTTTCTGTACTATGATGAATTCTAAAACCTGACTGAACCTCTTCAAATAGACCATTCCTCTGCAGGTGATCAGTTAGCTGTTTTACAACTACCCTCTCAAGAATCTTTGAGAGAAAAGGAAGGTTGGAGATTGGCCTATAATTAGCTAAAATAGCTGGGTCAAGTGATGGCTTTTTAAGTAATGGTTTAATTACTGCCACCTTAAAAGCCTGTGGTACATAGCCAACTAACAAAGATAAGTTGATCATATTTAAGATTGAAGCATTAAATAATGGTAGGACTTCCTTGAGCAGCCTGGCAGGAATGGGGTCTAATAAACATGTTGATGGTTTGGATGAAGTAACTAATGAAAATAACTCAGACAGAACAATCGGAGAGAAACAGTCTAACCAAATACCGGCATCACTGAAAGCAGCCAAAGATAACGATACATCTTTGGGATGGTTATGAGTAATTTTTTCTCTAATAGTCAAAATTTTGTTAGCAAAGAAAGTCATGAAGTCATTACTAGTTAAAGTTAATGGAATACTCAGCTCAATAGAGCTCTGACTCTTTGTCAGCCTGGCTACAGTGCTGAAAAGAAACCTGGGGTTGTTCTTATTTTCTTCAATTAGTGATGAGTAGAAAGATGTCCTAGCTTTACGGAGGGCTTTTTTATAGAGCAACAAACTCTTTTTCCAGGCTAAGTGAAGATCTTCTAAATTAGTGAGACGCCATTTCCTCTCCAACTTACGGGTTATCTGCTTTAAGCTACGAGTTTGTGAGTTATACCACGGAGTCAGACACTTCTGATTTAAAGCTCTCTTTTTCAGAGGAGCTACAGCATCCAAAGTTGTCTTCAATGAGGATGTAAAACTATTGACGAGATACTCTAACTCCCTTACAGAGTTTAGGTAGCTACTCTGCTCTGTGTTGGTATATGACAATAGAGAACATAAAGAAGGAATCATATCCTTAAACCTAGTTACAGCGCTTTCTGAAAGACTTCTAGTGTAATGAAACTTATTCCCCACTGCAGGGTAGTCCATCAGGGTAAATGTAAATGTTATTAAAAAATGATCAGACAGAAGGGAGTTTTCAGGGAATACTGTTAAGTCTTCTATTTCCATACCATAAGTCAAAACAAGATCTAAGATATGATTAAAGTGGTGGGTGGACTCATTTACTTTTTGAGCAAAGCCAATAGAGTCTAATAATAGATTAAATGCAGTGTTGAGGCTGTCATTCTCAGCATCTGTGTGGATGTTAAAATCGCCCACTATAAGTATCTTATCTGAGCTAAGCACTAAGTCAGACAGAAGGTCTGAAAATTCACAGAGAAACTCACAGTAACGACCAGGTGGACGATAGATAATAACAAATAAAATTGGTTTTTGGGCCTTCCAATTTGGATGGAAAAGACTAAGAGACAAGCTTTCAAATGAATTAAAGCTCTGTCTAGGTTTTTGATTAATTAATAAGCTGGAATGGAAGATTGCTGCTAATCCTCCGCCCCGGCCCGTGCTACGAGCATTCTGACAGTTAGTGTGACTCGGGGGTGTTGACTCATTTAAACTAACATATTCATCTTGCTGTAACCAGGTTTCTGTTAGGCAGAATAAATCAATACGTTGATCAATTATTATATCATTTACCAACAGGGACTTAGAAGAGAGAGACCTAATGTTTAATAGACCACATTTAACTGTTTTAGTCTGTGGTGCAGTTGAAGGTGCTATATTATTTTTTCTTTTTGAATTTTTTTGCTTAAATAGATTTTTGCTGGTTATTGGTGGTCTGGAAGCAGGCACCGTCTCTACGGGGATGGGGTAATGAGGGGATGGCAGGGGGAGAGAAGCTGCAGAGAGGTGTATAAGACCACAGCTCTGCCTCCTGGTCCCAACGCTAGACAGTCACAGTTTGGAGGATCCAAGAAAATTGGCCAGATTTCTAGAAATGAGAGCTGCTCCATCTAAAGTGGGATGGATGCCGTCTCTCCTAACAAGACCAGGTTTTCCCCAGAAGCTTTGCCAATTATCAATGAAGCCCACCTCATTTTTTGGACACCACTCAGACAGCCAGCAATTCAAGGAGAACATGCGGCTAAACATGTCACTCCCGGTCTGATTGGGGAGGGGCCCAGAGAAAACAACAGAGTCCGACATTGTTTTTGCAAAGTTACACACCGATTTAATGTTAATTTTAGTGACCTCCGATTGGCGTAACCGAGTGTCATTACTGCCGACGTGAATTACAATCTTACCAAATTTACGCTTAGCCTTAGCCAGCAATTTCAAATTTCCTTCAATGTCGCCTGCTCTGGCCCCCGGAAGACAATTGACAATGGTTGCTGGTGTCGCTAACTTCACATTTCTCAAAACAGAGTCGCCAATAACCAGAGTTTGATCCTCGGCGAGTGTATCGTCGAGTGGGGAAAAACGGTTAGAGATGTGCACGGGTTGACGGTGTACACGGGGCTTCTGTTTAGGGCTACGCTTCCTCCTCACAGTCACCCAGTCGGCCTGATTTCCCGACTGCCCGGGATCCGCCAGGGGGGAACTAACGGTGGCTAAGCCACCTTGGTCCGCACCGACTACAGGGGCCTGGTTAGCTGTAGAATTTTCCACGGTGCGGAGCCGAGTCTCCAATTCGCCCAGCCTGGCCTCCAAAGCTACGAATAAGCTGCACTTATTACAAGTACCATTACTGCTAAAGGAGGCCGAGGAACAGCTAAACATTTCACAACCAGAGCAGAAAAGTGCGGGAGAGACAGGAGAAGCCGCCATGCTAAATCGGCTAAAAGCTAGTAGCTACGCAACCTAGTGGATTCCTAAAAACACGCAAAGTGAATAATGTGTAAATAATTTAGAGGTGATTCAGCAGAAGGAGTGCTTTAGTTAAGGCACCAGACAGGCCATGAAGCAGCACAAGTAACGCACGGCAACAGCGAACGCACGACAACGGTGCAAAAATAAAATAAAAATCCACTAGACAGGCTGTGGAGCAGCACAGGTAACGCACGACAACAGTGGTAGAAAATAAAATAAAAATCCACTAGACAGGCTGCGGAGCAGCACAGGTAACGCACGACAACGGTGGTAAAAAAAATAAAATAAAATAAAAATCCACTAGACAGGCCGTGGAACAGCACAGGTAACGCACGACAACGGTGGTAAAAAATAAAATAAAAATCCACTAGACAGGCTGTGGAGCAGCACAGGTAACGCACGACAACGGCGGCAAAAAATAAAATAAAAATCCACTAGACAGGCTGTGGAGCAGCACAGGTAACGCACGACAACGGCGGCAAAAAATAAAATAAAAATCCACTAGACAGGCTGCGGAGCAGCACAGGCAACGCACGACAACGGTGGCAAAAAACAATAAAAATCCACTAGACAGGCTGTGGAGCAGCACAGGTAACGCACGACAACGGTGGTAAAAAATAAAATAAAAATCCACTAGACAGGCTGTGGAGCAGCACAGGTAACGCACGACAACGGTGGTAAAAAATAAAATAAAAATCCACTAGACAGGCTGCGGAGCAGCACAGGTAACGCACGACAACGGTGGTAAAAAAAAATAAAATAAAAATCCACTAGACAGGCTGCGGAGCAGCACAGGTAACGCACGACAACGGTGGTAAAAAAAATAAAATAAAATAAAAATCCACTAGACAGGCCGTGGAACAGCACAGGTAACGCACGACAACGGTGGTAAAAAATAAAATAAAAATCCACTAGACAGGCTGTGGAGCAGCACAGGTAACGCACGACAACGGCGGCAAAAAATAAAATAAAATAAAAATCCACTAGACAGGCTGTGGAGCAGCACAGGTAACGCACGACAACGGCGGCAAAAAATAAAATAAAAATCCACTAGACAGGCTGCGGAGCAGCACAGGCAACGCACGACAACGGTGGCAAAAAACAATAAAAATCCACTAGACAGGCTGTGGAGCAGCACAGGTAACGCACGACAACGGTGGTAAAAAATAAATCTTGGAGGTGAATATGCTGGATGTGGAGGTCCTGGGCTGGTGTGGTTACACGTGGTCTGCGGTTGTGAGGCTGGTTGGATGTACTGCCAAATTCTCTGAAACGCCTTTGGAGACGGCTTATGGTAGAGAAATGAACATTCAATACAAGAGCAACAGCTCTGGTTGACATTCCTGCTGTCAGCATGCCAATTGCATGCTCCCTCAAATCTTGCGACATCTGTGGCATTGTGCTGTGTGATAAAACTGCACCTTTCAGAGTGGCCTTTTATTGTGGGCAGTCTAAGGCACACCTGTGCACTAATCATGGTGTCTAATCAGCATCTTGATATGGCACACCTGTGAGGTGGGATGGATTATCTCAGCAAAGGAGAAGTGCTCACTATCACAGATTTAGACTGGTTTGTGAACAGTATTTGAGGGAAATGGCGATATTGTGTATGTGGAAAAAGTTTTAGATCTTTGAGTTCATCTCATACAAAATGGCAGCAAAACCAAAAGTGTTGCATTTATATTTTTGTTGAGTATACAAAACAGGTGTTACAGCCGGCAAGTTATTGGTCTGGATCAGGACAGCCCCTGAGGGACTACCAGAACACCATAGAAACACCTCACATAGCGTTTGTCAGGGTTACATGGGTAACTCTCAAGGTCAAGGTTGGGAAAACGCACTAAGGCCAACCAATGTATGAGAAAGTGGCACAAAAGGTCACATGGGGGCAGGCAATGGCCTTTGGAGGGATCATTTGATCCGGTGATGTGTGAAGCAGTTGCGGTAGAAATACAGAAAAAAGAAATTAAAGATCAGCAGAAGAACGTGAATAACAACAAAAAACGCACTGAAGAAAAAGAAGTTTTGGCCTTGTTCAAGCAGGAAGCACAGAGGCTACAGCAGAAAAGAGAAAAAATGACAGAGGAAAGATCCAAAGAAACTAAAGCCAGTGCACCGAGCTGGGAAGCAGAGCCACCCCCATATAAACGTCATGATATGGGAAAGACAGCTGGACAATTTGTATTAGGAACTCGTGAAGAGGACCAAGGCATGGATGTGGAGGGCAAATTCACACTGACACTAAAAGCTCGAGAGCCACAAGGAGACAGGTCCTCAGTCTGTCAAATGGATCGTACAAGGTCTCCAAGTCCGAAAGTAGGTGGTCGCTCACCACGACCAGCAGGGGGGGCCACAAATAACAGTGACACGGAGGCAGACGAGGATAAAGAGAGAGACCTGAAGGCTCCGCCTGCACATCGAGGTCCACTGAAAACCGTCCCCTCCCACCATAAGTCAGCCGACTGGACCTTCACAGGCTATAGAGGCTCCGAAGAGTGGCACAAGAGCTTCTGTGACACACTGGATCTGGCCAGAAGAGATAATGAAGAACTAGCTGAGCAACTTCGGCTAGCGAAGGAAAGAATACAAAGACATAGGGACGCCGAGGAAAGAAGAATATTACAACAATCGACGCCCAATCAAGGGAATCACATTATAGAGCCACCCACCCGAAAAATTTCTGGTGAGATCATCATTGAGAGTGCAAAAGAGGCCCGACTCAGGCAAAGACAACAATGTGTAGCCAAAGACATAGCGGCTTTAGAACAGAATATAACCGACTGGATGGACTGCCTGGAACCAGTCAGTCGCACTCGATCTGGAAGACAGTATGGAGCCCCCACAGAAGAAGAGGAGGACGAAGACCTCATATGCCCATTGGTGGTTAGAAATGGTCATCATGTGTATACCCCATGGAGCTGGACAGACATGGTGGGGCTGGCCAACAGGCTGCCAGACATCACCCAAGGAGCTGGGAGATGGATAACTGCCTTAGAAGAGGGCACTGCAGGGGTAACCTTGTCTTTAGGTGACATAAAAGCCTTGTTAATGCATGTCATGGGAAAACATGACACTGAAGAATTAGCAGGAAAGGTTGGACTAACACAAATGATGGGCACTAATCAACATGATGAAGTCCCCAGCAGGAAGCACTCCTACAGGAGAAGTCTCAGCACCAGTGGAGCATCATTATCACTACCATAGCACTGGCACACCCGGAAATGGACCCACCTACAGTCATGGGTGGAGAGGAGAGTCACGGAACTTTCCAGGTCAAAGAGGAGGGTGGCGAAGAGGATCTCGCCAACCTTCATTTGGAAGCAGATTCCAGAACTCAGCTCCCAGGAACAGTCAAGCGGGACCGCCTATGAGACCAACACCCCCAATAGGGGATCAACCCTCTAATGAGTGTTGGAGCTGTGGATAACCTGGACATCGAATGAGAAATTGTCCGGCCCGACCTTGGGTTGGACCCTCTGCCTATTGGCAATAGGGAGGCCTAGAGAAGACAGAGGGGGAAACGGTGGCATTGGCTATTTCGATGATACCTAAGGAAGAGCCAACCGTCACCGTTAATATACAAAACAGAGATTTCCCTTTCATGGTGGATACAGGGGCAACATACTCTTGCATAGGGAAAATGGGCGCTCATCTCCCCCTCTCTGGGTCTGTAATTAAGACCATCGGCTTCTCTGGGAAAACTCAAATAATACCTTTTACACGCCCACTTCCTGTAACGATTGCAGGAAAAACAATTGAAGCACCCCTGTTATACTCACAAAATACACCTGTGAATTTGCTGGGAAGAGACATTTTATGTAAGCTACAAACCCAGATAGTGTGTACCCATCAAGGACTGCAAATACACTTTCCTGACGAAGCACTCGCCAACATTATGGTGCTTATGGACATGGAAAACAAGGTCCGACCTGTGCAACCCATGGTATACTGGCTGAAGTTACAACCAGAAAATTCAAATCTCCAACTGGAATGGGAAAAATGGAAGCCCTGGGCAGAACAACACTATGAAGCAGTATATACACCTAGTTTACCTTTACATGTCACCCTGATGTTCGATGCCAAACAAGAACAGACTGACTATGCATGCTGCTGGGATGTATTGATGAATCAACGGCTGTTTCACATAACCACCACAGAAATTTATTTAGGCCCCCAAGGGGCCGCAGCTTCTGTCAAGCTAACTTCAGCTGAACAACAATGGTATCAAGTGCCGAATGCCACGCCTCATGTGACCCTTTTAGTCTCAGAAAAGTACGAATCCCATGACCTAGGTCCAATGGTAAAGACAGCCTCAGAAGTTGAAGAATGGCAAAACCTGGAAAGTCCACAAGTACATCTGTCAAAAGACCAGCAGTTTATACGAATTAATTTAAAAGTAAATGATGAGGCTATAGCTCAAAAAGTGGAGCTCAATCCTAGACCAGAGGGACAGATGGTGTTATCGGCCCAACAAGAGAAATTGTTAGAGCAAATACCACCAGTGGTGTGGTCTAAAAGCAAAACAGATGTAGGACTAGTAAAAACAGCCTTACCAGTAAAAATAAAAGTAAAACCGGGAGCAAAACTGCCTCACCAAAGGCAGTATCCATTAAAACCTCAGGCTATTGAAGGCATAAAACCAGTAAATAAGGGACTAATGGCAGCTGGAGTTTTAATAAAAACTAAAAGCCCATGCAATACTCCTATCTACCCTATCCCTAAAAACAATACCAAAGGGTATCGGCTGGTACATGATCTGCGTCCTATCAATGCAATAATAGAAATGGATGCACCTATAGTACCTGATCCACATACTATACTATCAAGCATCCCTGCTGGAGCAAAATGGTACACAGTAATTGATCTGTGTTCAGCCTATTTCAGTGTGCCTGTGCACCCAGACTCACAACATTTGTTTGCATTCACATTTCTGGGACAACAGCTAACGTATACACGGCTACCTCAGGGACTGAACCTGTCCCCAGCCATCTTTAACAAAGTCCTGGCTGAAAATTTACAACACCTTGACATACCCAGTACATTGGTGCAATATATGGATGATCTCCTTATTGCATCAGAGACTCAAGAACAGTGTGAAAAAGATTCATTAATTGTATTGCATGCATTGGCAGATGGAGGTCATAAAGTAAGTAAGGACAAATTGCAGTTCTGCAAACAACAAGTAGAATACTTGGGAAGACAGTTGTGTGGGACCACGCGATGTATAGCCCCAAGCCAAGTGGAGGCTATAATCAAGGCTCCCAAACCCCAAACAGTGGGACAGATGCTTTCATTCCTTGGGATGGCAGGGTACAGTCGGCCGTGGATTTGTGATTATGCTATAAAAACTGCACCTTTGCGTGCCATGATTAGAGCAGTGGGGCAAACAAGCAATGCAGCTCTCCTCGTCTGGACAGATGAGGCAACGGGAGCTTTTGAGGCCCTAAAAACAGACATGCAATCTGCTCCCACGTTAGGTAACCCAGATTATGGGAAACCTTTCCATTTGTATGTTACTGAAAAAGCTGGTTATGCTTGTGCTGTACTAATGCAGGAAACAAATGAAGGAAAACAACCATTGGCCTATTATAGTACAAAGCTTGACAACATTGAAACAGGATTGCCACCATGCTATCAGGGTCTAGCAGCAGCTGCCTTTGCATTTCAAAAAGCATCATCCATAATCATGGGACATGCAGTAACGTTGTACACGTGGCATCAGTTACATGCCCTGCTAACCAGTCAACGTTTTGTCTTAACACAAGCTAGACGCACTGGATATGAAGTTGTGTTGTCCGCTCCAGAAATAACAATACAACGTTGTCACACGGTGAATCCTGCCACCAAATTGACCACACCGTTAGATGGTACTCCACATAACTGTGTGGCAGAGACAGAGAAATTTTTGAGAGCCAGAGAACATTTGTATAATCACGCCATAGATGCAGATCTAACCCTGTTCGTGGACGGCTCATGCTTTCGGGATGCCGCGGGATTGCATGCGGGTATGGGGATAGTTAAACTAAACACGGATGGCGAAACCTTTGAATTACTGGAGTCCCAAGGAATTGATCAGCCTTGTTCAGCCCAACTGGCAGAAATCAAAGCCTTAACTATGGCTTGCCAGATAGCTAAAGATCAACGTGTTAATATCTACACAGACTCAGCCTACGCTTATGGCGTATGTCATGTACATGCAAACATTTGGAAACAAAGGGGATTCCTGAGAGCAGATGGCACCCCTGTCACTCATGGAGAAGCGATTTCCCAACTGTTACAAGCTCTCCAATTACCGTCTGAGGTAGCCATCATTAAATGTGCAGGTCATCAAAAGAATAATAACATCATAGCTCAAGGTAACAACCTAGCAGATGACGCAGCTCGCAAAGGAGCACAAGGAGAAAATATGTTTCCCCTGCTAACCATCCAAGATTGTGCCCCACTGGTTTCACTTGACGCACTGATAGTGGCTCAAAGTAGGGCCAGTGGAGAAGAAAAACGAATGTGGGTTAAACGAGGCGCTATTGAGACACGCAGTCAGGGGCCAGCGGACAAGCTGTGGCGCAGTAGTCATGGACATTTTGTGTTACCCACCAATTTATTACGACATGCAATCATTTGGGCCCACGGACCCGATCATTGTTCGCGAGTCCAAATTATGAACAAACTAAAAGCTGTCTGGTGGTCACCATATATGGCAGCTACAGTGGACCGTTTGTTGAATGAGTGTGAGGTATGTGCACAGTACAATGTCCGGAAATCATTCACAGCCACTTTAGCCCACATTCCGGTCCCTGATGGGCCATTCAGACATCTTATGATGGATTTCATAGACATGGGAGCTGAAAATCGAGTTAAACGAATGAGATATGTTTTGGTAGTGATATGCAGATTCAGCCGATGGATTGAGGCCGTAGCCTCTGCAAATCAAGACCATAAAACGGTAGCCAAATTCTTGTGCCGAGATGTCTTTCCAAGATTTGGCATTCCAGATACTATCTCATCTGACAACGGTAGGGCTTTTGTAGCCAAGGTTACACAAGAAACATTCAAACAATTGGGTATCAAACAGACGTTTGGGTGTGTTTATCACCCTCAATCAAATGGGGCGGTGGAACGGGCTAATGGCATTTTAAAGAACAAACTAGCAAAAATCATAGCAGACAGCAATGGCAAACTAACCTGGCTGGATGCGTTGCCGCTTGCTTTATTGTCAATGCGCTCACAAACTAACCGACTAACCCATTTGACACCATTTGAAGCTCTTACAGGTCGGCCGATGCCTATTCCATACCTGAGAGGACCCTACGAAGGACCATCGCTGGAGCAGCTACAAGACGAATGGCATAATTATCTGAGACAGTTAACCCAAATACACAAAACTATCTTTTTGCAGGTCAAAGGTGCTACAGAAGACAGAGAAGCAGAGATTCCACTCGAAAATCAGAGCATCCAGCCTGGTGATCTGGTTTACGTCAAAGTGTTCAAAAAGAAGTGGGACAGGCCCCGCCGAGAAGGTCCTTTTAAAGTTATTCTTGCCTCACGTACAGCAGTCAAAGTAGACGGTAAGGACACTTGGTTTCATTTAAACCACTGCTGTAGGGTTGGTGACCCAGCGCCCCTGCGGCCTCGGCAAGCTCGTCTTGGCAGAGCCGCCGGGCCAAGGGGGGAAGCAAGAGAAGCCAGAGACCCTACAGCAGCACCGAGGGACGGCCACGCCTCCCTGCAGCCAGAAGAAGCACCGAGGGAAGGCCACGCCTCCCTGCAGCCAGGCGAACACCGGCCAAGGTGCTCACAGAGACTGATTCAATCAATTCAATCAATTTTTTTATATAGCGCCAAATCACAACAAACAGTTGCCCCAAGGCGCTTTATATTGTATATTAGGCGAAGCCATTAGCATCAAATGTGAAGAGGAGGGAACACTCAACATAGAGGTAATTTGTGATAAAAGAGGATGCAGGGAAACCAAGCAAGACGTAACTGTTACAGTACATGAAGCCACAAAATGGGTAAAAATCAAACCAAGGAAAAAGAGGACAATTAGAAGCCTAGAAACAAGCAGTCACTTAGGGAGATGGGATCCCAGTACAGACCTAGCCCACACACAAGGGTTGAAGACCAATTTATTTTACCAATGGTTGAAATTTTCGGCTAGGCAGATCAGTGAAAAGCCTTGCATAGCCTGTCACCGGAAAGGTGTGATACCTCAGGCTAAACCCCTACCTGATATCAACAACTGTTATAGGAGCCCCCAACATAACTCAGACCAAGCAGAATGCTATACACAATGTGTTATGAAAATGGCAGTAGGTGATGAAAAATATGCTGCCGACAGTAAACTTTGTCCAGTGCCTCTAAGTACAGAAGGAACCGTTCCACCTATGATTAAAATAGAGAAAGGGATGATACACCCATTCTGTATAGCTAAAGGATTATTAGCACAATACATAAGCGATTGGCAGGTAGGGACGACCCAGTCAAAACACCACATACAGTGTATGCAAAAGCAGCAAGAATACAAACCGGCCAAAACAGCATGGAACATTACCGTCTGTCACACCCTGCCAGCAGCAGGCATACAGTGTGAACAAATAGTACCGGCCACAGGGGGGTCTGTAATTGGACTGAATCTCACCCATGCTTCATGGGTATCTACTCCAAATTTAGCTAAGGGAACAGTACCCTTAGCTGACATCTTTTGGATATGCGGACAAAGAAGGAAACTCCTGTCATCGCTGTCCCCTAATTGGAAAGGCCTTTGTGCTCCTGTGATGCTCACAGGAGCTATAACAGTAATTGAAATGCCAAATTCAATACAACCCATGCCACAGAAACTTCGTAAGAAAAGAGGAATAATGACACTTAAAACAGACTACAACATCACAGTAAGAAACGGGATACCAGAAGGGATACCCCGACAGTTAGAAGCCATAGACAGTAGCAGAGTTAAAGCAGATGAAGACGCGGATAAATGGGGATGGGCATTGGCTCTGTTCGGGGTTACTCCAAAAATCCGTTCTAGGTTCCAGGAGGTGCAGTGGATTAATTACTTGTGGTATAATCAGCAAAGATACCTGAACTGGACATTGGCAGCAGTAGGAGCCTTAACCGAACAACTGCACGCCACCTCGCTAATGACAATGCAAAATAGATTAGCTATCGAGATGATGATGGCTGATGAACAAGGAGTTTGTATTATGATCAAAGCCACCGAATGTTGCACAGCTATTCCCATGCGTACAGGGGAAGACGGAAATTTGACAGAGCTCTTAATCACACTTGAAGAGATGCAACAGGAACTGTTAAGTAACTCCACAGGAGGGAGAAATGAAACTGACGATTCTGGATACATTGTAGGGAATGGAATGAATATTGGCCCACTGTTTTCACTGTTTGGGACTCTAAGGAGAGGGTGGATATCATGGAAAGACTGGTTATACCAGATAGGTGTAGTCTTGGCACTAACAGGGGTGGCGGTCTTGCTGGTAATATGTTGTGGTATTCCCTTGATAAAATTTCTGGTCAATAAATTGATTTCATCCACAGTAGGACAGCTCCCACTGTTAGCCATCCGAGCCCTAGAAGAAAGCACAAACGAAACAGACAGAGAACCAGAATATATGGAAATGGATGAAATACCAATTATCCTCCCCGACAGCCCCCAGCTCCCTAATATTGTGGCGTACACCCCAGATAGGGAGGACTGGGATGGACCGTGCTTGGTGATATTGTAGACGAGGAAGAAGACATGCACGCACATTTACATTCACACACATGCACCCACAAAAATGAGGGATAGGATAGACAATAT
The DNA here is from genome assembly GCF_902500255.1 of Thalassophryne amazonica. Taxonomy (NCBI): domain Eukaryota; kingdom Metazoa; phylum Chordata; class Actinopteri; order Batrachoidiformes; family Batrachoididae; genus Thalassophryne; species Thalassophryne amazonica. The sequence continues at coordinate 25,521,837 of NC_047105.1, forward strand.
CTGAAAGAATGACATGGAGCTGTAATAATGAACGTATATGTATATTACTAGGACACAGGAGTATGGCTGAGAGACCAGACTCCCCTGATCAGGGACCTATGCCTGATCTGCCTCTATCAAGTCTGATTGGACTCTCAGAACTGTTTGGAGAAGAGGATATACAGGAGGGATGGTCGAGACATGATTGGTCGCCACAGCCGCCATCCATCCGGCAGCTAAACCAGTTGGCAACAGAAGGATCTTCATCGTTCCAGCACCTGGCGACGACGGCTTCACAGAATCTGCCTGCAGCAAGAGTCGGCCCGAGGACTCCACCATCACCTGAAGGACCCTTTGGACTCAGGAACACACCCCTTCCGCAGATGCCATGGAGACAGTCACATGTGCCAGTGGCAACGATACCCTCCAGGGGAGGCAGCCAAGGTCGGCCATATGCAGCAACTGCCCGAGTGCATCCTAGACCCAATTCACTGCTAGGACCTGTCCCCAGCTTTCCACCCCCAAGGCAGGAGAGATATTCCGATCAGCCCAGTACCTCTGGAGGAGGATCAGCAGGGGTGGACCTTAGTCGAACTCACCCACCAGGACAGAGGGGAGCTTTGTACAGGCTGCTAAATGCCCAGAGTGTCCCAACCACTTGCCTGTGCGACATCAGCAATACTCCGCCCACACACGAAATGCCTTCCCCCTTGTACTTCCTGTCCCCTGGACTGCACAACCTTAATCTGGTCATGGTCACCCCACTGGACATGGCAATCTTGGTTCGAGAGCTTCGTCTTCCACAAGAGTCTGTTCCAAAAACCTTGGAGCAGCTCCTGCCCCTCACAAATCACATTCCCCATGGGCTATTTGAGGAAATCATGCCACAACTGAGTCAGACAGCTGCATACCTGTTAAGGATACACCGTGACAATGCCAACATCTCTTGTGCTCAGGAGGGCCTCCATACTCAACTGTGTGGTCTTCAGTCTAGTATGGACATGCTAGCCAGCATGATGTAGCATATGGAAAGGGAACAGCTAGGGCTGGCCACCACCACCCTGAATGTGGGCAAGAATTCTCTGGGGGCCCTGTACAACCTGGCCAAGCAGCACAAGGAGCTGGAAAGATCCATCAGAGAACTGCACGACTGTCTGAAAGCCAGAATTCCTGATCCTTCCCCCACTACCCCTGAAAGGCCAACCTCCCCATATTCCCCAACTTCTCCCAAAACTTCAGACGCTGAGTAAATGCTGAGGAGCGCGGACTGACGTAATGGCACTGAAAACGGACGATGACCTTGGTTCTTGAGTTTGAATTATGGACTGGTTTCAGAAATCTGAGTGTAAATAAAAACAAAGAAGGATATATGTTAGTAACGAAGGTTGGGTAAATGTCTGTCCTTACCATCATCTGCGTAACACAGATAAAGCTTAAATGTGTGACTCTTTAACAAAATAATATGTAGAACCAAGTATAATGGGTTGGAGCCTCTGGTTGAGTGAGACAACAGATGCCAGAAGATGATTGGTTGCACTGATGTCAATGTAAAGCCTTTACTTTGCCATGAGTAAGAGGTTGCTGTAACTTGTTTTATGTGGCCATTTTAAGTGCCTTGAATTACACCAAAACTCAATGTTTGAATGTCACCTTGCGTTGATATAACCCAGCTAATTGATCACCTTGTGCCTTAGTATGTAGGTTCACCTGCACTTCAATATATTAACCGTGTGAAGTATCACTGATATTCATATCCGCACCAGAGTTATCAGTAAGTCGAGTGATGTGTTTTTCTTTTTATTATTGCAATGCACAAATGAGGATGTCTTGTCAGTAAACAACCCAAGAGTATAGTTGATGTAATGGGACTCTTTCGAGTCCCAGAGGAGGGACTGTAGAAGAATTTTTAGGTCCTTATTTGAACTATGATGAACTATCAAGTGTCCTGATCCGAACTGTATGTCCTCTGGTTGAACTAGCAGGTGTTCAACCCAAAAAAAGGGCTCTATTAGTCATTCAGTCTGTCAGGGGCTTTCCAAGGCCTTTTAGGTGCTTTCCCGCAGGCCACGTGCAGGGGCCTCAGGCCAGCTGCACGTGTGACTGAGGCCACGTGCGGGGGGGCCTCAGGCCAGCTGCACCTGTGGCTGAAGGTCTTTTAAAAAAATCAGTTGTAAATCCTTCACGTTTTAATGGGAGCGTTTGTCACATTGAAATAATGGCCTAACACCTGCTTAGGGTTCACTAGAGGACGCTTCCAATAGAAAACCATGTCTTGGGAATGAAATAAATAAAAAAGTCGAAGGAGGAGCGATGCCCGCGGGTCTCCAATAAATAAATGAGCGCGGTTGTCATATTCAGTCTCTCTAGAGGACTCAGTTTGTCTAAGCTCTGTGTCGAAGGCTTAAATAAACTTAAAAACTCTGTGCATTTTATCTTGCTTAAGGCTGAATTATTCTAAAGTGTTGTGTCCTTTTCTAGCATATCACTTGCAATTAGTTTGTGTTATCTAAAAGACGACATCCTGAGAAGACTAAAGACGAGCCACGTCATGTGCAATTCCATGAATACTGCGTACAGCAGCATGCTTTTCCCCACAAAGATTTTTGTACTGTCAAAGTCTCGTACTTTTCCACGCCTACTTTCCAGTGTCTGAAACTGGTTTATGGATCAAAGTAGCTGCAGCGACGTCATGGATCTGTGGTTTGCGTTTTAAAGTCAACTGGCAACGACAAATTTTCTCTGTAGTGTGTGTGTGTGTGTGTGTGTGTGTGTGTACACCTTTGCAATCTTGTACAACCCCTGGCAAAAATTATGGAATCACCGGCCTCAGAGGATGTTCATTCAGTTGTTTAATTTTGTAGAAAAAAAGTAGATCACAGACATGACACAAAACTAGTCATTTCAAATGGCAACTTTCTGGCTTTAAGAAACACTATAAGAAATCAAGAAAAAAAGATTGTGGCAGTCAGTAACGGTTACTTTTTTAGACCAAGCAGAGGAAAAAAATATGGAATCACTCAATTCTAAGGAAAAAATTATGGAATCACCCTGTAAATTTTTATCCCCCAAATTAACACCTGCATCAAATCAGATCTGCTCATTGACATTGACCCTATGCCATGACATTGACCCTATGTGTCTTTTTGCAAGGAATGTTTTTGCAGTTTTTGCTCTATGGCAAGATGCATTATCATCTTGAAAAATGATTTCATCATCCCCAAACATCCTTTCAATTGTCCAAAATATCAACATAAACTTGTGCATTTATTGATGATGTAATGACAGCCATCTCCCCAGTGCCTTTACCTGACATGCAGCCCCATATCATCAATGACTGTGGAAATTTACATGTTCTCTTCAGGCAGTCATCTTTATAAATCTCATTGGAAAGGCACCAGACAAAAGTTCCAGCATCATCACCTTGCCCAATGCAGATTCGAGATTCATCACTGAATATGACTTTCATTCAGTCATCCACAGTCCACGATTGCTTTTCCTTAGCCCATTGTAACCTTGTTTTTTTCTGTTTAAGTGTTAATGATGCCTTTCGTTTAGCTTTTCTGTATGTAAATCCCATTTCCTTTAGGCGGTTTCTTACAGTTCGGTCACAGACGTTGACTCCAGTTTCCTCCCATTCGTTCCTCATTTGTTTTGTTATACATTTTTCGATTTTTGAGACATATTGCTTTAAGTTTTCTGTCTTGACGCTTTGATGTCTTCCTTGGTCTACCAGTATGTTTGCCTTTAACAACCTTCCCATGTTGTTTGTATTTGGTCCAGAGTTTAGACACAGCTGACTGTGAACGACCAACATCTTTTGCAACATTGCGTGATGATTTACTCTCTTTTAAGAGTTTGATAATCCTCTCCTGTTTCAATTGACATCTCTCGTGTTGGAGCCATGATTCATGTCAGTCCACATGGTGCAACAGCTCTCCAAGGTGTGTTCACTCCTTTTTAGATGCAGACTAACGAGCAGATCTGATATGATGCAGGTGTTAGTTTTGGGGATGAAAATTTACAGGGTGATTCCATAATTTTTTCCTCAGAATTGAGTGATTCCATATTTTTTTCCTCTGCTTGGTCTAAAAAAGTAACCGTTACTGACTGCCACAATCTTTTTTCTTGATTTCTTATAGTGTTTCTTAAAGCCAGAAAGTTGCCATTTGAAATTACTTTAGTTTTGTGTCATGTCTGTGATCTGCTTTTTTTCTACAAAATTAAACAACTGAATGAACATCCTCTGAGGCCGGTGATTCCATAATTTTTGCCAGGGGTTGTATTACTGGATTTCATTTGTTTAAAAAAACCCTCATGGATTAATCTTATATGTATTTTATTAAAACCCTTTTCGTCAGTCTTGAGTGACTGATTTTAGCAGCAGTTTAATCAGTGCCATTGAAATCATCAACAAGCAATCTGGAATTCAAGAACAGCTTTTTAAAATTCTTCACATTTAAGAGGAACGCAATTAAACACCTTTTCAGCAAACTAATCTGGGTCACCAGATGTTACAGATTGTAGCTAACAATAGCCCTCTGTAATTTTTTTAACTTATCTTCTGAAACATCTGCTGTGGTTCAGTTTATGAAAGCTGACTGTTGTGATTAATATGCATATATTGCGGACATGAATGTGAGAAGCTCGTCAGCATCTCACCATGTCATTTAGGTCCTTCAGACTTTATTTTGAGTAAATGCTTCAGGGGAGCATTAGCATCGCAAAAACCGTTCAGCTTCTGGGGGGCAGAAGCATTTTTATTTATTTGCCTGTCACATGCCTGGAAAAGCTCCTCGCCATCTAACCGTGTCCTTTAGGTCCTTCAGACTTTTTTTTCAGTAAAATGGTTCTTGAGAGCATGACTAAAACCTTTCAGATTTTGGAGGGGCTCTGCTTCCCATTCTCCCCACCTTTTTAAGTATTTTTCTTTTTTGGCTTTTCAGCTGACAACCCCCCCAATTACAGCCCTCTTAATCATCTGCCACTTTAAGCATTGTTTTAATGTAGATGTAAATTAATAGTCAAAGTTTTCAGCTAGTTGACAGTAGGGCTGTACAATATGGCCAAATTATCATATTTCAATATTGTCGTATAAATTGTCATGTAAATGTCACTTATATACATGCTGTCCATATTCTTGAGCCGCTTAGATGGGTAGGGAGAGTTCCCATGGGATAAAAAAAGCTTTTCAACCTACCATCCCTGGTTCTCAAGACCAGGCACCTAAGTGGCTCTACTCTTTTTTTTCTTTAAAGATATTTAGGTGTATCTTAGTAAACACTAGTAGAGTTCCATCTTAGATTTGGAATCTATAATAGAAGATATACCTTCCTGAATTTTCATAAATACGATATGACTATGATTTGACAGAGTGCAGCAACAGTGAAAATTAAACATTACAGTAATACCACACTCATTTTGCACTCATCATAAGGTTAGGATACTGTGTCCTCCAAAAGTATTGGAACACTTGGAATTTCACACATTTTAATAGGTTTGTGCCATTTTAAATACAAGAAATACAAAAAAACTAAAGAATAAAAATTTCTGAAATTATCTTCCTCAAACTCAAACTGAAAGCAAATCTCTAAAACTTGATAAAACCTGTAAATAATAATCAGTTTTATTGCCAGTTTTCTTTAAACAAGTCAGGGGATGGAAACATGAACATTTCCAAGTCACTGAATATGTCTTGGACTTTATTTACACCAATTATGAAGAAATACAAAAGTTTCTTTCACCAAAACATTAAATCTAGACTTTCATCTCAAATGTACTTTCTGTCAAATTGTAGCTGAACTTTCAGGTCTTCTTTTTAAGAAAATCCTCCTCTACACCACTTCATCGGGAAGCTGGATTTTGTATTTTTAATTCATTTATATCAAGTTGTAGAGATTTGCTTTCACTTTGAGTTAAGGAAGATAATTTTAGAAAAAAATGGATTTGAAATGGAATAAACAAATAAAAATGTGTGAAAGTGTTCCAATACTTTGAGGGCAACTAAGAAACACTGAGAAGCAGCATCTTACATCTCATATATAGTGCAGCAGATAAGAGAATATTTAGAGTGGAATCCTGCAAATGGTGATACAAACATCAAATTTAGCACAAATAATCTATAGACATGAACTCTAAAAAAGCTGATTGAATTTTCAATAGGCAGCCAGGTAGGGGTCAACTGAAGAATTACACAGGGGTCTAAATCAGGGGTGGGCAACTTGTTCCAGAAAGGGCCAAGAGGGTGCAGGTTTTCTTTGCAGCCACTGACTCCACCAGGTGATTTCACTGATTAACTGATTCCATCTGCTCAATGTGATATTAATCAGTGAAATCACCTGGTGGAGTCAGTGGCTGCAAAGAAAACCTGCACCCTCTTGGCCCTTTCTGGAATGGCACTTCCTGTTTGAGTGTGAGCTTGCCACTGAGTTCCCGCGAGATTCCATGGGATCTCGTCTGTCAATCCAGGAAGTGTTTGAAATTTGAACATTTCCTGTTTTACTGTGGATTTCAAAAGTGGCACTTCCTGTTTAGGATGCCCTGTACTCACTCGCCGCTTCGCTCATATTAATCAGTTTTACTTAAGACTTTGGGATTTGATATTGCTGGTTTTTGAACCACACTAATGGATTTGTTGTTGCTTTTAAATACATCTAATTTTAATCACAGTTTACTGCATAAATAATCTAAACCTTCATGAAAACAGAAAGATGTATGTACAAACCTGTCAAATGTGTTCAGATGGTCGGCGTCCACGTGATCTCTGACGGTCACCGTCAGGTCCGACACCTGCTGCGTGCTGCAGTTCTCCACACACAAAGAGAAACTCTTTGACACACAAAGCAGAGCGAACAAAACGAGGTCTAACTTCACGTTCCAACGTGGAACTGGCTACATGTGCGGAGAAAACCCACCAGGACAAACTCATCTTGTGCTGTCAGAATAAATGCAAATGTCCAAAAATAAACCTGTTTCCTATACGGTTCTCCAGAAGTCAGGTTCCTCTTTCGGAGCCATCTTGAAATAAGTCACACTAGCACAACCAACTGTACAATGTACACACAGACTTGCGCAATTTATAGACCCGATCTGCCTTCAGAGACACAGGAAAAAGTACTTTTAAGAATCTTTGGACCATACAAACTTGAAATGGTTTAGTTAAAAAGGCCCTAATTAACACCCAGGAATGAACAAACTTTGGTTCTTAAGGTCCACAAGAACCTCAGGATTACAACCAATAGTCCATGAGCCCGAAGCCAATTTTGACCAAATTGGTATCATAAGAAGACTAAAAACAGCTACAATCCTGCCTCAGTGTACCACAGTGTCCACAAAAATATATAGTAAAAGCAAGCATTTGTTGACCAAATTACTGGTTCAGTGAACAGGATTAATAAATGGAACAGTTTTGACCATGTTGAATGCTTGGTCTCAAGTGAAGGTCAAACAAGATCAACTTCCATTGGATTCTATGACATGTAACATATGTTATCCTGTAACATGATAACTAAGACTGGCATATGTTGCAAATTATTCCTTCTTAAAGCCCTATTAACGCAACCAATAATTTGCATCACTTATAACCAAAATTGGAACAACTTTAACTTTGACTCTTGTACAAACTGAAACTGACCTTCATCACCATTTTTGCTGTTTTTAACCACATAACATTCCATTATAAGTAGTCCAAATTATACGTCTATACTCCGGACTGTGGCCGCCCACTGTTTCTAGTGGTTGGATTGCATCTTAACTGTAAGTAGCATGGGTTAAATGCAGAGGACAAATTTCACTGTATGTATGTATATGTATATGGACAATAAAGGCTCAATTCTATTCTATTTTTGGAATCAGCTAACGCTAATAGTTAGTGTTGAAACACTTGGAAAAAACTTGCACCCCCAACAGTTGTGCACCAGCTAGCAATTTTTCTGACCAGTTCCAAGTGTACAAATCTTTATAAAGTAAGCACAGCATCACTGCAGCGATCCCAGGACCCCTGTGTGCACGATAGCCCCAAACAGGAGGATGAGTACTACTACGTTTGTCGACATTTCTCATTAATTACCCTTAAAATGAAACCTGTCAATCTGCACTCACTTTTAAAATTCAACTGAAATAGTTATGTGACAGACTGTAAATATTAACAGCGGCCACGGTGCAGCTTGATAAGAAGCGAACTGTATTTTCCATCAGAGTGCATCAGCTGATTCTTACCATCAGGTTGAAGATTAAGACAGAATCAACAGCGATGGCTTTGAGCAGCAGCTGGGCGTCACTATCTTTAGATTTATATCTCAGACTATAGAGTTCTTTGTTGTGGCTCCAGTCAGTAGGCAGCAGCTCTGACATCTTATCACTGCTACAAGGCTAAACAGGACAGACACAGTGACAATGTAGTTTTATATAAATTATTTTACCTTAAGCACACACACAAAAAAATCTACTTAGCTGTTCCCTAATTTCTCTGTTTCATATTTGTGAAGCCACGACTCAAATTTGTTATTTTCCACTGACAAATAATAATTGTCAAAACAATTAACTAGAAGCTACACTCGGTGACCTTATACCTGTGCCAACCACCAGAGGGCATCGAATTTAAACCCATCAGGTCTTTGTGACATCATAAAGCAAAAACACTAAACAAAGTGTGAAAAGGAAAAATGATACTGCACCGTTAAATAATATGATCAAAATGTTAAAGATAAAATTCGTCTACAAAATTTCATCACAACCCATAAGCAATTTCTTAACTTGAAGTCATTTACAAGTTTCAGCAGCAACAGGAATGATCCACATAACCTCTACCTTAAACTCTGCTATCACAGGTAAATATTAACTTCAGCCTGACTGATTAATCATTAACATAATAAACAATCATTAGCTGCAGCGCTAAAACACAAGTTGCCATGAGAAGACATCCTAACGTTTACAAACTGCTAGGGCAGAACTCCACAGGAAATGTATCATTTATTTATTTCTCCATGAAAAGCTTTTTTAATTGATTATGTAACTGGTCCACCCAACAACAACTGTTCTGAATAAAATATATTTTATTTCACTTGACTTTACAGCAAATTATTAGGTCACGCTACTAGAAAGGGCTGGAAATAAATCCACACTTTTTAGCTGCGTGTGCCGTTAACGTGATGTTTTTCTAAACAGAGTTTGGTGCAGTTAGCTTAACTGCGCTGACCTCGTCTCCGGAACCCAGACACCTGTATCCTCTCTTTATCATCTCCCAGTGAACGAAACAAACCACAGCGTCCTGCGGGCAGCTGACAGCGTCACAAACGCAGCTGTATAACACCTCTAACCCGGCCATGATACTCGAACTAACCACCTTTAAAAATCGTCCAGTTTCAAGACCAGAAATGAAAACGAAACATATCAAGTCACCACCGCAAAGTCACCACTATCAGCAGACATCGGTTTCCTGTTACCTTCAAATTAAAACATCTCGAATCGACCAACAAATTTATGCGCTCAAATGTGGTAGACGCTGAGAAATCCCAATCATATTTGTTTGTTTGCTTGTTTGTTTGTTCGAGGAGGTGACAATGCCTTGAATATGCAGTTGGCAAAAGAAATAACCAATGAAAGAAGAAGAAAATATATTTTCATAACTATTTATTTTATTCTTCAACAATAAGTAAAAAAAAAATTCCCGGATGTCTCTCGTGAAATACAAAGATTTGCTCTCTTTTTCTTTTAATCACTATAAATATTCATGTATAGAATATATTTTAGGGATGGAACTCTTGGTTGGATTAAACGTCTTGAGAATGTCTCCTTTTTTGGGTCTAGGAATTTACTATGGCAATTTTTCCCTTTTACGAGATCTGGCAAGTTAAATGACTAATCAGTTAATAGTCCATTAATAATTTTTGAGAAATTAATCATCACATTATAGCGTAAAATAAAACAAATCCTGTGAAATTTGCTGAGCTAATCTTGCAATTCAACAATTATTTAAATCTTGGAAATATGTGACTGTTTTAAAGAAACCTGTGACTGTTTTAAAGAAACCTTGCCATATAATTATCAACATAGGAGAAAACAGCAAAAACGTGAATTAGTTTAAATCATTTTTTTAGCATATGTTTTTAAGCCTTTTTCTGAGGCTTTAGTAAATTATATGCTCTTCTCTGAATATTTCGGAATAACTACTAAATATAATCACCTGCTGTAACTTTTCCTCTGGTCGACTTTTAATTTATTACAAAACAAATTATCCTTACGGAAACAGTCGTGATCTCATAAATCTACCTTTATACATATTTTGGTCCAGCGCTTTATAAAGTCCGTTATAAACATGTGCTCATTTTTATTGTTCCCATTTGTTAAAACCTAGTCAGCCAAAAGGAGAACAAATGGAATTACTGTATATATTTATAATTTCAGTGTTAATGTACATCTCACTCTTCTAATCCATTTTATTTACTAAAGTGCTTGTAAATATTAACACTACAGAAAACTAATGAAATTATGCTGATGTTATTTTGCTGTAACTCCAGTCATTAAAATCCCACAACCTTTTAATTTAATTTAAGTTACCCTTTATAATTGTATTTCTGTATTTCTGTTTATATGAAATATAAACACCAGCTTCTTGACCACAATATATGCTGCTTTGCTTATTCTGCTAAAATAACATATGTAATTTATTATTTTACAAATATAATTTATTTTAAATAATATGATCATTAATCTCGCTACCCGATCCCTGTAGCGAGATTAATGAGTTGAAGTTGAGTGATATTTTATACTGTTAGATTTGATACAAAAATTATGTTTTAGTTCATGTTAGACAAAATGTGTGCTGCATATTTTGTTCTGTATTAAGACAATAAATACGTTAATACAGTAATTTAGTGTTATAGGCCATAACTATGATTTGAATGTTTTCGTTTGTTTGTTCGTTTTGTATTGGAAGAATGTGTATTAATGCTGTATTTGAACAGTAGAGATTGAACACCATAAAGGCTAACAAAAACTACATTTCCCGTCGTGCCCCGGGCAGGGAAGAGAAGTTCCTTGTCACTATGGCGGCTCCCTTGAGTCTGTTAGTGGTTGTAGCTGTTACAATCCGCGCTGCTCTTTTTAGTTCCAGTTTAGCGGATTTAATAGCAGAGAGAGTGGAGGTGGTTTCTCCGCTCAATGCCTGGAAAAGAGGTGAGAGCAGCTTTCATGGGGTTTGGCATTATTTTGTCGTTAGAGCGCTGCTCTTTTTTTCTGCTTCCTGTCCCTGGCGGTGATTAAAATAATGACTTCAATCAGTCTGAGCTACAAATAAATTAACTTTAAAAATGTCAACAGCTCACTGATGTTATGTTCAACTTAATTGTAATTTCTGTCAACAACGATTTGATTTAAATCTGCCTGTTCTCCAAGGGCGTAGTTAGGGTTTTCTGCGGTGGGGGGCGTTGTTGTGCACAGACAGCTTTGTCAGTGTGGGATGTTAGAACGTCATCCAAGATTAGGCATCTGTGAAATACTGTTTTATATCGATGCATGCAGAATGTTGTTTGCTAACTAAATAAAAATGTACAGTGTTGTTGGTAGGTGTTCTGAACCAGGTGTTCTTTTTTATTATTATTATTGTTAATTAATTTATTGTGGTAATGAAATTTACATTAACATAAAATTCATAATTCAAAATTCATTTCAATAAATTTCATTTATATAGCACCAAATCACAACAAAGTTACCTCAAGGCGCTTCACACAAGTAAGGGCTAACTTTTTCCACCCCAAGAGCAAGCAAGCACACAGGCAACAGTGGTAAGAAAAAAACTCCCTCTGATGATGTGAGGAAGAAACCTCAAGCAGACCAAGTTTCAGAAGAAGTCGGTTTCAGCATTTTATCCGGATATTCCACTGTTAAAGGAGATTTTTTTTAATGAAAGACGTGTGGATGGATTGCAGCGTCGGCTCGCAGCCGCCGCGACGCTCCACCACAGGAAAAACACCTCTGTTGGAAGCCTTAAGGACAAGTTGGAACATGTCCAGCTGTTAAACAATTTCTCATATACTCACTCCACTGAAAGCCATCAAAATCCGCCTGGATTTTACAAATGGTTATCAACACGGAGGTGTTTTTCCTGTGCCGCCGCACCGTGCTGGCTGCGTCCCGACGCGCGGACCTGTCCGCACGTCTTTCATTCAAAAAATCTCCTTTAACAGTGGAATATCCGGATAAAATGCTGAAACCGACTTCTTCTGAAACGTCTCTGTTCTCTCACGACGTCCTGGATCAATAGAGCCTGAAATATGGAGGTTTTCAGCTTGAAACAGGCTGACGACGGCGCCTGGGAGTGCTGCACGACGACCCACTGTGTGGGAAGTCCTTAAAGCGACAGTATCACCTCAAAATCTCTCATCAGCCGTTAAAATTTTCACCGAAAACCAGCTTAATTTTTTGAACCATGTCCACTTCGATGTGTCTCACAGGTTTAGAAAAAATTTTGATCAAACAAAGCGCCAGTCTCTCAACAACTTCTCAGACAAAGGAATTCCGACGAGGGGCTGGACGACTCCTCCCACGAGTGCTCACAGGCGAATGACGTCACCGACAGGCGTGGAAAAACTCACGCATGCGCACGAGGGTTCAAGCATGTCTGACGTAAAAACATATGAATGAAATCCATATAGTTTTTGAAAAAAATAAAAAGGACCTATACTTTATTGACAGCCCTCGTATATATCGTCTGGTCTTGTTTTAGCAGAAATGCACCGCTTTAAAGTCTCACTCAGCCATAACAAAGGATGCACAGTTTGGCAAATAAGGCCAGATTACACAGAATCCTGAAATACTCTGTGTTTAAAAACAGTCTGCCCGTATTATCACATTCATGAATTATGTAACAGGAAGTGCCATCACTGTAGTGAGCACTCATTAGCTGTGAGTAGGGCTGCAGCAGCACATCCATAAAATTGATGGGCCGCATCTTTAGTTATTTCATTATTTAGTTATAAAATCCTGCATGCTGATATTTTTTTCTAGAGTCTGAACAATATGGATTTATTTTATTTATTTGAGTTGATACTGAGCTGAGAGAGTGCATAAATTTACAATACCAATATATCTGTCAATATATACATAAAAATGGCAATGATTCCTAACATTTTCTTATCAAACCATTATGACAAAGAAATGTAATTGTGGCTTGATGTTTTACAGTTTAAATGTGAACTTTATTATAAATATAACCATCAACCAACCAGCATGCATAATTCTTCCTTCACTCAGATTTTCTTTTGATGTGCATTTGCATAAAATAGACTTCGTGTGTATTTTGGCCCTGTCTAGCTGGCAGCATAGCGACCACTTGTCACTGTATAACACCCATTCAGATGGAAAATGAATGGCACCTGGTCACTTTGACTCTGTCTCTTGTAGTTAATTTGACCAAGGGGTGATGGGGTCCCAGCCATGCTTGACAGCATTTTAAACAATGCAGTTGTATAAAGTACATGATGGCACCATTTCCAACAACCAAAGTGTTTTTTTGCATTGTTTATTTGGAAAAATAAAAGTTTTGCACCACTACAGGCAGAAAGCATGAGACATGTCAGCAACGTCTAAAATCTGATCGCAGCAATCAAGGTCATGAGTAGATTTAATCGAAGAATCAAAATTTCTGTTTTAAAAGATGAGTTGTGGATGTTTTCAGCCTGTGGCCTGTTCCTCTTGGTCACTCTTTGGGTTGTTTATTTGCAGTGGTTGAAGGATTGGCTCTCCTCGATCTGGGAGTCTCGCCGTACTCTGGAGATGTTTTCCATGAGGTGAAAAACACATTTCAAACTGTATGATACCTGCACCTTAAATGTCACGCATCTTATTAAATGAGAGTTGAAGTCAGAGTATTTAGTCATAACCACCTGATGTCAGTTAATCGGTTGATCCCGATTCGATCCCTGGATCTTTATTTTGGAGTTAAATGAAACGCTTGGGTTGGATTGTCAAACCTTATTTTGGATCATGCAGACAGTTTTAAGTACATTTCTTAACTGCAATAAACAAATGAAGTCTTGTTTGATTAAGTACATGTTTCAGTAAAACCCCCAGTAAAATCTGCTCAGGGGAATGTTGTATTTTTTTAAATAATCGATAGCTCCATACATTTTCAACAGGTTTTTTTTCTGCTCGTATTCCAAATAATTTTTCTTTCTCCTCCTCAGACTCCTCTCATCATTTACCTCTTTCACTTTTTGGTGGATTATGCAGAAATAACATTTATAGTGAGTACAAATGCTCAAATTCTTATCATTTTTGTATCAGGCATCCCAACAGTTCCTTGAATTTATGGCATGTGACAAATTATTTGATTTGAAATGCATAGTTGTATTTTGTACTGGTATAACATTGAATTTTAAGCTTTCTGTTTAAAACTTTCAGTGTTGCATTTGCTTTGCTGATATGATTTTCTCACTGTGATGTTTGTGTGGAAAAGATTTGTTTCTCTTTAACTTCACTTCTCCAGAAGATCATGTTTTTGTTTCTGTCGTAAAGGTTTTTTTTCTTGTAATTTATTTATTTGAAGGTAGCAGATGGGATCACTGCTGTGGCTCTCTACATTGCAGTGAAGGACTACAACAAACAAGTGGTGGGTGACTTTAAAAAATACAAAGACAAGAAATAATAACATTTGATTTAAGGAACATTCCACTATGAACTTTCACCTCATAATTCTTGATTATTTTGACATTAGCAATGTACAATTTCCACTTTACATCCCAACTGCACTACTGAGTAAGACGTCCTGCTGCAGATACAGGAATTACTTGACTAAAGTAACCATGTCATGATAATTAACTTATACATTTCTACATATCTGACACATTGACAAAAAAAATAAAGTTACTTTATTCAGTATGTCATTTATTCATTCTAAAATGGTTATATGTAGCTTTAGCTGTGATCAGTTTTCTTTCTTTCTTTTGATTTTTGTTTTCAGTTCAGAAAACAGAAATTTGCCTTGGAGGCGGACCGGTATCCAATGGATTGTCTGGAGCTGATCAGAAGCCCCAAAGAGATGTACTACATCCCTCTGAAAGTAGCCACGTTGTAAGTTCTACACCCCTCCGAAAGTAGCAACATTATACGTTCGACGTCCCTCCGGACGTAGCCATGTTGTAAGTTTGGCGCCCTTCCGAAAGCAGGAGAATTCCTCAGAAATTCAACCCACATTTGGAAATACAGTCTTGTTTTTTCTTTAAGAAAAAAATGTTTTCAAGGGACCAAACAAGTCCAGTTGACCTGACTCAACCTCGGTCTCCACAGGCACGTTGTTTGTTTATTTATTTTTAATCCAGATGTGTGAAAACAGTAATGGAACAGTTTGTCAAGTAACTTCTTCTTCTTTGTCTTTCGGCTGTTCCCGTTAGGGGTCGCCACAGCAGATCAATCGTTTCCATCTCACCCTGTCCTCTGTATCTTCCTCTGTCACACCAACCACCTGCATGTCCTCTCTCAGCACATCCATGAACCTTTGGTCTCCCTCGTCTCCTCCTGCCTGGTGGCTCCATCCTCAGCATCCTTCTCCCTATATACACTGGCTCCCTCCTCTGCACATGTCCAAACCATCTCAATCTCGCCTCGCTTTGTCTCCAAACCGTCCCACCTGAGCTGTCCCTCTGATATGTTCATTCCTAATCTTGTCCATTCTTGTCACTCCCAAAGAGAATCTCAACATCTTCAGCTCTGCCACCTCCAGCTCTGCCTCCTGTCTTTTGTTAGTGCCACTGTCTGTAAACCATACAACATAGCTGGTCTCACAACTGTTTTGTAAACTTTCCCCTTCACTCTTGCTGATATTCTTCGGTCACAAATCACTCCTGCCACCTTTCTCCACCCACTCCACCCTGCCTGCACTCTCTTCTTCACCTCTCTACCACACTCTCCATTACTTTGAACAGTTGACCCCAAATATTTAAACTCATCTACTTTCACCACTTGTACTCCTTGTAACTGCACTATTCCACTGGGCTCCCTCTTATTCACACACATGTACTCAGTCTTGCTTCTACTGACTTTCATTCCCCTTCTCTCCAAAGCATATCTTCACTTCTCCAGACTAGACTCAACTTGCTCTCTACTGTCACTACAGATCACAATGTCATCTGCAAACATCATAGTCCATGGGGATTCCTGTCTGATCTCATCCGTCAACCTGTCCATCACCACTGCAAACAAGAAAGGACTCGTAATCCCACCTCCACCTTGAATGAGTCTGTCATTCCGACTGCGCATCTCACCGCTGTCACACTATTCTTGTACATGTCCTGCACTACCCTAACATACTTCTCTGCCACTCCAGACTTCCTCATACAATACCACAACTCTTCTCTTGGCACCCTATCATAAGCTTTTTCTAAGTCCACAAACACACAATGTAACTCTTTCTGTCCTTCTCTACTTTTCCAACAGTATTCTCAGAGCAAACATTGCATCTGTAGTGCTCTTTCTTGGCATGAAACCATATTGCTGCTCACAGATCTTCACCTGTTTTCTAAGCCTAGCTTCTACTACTCTTTCTCATAACTTCATGCTGTGGCTGATCAGCTTTATGCCTCTGTAGTTACTGCAGCTCTGCACATCACCCTTGTTCTTGAAAATAGGAACCAGCACACTTCGTCTCCACTCCTCAGGTATGCTCTCACTTTCCAAGATTTTATTAAACAATCTGGTTAGAAACTCTACTGCCATCTCTCCTAGACATTTCCATGCCTCCACTGGAATGTCATCTGGACCGACTGCCTTTCCACTCTTCATCCTCTTCATAGCAGCCCTCACTTCTTCCTTGCTAATCTCTTGTACTTCCTGATTTACTCTCACCACATCATCCAGCCTTTTCTCTTGCTCATTTTCTTTATTCATCAACTCTGCAAAATATTCCCTCCACCTTCTCAGCACACACTCCTCACTTGTCAGCACATTACCATGTGCATCTTTTACCACCCTAACCTGCTGCACATCCTTTCCAGCTCTGTCCCTTTGTCTGGCCAATCAGTACAAGTCCTTTTCTCCTTCCTTACTATTCAACTTCTTGTACAGCTCGCAATATGCCTTTTCCTTTGCTTTTGCCACTTCTCATTTCACCTTACGCCACATCTCCTTGTACTCCTGTCTACTTACCCTGTGCTCCTCCCTTTTCTTAAAGTAGGTATTCACCACAGCCATTTCCATCCTTTTTGCAAAATCAACTACCATCTGTCCTTCCCCATTCCTATCCTTGATACCATATCTACCCATTACTTCCTCATCACCTCTGTTCCCTTCACCAACATGCCCATTGAAGTCTGCTCCTATCACCACTCTTTCATGCTTGGGCACACTCTCCACCACCTGATCTAACACACTCCAGAAATCTTCTTTCTCCTTCATCTCACAACCAACCTGTGGGGCATATGCACTGATGATATTTATCATCACCCCTTCAATTTCCAACTTCACACTCATCACCCTGTCAGACACTCGCTTAACCTCCAACACACTTTTACCATACTCTTCCTTTATAATGACCCCAACACCATTTCTCTTCCTGTCCTCACCATGGTACAACAACTTGTACCCACCGCCGATGCTCCTGCTCTTACTTCCCTTCCACTTGGTCTCTTGCACACACAATATGTCTACCTTTCTCCTCTCTATCATATCAGCCAGCTCTCTCCTTTTACCAGTCATACTACCAACATTCAAAGTCCCCACTCTCATTTCCACCCTTCTAGTTTTCTTCTTCTCCCGCTGTTCGTGGCAACGTTTTCCTCCTCTTCTTCGTCATCTTCGCCCAGCAGTCAAGTAACTACACATATGAAATGTCATCTTTGGCTTTGTGGAATTATGATTGACATTTTCTATAATTTGTTTTTTCATAGACTCACCAATTCCAAACCAAAATAATAATCAGTGGAGTCTTCATGAAAAAAGATTTATACAGATGAGCTGAGGAATATCAAGAAAAAGAATATTGTTTGTTCTGACAGTTTTCTTTCTTCATCTCTTCTCGTAGTTACCTGTTGAACCCGTTTACCATCCTGTCCTGTGTTGCCAAATCAACCTGCGGTCTAAATAACGCCGTCATTGCCCTCTTCATCCTCTCCACCGTTAAAGGTAAAGTCTGTCTTTACTTTTTCAACGACAAGTAAATTATAATTTTGTTCAAAATTTTGTTAAAGTTTGCTAAAGAAAAAGGATATGGCTGTTTTGTTTTTATTGTTTTTGTTTTTTCTTTTTTTAATGTTTCCTCCTGATAAGAGGACATTTGACTCTATTTTCATGCTTTTTGCAGTTGTCTTTTTTTTTTTACTTTATAAGATTTGTTCAAGCTCTTACTATGTGAGGTGTAAATTTAATTTCCCTGATCTGTGTCATAAACAAACACCTGTTTATTTGTTTATAGTTGGGATCATTTGAATTATTATGTCAGCCAAGGATGTAATAAAATCATCAGCGTTTATTTATTTGTCTGTCTGTCTGTTAGCAAGATTATATCAAAACTACTGCATGGATTTTGACCAAAGTTTCACCGCAGATACATATTTGGCCTTGGAAGACTCCATTAAATTTTGGAGGTGATCTGGATTCAGATCCAGATTTTGGATCAAGATTTCCCTTTATATAGGCTTTGAAAGATTACGTCAAAACTACATCACAGATTCTCACCAAATTTGCACCACACAGAGATATCAGGGCATGTAGTCCATGAGCCAGTCGGTACCACTTAAGGGGAACAAAAACGACACTTAGAATCCAGCCTCAGTGTATCATGGCCCACACAAAAATGTATGATAGCCATCCCAGGGTGGTAGGGGTCAATGAGAATTACACAGAGGTCAAACTTTAAAAATGATCCAATCATGTTGAAAACTATATCACATTATTTGTCTGATCATAATTACAAAAAGGTATCGTTTGGACTATCGATGATTGAATGTTATGGGGTAAAAACAGCAAAAATGGTGACAAAGGTCAATTTCAGTTTGTACAGGGGTCAAAAGTTAACGTTGCTCCAGTTTCAGCAAAAAATGATGCAAATTTTTGGTTGAAATAAAAGGATCAATAAATGGAATAGTTTTGACTGTGCTGAATGCTTTGTCTCCAAAGTAAAGGTCAAACAAGGTCAACATCCATTGAATTCTATGACATGTGACATATGTTACCCTGTAACATGATAACTAAGCATGACAGATGGTGCAAACTATTCCTTTTTAGAACCCCATTAACCCAAACACTAATTTGCATAATTGTTTGCTGAAATTGGAGCAACTTTAATATTTGACCCCGTACAAAGTGAAATTGACCTTTATCACCATTTTTGCTGTTTTGACCCCATAACTCCAGAACATTCCATCATAGATAGTCCAAACTATACCTTTTTGGAATTGTTATGATCAGACGAGTAATGTGATATAGTTTTCAACATGATTGGAGCATTTTTTTTTTTTTTTTTAAATTTGACCTCTGTGTAATTCTTTATTGAGCCCTACCTGGCTACAGCTACCACCCAGGGATGGCTATCATACATTTTTGTGTAGGCCATGATACAATGAGGCTGGATTCTAAGTGTTGTTTCATCACTCTAAGTGGTACTGAAAACCTACTTGGCCCATAGACGACTCCACTGAATTTTGGAGGTGATCTGGATCTGGATTGGCAGACATCAGAAATCTCTGATTGCTCTTGTTTAAAATATATTTGTTTCAGTTTTCAGACATTAAACTGACACTGTTGTGTAACAATACATGTGCTGTAATTAAAAGGACATAGTATCTTCTGACCTTATATCCATTCTCAATGGGTTTTCATTTTTGTTTGTTGCAGGAAGTGCTTTGCTGAGTGCGATATTTCTGGCTTTGGCCACCTATCAGTCCATCTATCCTCTCACCCTGTGTGCTCCAGCGCTGCTGTATTTGCTGCAGGTATGAATCAAAACTGAACTTTACAGAAACATCAAAGGTTTAAAGTCCATGTATGAGAAGTGGAGCCACATTACAGTTAAAGTAAAAATGTGAACATTTGAAAGTGGAGAAACTCTGAAGCGTTGCTGTCGTCTCACCCTCCTATAAAGCCAAGTCACCCATTGAATAGCTGAAGAGCAATAATGGTGACAGGAGTATCAATTATTAAAAAGAAGTTGTTATTGCTAAAGTCGTGATCGGACACGCGTTAATCTTGTTACTCTTCTTCCTCAATGGGACAGCGTACGTCCAGGCTGATAATGCCTGGTTCACACGGCAGGATTTTAAAATTATCTGTAGGTTTCCAAAACCTGAGAGACCACACACATGGTGATTTAAAAAAAAATCATAGATCTAACAGGTTTGGTCATCCAGTGTGCGGTGTTCAGCCACACGGTGATATCAACACACCACACACGAACATTCCCAGGTCACACAGGAAATTTCACAAAATCTCTTGAGATAAACGTGACTTCAAAGTAAACGGACAGAGATAGCTTGTGGACTATTTAAAACAGAGGGATAAAAACGATACAAAAAGAAAAGGCGTTCTTTAAAGGAGTGGAGACAGCGCGACCACCGGACTTTCTGGTAAATCAGAACAGCTGTTTTGATTTTATTTTCCGCTTCGTACATCTGTCAGCTCGCTTTCTGATTGGCTACACGTCACATCCAGCAGGCTGCGTGCTCGTTTGTGGTCGGAGCACACAACACACACTGCGATATTGGGCCAAGACAATCCAACATGTTGAATATCCCTGATTTGTGATCGGAGCGCTCCAGACGTCCTTCCGAGCAGGTCAGAGTGCTCTTAACACACCACACGCAGCAGGAATATCTGATAAGATTATCTTTAGTGTCATCACAATTGTCGGGGCGTCCTTAAGATTGTCGGAACGGGAAGAAGGGGTCCGATATCGGCCTAATTATCTTGCCGTTTGAACCCGGCTTAAGATGTTATTGTACCGCAGTATCACATCACGCTTTTCAAACCATTGAACAGCTGGGCTAAATAAATCTCAAGACTTGGTCAGCGAGGTGGTTAGTGGGGTGACCTGATCGGTAACAGGACGCCACTCTCTCACTGACAACTACACCTGCTCTAAATCCATCATAATTTTCCATCAGGAGGATATTGCCGTATTTTCTGGAGTATAAGTCGGAAGACTCTTGAAGAGAGAACAACTCATATGTCGCACTGGAGTATAAGTCGCACCGTTTTCTGTATTATCAGATCTTTAATTTGGAATATTTGCTGTGCACTTTGGCGTTTGTTATTAAGAGTTTATTGTGTTTAGTGCTTTGATATCTGGGAAAGACCTATATAAATAGTCATTATAATTATGTTAATACAAAATGGGTTTTTTTTCTTCAGCATATAAATGTAATTTAAAAAATCTTGTACTCTAGAAAATGCAGTACATGGAAAAGCAAAGTTGCTTTTTTATTGATGTGGTGCATCAAAGCTCACCATATTTGAATCACTGTGTCCTCATTATGTTATTTACATTTGGAGATGTACAAGATGATTGTCCTTGTTGTTTTTGAGTTATTGTTTACAATCTACTCAATCGCCCAGCTCTTTATCCATCTATGCAACATATTCATTCTCTCACTAGGTTTTACATTCAAGGATTCAAAAGAATTTTATTGTCATATGCACAAAGGAACATGTTCCCTGCACAATGAATAGTGTCTACTGCATTTAACCCATCCTAATTGCCAGTTAGGAGCAGAAGTCGCCATAAGGCGCCCGGACATGGTCCATCCATCTATTTTCCATACCCACTTACTCCAATTATGGGTCACAAAACCATCCTGTTGATTACATATTGTTTGAGTTCTCTTTAACGTGTCGTTTGTCTCCATCCTGGTTTGTCTCCAGCGTCAGTACATCCCGGTGAACTTTCGGCGATTCAGCTTCTGGTGGTTTGTTGTGCAGTTTGCCTTCATGTACCTGGGCAGCCTTTTCGTCATCATCTGCCTCTCCTTCTTTTTACTCGGCTCCTGGGACTATCTGTCATCAGTCTACGGCTTCATGTGAGTAAAACAGAAAGTTCAAAGTATTTTAGCAGGAAAATTATGGAATATGTTCTGCTCAAAAAACAAAAGAAAGTAAAGTGGGGCTGATGGAAGCTGCTATACCGCGTAGTCATGCCGGGTGATCCAATCCCATTCCTGCTCTTAATTAATTAAGAATAAAATATTTCACAAAAACACCTTTGTGTTGTGGTACTTGAGAGTTGAAATACAGGCAACACTGACCTCTAGTGGACACCTGGAACCTGTGGTTAGCATCAAGACTTGTCTGACTGTCTTTTATTATGTATCTTAAAAGATGCAACCATGACCCAAAATATGAGGTTCGTTGGTCCTCACCTGTATCTACCAGAAAAAAAGAGCTGAACATGTAGGAATTTTTCCAGAGTGCCTGATGGAAGTTTGGTGGACCTGCTACCCCGCCGGCTCAGTGGCTAATTCCATCAAGTCCGTGCTTGTCTTGCTGATAGCAGGGAACGTGTATTTGTGAATTTATTTCTTTAGATAGCAGCATGATAGCTAATCGTCTTAGCATGTGTGCTACGTGGTGCATATCAAGTTTGCTAATTTGGCAAGTTAGTATATTTCCATTTCAGTTTATTTTCATTTATATAGCACCAAATCACAACAGAGTTGCCTCAAGGTACTTCACACAAGTAAGGTCTAACCTTACTAACCCCCAGAGCAACAGTGGTAACGAAAAACTTCCTCTGAGGAAGAAATCTCAAGCAGACCAGACTCAAAGGGGTGACCCTCTGCTTGGGCCATGCTACAGACACAAATTAAAAAACAATTCACAAAATGAACATGCAGGAAATGTTGCTGAGGCACAGGACGGTTTCCGGAACAGACACGGAACAGACACACACCCATCTCTGGATGGAGCCGCACCTCAAACAGAGAGAAAAGAAAAAAGCAGAATCAAGCATCAGAAAGACAAATACAGTATAATTTTATAATTTGTCAGCATTAAGCAACAGCAAAACCAGAAAGAATACTAAGGTGATTGACGGCCACTAGCCCTAAGCTTCACTAAAAGACCCAGAATTTAGATAAAGTTGAGGCCACGGCACGCTCCGTTTCCTAATAAAATGAATTAAAAGAGTAAAACACGCAGAACTATACTATGCCAGTATGCTAGCCATACAAAAGGGAAAATAAGTGCGTCTTAAGGCTGACTTGAAAGTCTCTACAGAATCTGACTGTTTTTTAACACAGGGAGATCATTCCACAGAACACGGGCACATTAAGAGAAAGCTCTGTGACCTACAGACTTTTCATTCATCCTAGGGACATAAAGAGTTGTCTCAAAAAGCAGCTTGTTTTTGAGCAAACGGTTTATTCTGCCCATTTGTGTTCATCACAATGTTTGGACTGCCACCGCAGATCCAGTATGAACCTGCAGGTTGATTTGGCACATGGTTTACACCGGCTGCACTAACTGGTGCAACTCCACCTCATGTGGAGAATGAGTGGGAGGGGTCTTGATCCACTCATAAATAAAAGTTTTGCCTTTCTGGTTTCAGCTATATTCTGGACAGTTAGCGTGATGCTAACAACCCAACAGCCACAGCAGGTGAAAGATGATCGAGAAGTCGCTATGTCACTACGATTCTTGTCCCGCCCATCTCACAAAATTCACGTTGAAATAGAAGCGGCTCACGCCACATTAACGCTGGCTTTGATCTCTGAACCCGTCACCATTTGGCTGAATACTTCTGAGTTGTGTCAAGTCTGCGGACGCTTCAGCACGCTGAGTGAATGGGACCTCTGTCCTCCTGACACAGACCAGAAACTGGACTCTGTCAATGGATCACTGTGTCTTCTGACACGTCTTTCTTATGACGGTCGAACGCTCCTAGAAGAACTACAAACAGAGAAACTAATATGGTTTTGTGCATTTGGAAAAGACACATTTAATCTGTGGTTTAAGTCTGTCCTGTCATCATGGACACAATATTTGTAAAATAAAAAAGACCCACATGTCTGTTTCATGTGTATTCAGCCATTTTAAAAACAAGCTCAGCTTTTTCATGTCAATAATTACAAAATATTAGCGTGGTGGACAAGCGGTTGGTGCACCTGCTTCCAAAACACAAGGTTCCTGATTCAAGTCTGCCTGTGTCTATTCTCTGTGTACTGTGGAGGTGTGTCAGAAAGGGCATCCAGTGTAAAACGTGTGCCAATTCAACATGCAGATCCATAACAGATCTGTTGCGGTGAACCTGAGCAAAAAGAGGAACGCGGAAACAACTTTTACTGTGAAAAAAAAACACTAAAATGGACTGCATTTATATAGCGCTTTTCCATCTGCATCAGACACTCAAAGCATTTTACACATCAATGCCTCACATTCACCCTGATGTCAGGCTGCTGCCGTACAAGGTACTCATTACAGACTGGGAGCAACTAGGGGATTAAGGACTTTGCCGAAGGGCCCTTAGTGATTTTCCGGTCAGGCTGGGATTTGAACCGAGGATGTTCTGGTCTCAAGCCCAACGCATAACCACTAGACCATCACCATCCCCTAAAGTAACATAATCTCCAAATCAGAACTAAGAACATAACTTAAAAAAATAAAGTGCCCCTCAAACTACTCTTTGTAAGAAATCAACACCCCATCTGGCAGTCGAAAGTGCATGTGGGCATGTTTTGGTATTTACGCAGCGCCAAATCTGACTGCGAACTGAGACTGTGTTTCATCAGTCATGGGTGTGTTTTGTGCACAGCATGAAATAAACCAACCAGATTGTCTTCTGTCAATGGTGTTTAGACAGAGGACTCACGTGAGAGGATTTCTGGTTGAGGTTGTAGATCTGCGAGCCACCGAAGCTCCCTGAGGGGAAGCAGTGAAACAGTCTAATGAAGTTTTTTTTTTTTTCTTTTCCTGCATTCGTGTTTATTTTTTTGTTTTGTTTTGTGCATGTAAGCAGAGTGCACGTGTGTCAACAACTTGCGTATGTATTTTTGTCTGAATATTCCACTGAAATACACTGAGCTACAATTTAGATGAGACTTTTGGCAGTTTGTGGTTCCACTGCTTAACAATAGCAGCGCATCACTACTGTGCCTGACCATGTCTTTGTTTAATACCGATGCAGAGCGTAGATGCACGTGCTGTTTAACAAACGTGAACGTTGGCGTGAAAATGACGACTGTCGGAAACTAGCACTGACTACCGATGTACTTTTGTGGAAGATAGGACCCAAATCTTAATGACTTTGATTTTACCTGTGTGTGTGTGTGTGTAATTGTAATTGTCGTTTCCTTTTCTTGCAGCCTCTCTGTGCCCGATCTGACCCCCAACATCGGTCTTTTCTGGTATTTCTTTGCCGAGATGTTCGAACACTTCCGCCTCTTCTTTCTCTGCGTCTTCCAGATCAACGTTTTCTTCTACACCATCCCGTTGTCAATCAAGCTCAAGTGTGTGCATCATGTTCCTTTTTACACTCAAAACATCACAGTGTGGAAAAGATTTTAAAGTGTCCCCCCCCCCCCCCCCATTAAACTAACATTAATTCTTTCTCCATCCATTTTCTTCCGCTTTATCCGGAGTCGGGTCACGGGGGCAGCAGCTCAAGCAAAGCCGCCCAGACCTCCCGATCCACACACACCTCCCCCAGGTCCTCCGGGGGAACCCCAAGGCGTTCCCAAGCCAGCCGAGAGATGTAGTTCCTCCAGCGTGTCCTGGGTCTTCCCCGGGGCCTCCTCCCAGTGGGATGTGCCCAGAACACCTCTCCAGCAAGGTGTCCAGGGGGCATCCGGAAAAGATGCCCGAGCCACCTCAACTGACTCCTTTCGATGTGGAGGAGCAGCGGCTCGACGCCAAACTCCTCCCGAGTGACCGAGCTCCTCACCCTATCTCTAAGGGAGCGCCCAGCCACCCTGCGGAGGAAACTCATCTCGGCCGCTTGTACTCACGACCTCGTTCTTTTGGTCATGAGCCAAATCTCATGACCATAGGTGAGGATCGGAACGTAGATCGATTGGTAAATCGAGAGCTTTGCCCCCCTACTCAGCTCTCTCTTCACCACGACGGTCCGATACAGCAACCGCATCACTGCAGACGCTGCACCGATCCGTCTATCGATCTCACGCTCCATCCGTCCCTCACTCGTGAACAAGACCCTGAGATACTTAAACTCCTCCACTTGAGGCAAGGACACTCCACCGACCTGAAGAGGGCAAAGCACCTTTTACCGGTCGAGAACCATGGCCTCGGATTTGGAGGTGCTGATTTTCATCCCGGACGCTTCACACTTGGCTGCAAACCGCCCCAGTGCACGCTGAAGGTCCTGATTTGACAAAGCCAACAGAACCACATCATCCGCAAACAGCAGAGACGAGATTCTGTGGTTCCCAAACCAGACCCCCTCTACACCCTGGCTGCGCCTAGAAATTCTGTCCATAAAAATAATGAACAGAACCAGTGACAAAGGGCAGCCCTGGCGGAGGCCAACGTGCACTGGAAACAGGTTGACTTGCTGCGGTCGTACAGGGACCGGATAGCCCTTAGCAAAGGACCCCGGACCCCGTACTCCCGGAGCACTCTCCACAGGGTGCCCCGAGGGACACGGTCGAAGGCCAAGACAGCCCCACAACATCCAGAGACTTAAGGTACTCAGGACGGATTTCATCCACCCTAGGAGCCTTGCCACCGAGGAGCTTTCTAACCACCTCGGTGACTTCGGCCTGGGTAATGGATGAGTCCGCCTCTGAGTCCCCAGTCTCTGCTTCCTCTTCGGAAGACGTGACGACGGGATTGAGGAGATCCTCGAAGTACTCCTTCCACCGCCCGACAACATCCCCAGTCAGGGTCAACAGCTCACCCGCACTGTAAACAGTATGGGTGGAGAGCTGCTTCCACCTCCTGAGGCGTCGGACAGTTTGCCAGAATCTCTTCGAGGCCGACCGATAGTCCTCCTCCATAGCCTCCCCGAACTCCTCCCAGACCCGAGTTTTTGCCTCTGCGACCGCATGGGCTGCGGCACGCTTGGCCTGCCGGTACCTGTCAGCTGCCTCTGGGGTCCCACCTACCAACAAAGATAAGTAGGACTCCTTCTTCAGCTTGACGGCATCCCTTACTTCCGGTATCCACCACCGGGTTCGGGGATTGCAGCCGCGACAGGCACCAGAGACCTTGCGACCACAGCTACGAGCAGCCGCATCGACAATGGAGGTGGAGAACATGGTCCACTCGGACTCCATGTCTCCAACCTCCCCCGGGATCTGGGAGAAGCTCTCCCGGAGGTGGGAGTTGAAGACCTCGCTGACAGAGGGTTCCGCCAGTCGTTCCCAGCAGACCCTCACGATACATTAGGGCCTGCCAGGTCTGACCGGCTTCCTACCCTCCCAGCGCATCCAACTCACCACCAGGTGGTAATCAGTCGATAGCTCTGCCCCTCTCTTCACTCGAGTGTCCGAGACACGTGGCCGAAGGTCAGATGATACGACTACAAAGTCGATCATCGACCTCCAGTTCAGGGTGTCCTGGTGCCACGTGTACTTATGGACACCCTTGTGCTCGAACATGGTGTTCGTGATGGACAAACTGTGACTAGCACAGAAGTCCAACAACTGAACACCACTCGAGTTCAGATCGGGGAGGCCGTGCTTCCCGATCACCCCCCTCCAGGTCTCACTGTTGCCGCCCACGTGAGCATTGAAATCCCCCAGGAGAACAATGGAGTCCCCAGTCAGAGCACTATCTAGTATGCCTCCCAGGGACTCCAGGAAGGTCGGGTACTCTGCACTGCCACTCGGCCCGTAGGCCGAGACAACGGTGAGAGACCTGTCCCCGACCCGAAGGCGTAGGGACGCGACCCTCTCGTTCACCGGAGTGAACTCCAACTCTTGGCGACTGAGCTGGGGAGCAATAAGCAATGCGACCCCAGCTCTCCGCCTCTCCCTGTGGGCGACGCCAGAAAAATGAAGCGTCCAGCCCCTCTCCAGGAGTTGGGTACTAGAGCCCAAGCTGTGCGTGGAGGTGAGCCCGACTATCTCTAGTCGGTATCTCTCAACCTCCCGCACAAGCTCAGGCTCCTTCCCCCCTAGTGAGGTGACATTCCACGTCCCAACAGCCAGGGGCTGTGAGCATGGACCGGGCCGCTGGGCCACCCGCCCTCGACCGCCACCCAATCCTCTCTGCACCCGACCCCCATGGCCCCTTCTGCAGGTGTTGAACCCACAGGAGGGCAGGCCCACATCACTCTTTCGGGCTGAGCCCGGCCGTGCCCCATGGGCTAAGGCCCGACCACGAGGCGCGCGCGCGCGAGCCCCAACCCCAGGCCTGGCTCCAGGGTGGGACCCCGGCTCCGCCATACCGGGCGACGTCTCGGTCCTTGATCTTTTACTGGTCATGGAGGTTCTGAACTGCCCTTAGTCTGACCCATCACCTAGGACCTGTTTGCCTTGGGAGACCCTACAGGGAGCACAAAGCCCCTGACAACATAGCTCCTAGGATCATCCGGGTATGCAAACTCCCCCACCACGATAAGGTGGCAGCTAGAGGGGAGAATTCTTTCTCATTTAAGTTTTTAATTCAAGTTTTTATTGGAGTTTTTTCTTGGTTTATGACAATCAAACGGTGCTCTTTAGTACTAACAAGCAGGGCTTTTAGAGGTAACTGAAAAGTATCAGTAGTACTGTACTTTCTCATTTGATGATTTAAATGATGCCTGAGTGGTCGGTGGTGAAGACTGAGCGTTTGTCTGCGTTGTGCTTCTTGTCTTTTGCAGAGAGCATCCGGTGTTTCTCATTTTCATGCAGCTCGCGGTGATCTCCATCTTTAAGTCTTACCCCACTGTGGGTGACATTGCGTTCTACTTGGCCTTCCTTCCTGTTTGGAGTCATCTGTACAGATGTGAGTGTTAAAACCTTAATACTACCATAATATCAAACCTCACTGAATTGTTTTGGATTTACCGTATAAGCATAATTTGCAGAATTGTGAGTCTTGCATAGTTGCACGTTAAATTTTTGTATTTGTTGTTGGCTAAGTGTTCAGCAGTTTGGTTCAGATCAGCACATAATTTAGAGCCAAACTGATATGGATTTTTTTGGGGACCAATGCAAATATTAGAGAGTGAATGATTTACAATACAAATATATCTGACAATACATGCATAAAAGATGGGAATGATTCCCAATATTTCATTCTCAAAACTTTATGACAAAAGAATGTAATGTAGGCTTAATGTTTTATAGTTTACATGAACTTTATTAGAAATAACTATAAATATAACCAAAAACCAACCATCATATGTCACGCTGCCATCAGTCTGCCTTCACTCTCATTGGCAATCATCCTGTGGTATTTGCATAAAATGGGCTTCTGGTCTATTTTGGCCCTGCCTACCTGGTGGCATAGCAGCCACTTTTCTCTTGTTGCTGTAAAATGCCCACTCTAATCGAAACTCTTTTCCTCTCTCTTGTTGGGTTGATGGGGGTCCCAGCCATGCTTGACAGCATTGTAAACGTTGTTAGTGCCCCCTCTGCTGGACAAACTGTGCCGACACCATTTCCAACAGCCACTGTTTTCTGTAAAATAAAAGTGTTTCTGTTGGTTAAAATCATGCCGATACCGATATGTTATGGAAGACTCGCACTCGAACCTTTCATTTTTATAAACTTTTAGTGCTGATTCCACCAATAGGTTTCCAAAAAGTATATAAAACTGCACAGAAACATGATGAAAGAATAGATTTTTTTGATATGCATTTCAAATTATAATTCATGTCGGCTCATTATCAGTTACCAGAGCAGGTGGTGGAAATAAAAAATCCATTTTGTTGTGGTTTTGTTTTCAGTCTTAAGAAATATCTTCCTGGTGTCCTGTGTCCTGCTGGCCTGTTCGGCTCTGTTTCCTGTACTGTGGCACCTCTGGATCTATGCCGGCAGCGCCAACTCCAACTTCTACTATGCTATAACTCTACTCTTCAACGTGGCACAGGTATGATTGTCTGAATGTTGTCCACAGCAATTTAAAAAATCAGAATTTTAATCCCCACAAATCTTCTGAGGCCTCACTGTTTGCCTATGAATCTCCTCAGTGGCGAATATATGTTAAAAAAACAAAACAAAACCTTAAAAATGATTGCACCACTCCCACGAAAAACAAATATTTCTGTCCTTTTTTGGCTGTATGGTAAAAACCTGTTTGTGCTGTGCTCTGCGTGTTTTCTGCTTGCTTTTTTCAACATAAAAAGAAGCTTAAATACAGTTGCTGCCGACTCCTCACTGACCGACTGGAAAATCATGTTTTAGCTTCCAGACATTAAACTGCTCAAGCTCGTGACATTAAGCAGAGTCCTGTGGTTTGTTTCCCTCAGATCCTGCTGGTATCGGATTATTTCTACGCCTTCTTGAGAAGAGAACATCATCTCACCTACGGATTGTACCTGAAAAGGAAAGATGGCTCCGAGGCCACACTGGTACTCAAATAAAACATGTTTTCTTCCTCACCCGGCCGGCAGCTTCGACCTAAAAAGGAGAAACAGGAACTGGCGAGGACAAGAGCACACAGCTCCTCCAGCAGAACATTCATATTCACACACACACAAACATGGAACGTGTACCTGGTACAGAACTGAGGTCCCAACATGCTACCGGACAGGTGTGACGTGTAATGTAGACATGTCACTGGCTGGCTGTCAGGCTCCTCCCACATGAAACCAGAACTTCATGATCCTTTTATAACTTCATGATCATGGGATCTTATTCTGAAGACACTCTACACCTGTGGTTGGGGATTTGTTTACTCGACGGATTTGCATTTTTGACACACCCGTTATTCTTTATCTCTCCCCCTTGGAAGACTTTTATTTTAAAGGATCATATCTACAGTTGTATGCAAAAGTTTGGGCACCCCTGATAAGTTTCATGATTTTCATTTATAAATCATTGGTTGTCTTGATCAGAAATTTCAGTTAAATATATCGTATAGCAGACGAATACAGTGATATTTGAGAAGTGAAATGAAGTTTCTAGTATTTACAGAAAGTGTGCAATAATTTTTGCTTTAGTTGATGAGATTTTTCTTGGCCTGCCACTTCAGGTCATAACTAGTACTGTGCTTGCGGTCTTCCAGTTCCTCACTATGTTCCTCACAGTGGAAACTGACAGCTGAAATCTCTAAGATAGCTTTTTGTATCCTTCCCCTAAACCATGATGTTGAACAATCTTTGTTTTCAGGTCATTTGAGAGTTGTTTAGAGGCTCCCAAGTTGCCACTCATTAGAAGAGATGCAAAGAGGGGAAACATTTGCAAATGTCCACCTTAAGTTTCAGTTTATTTGCCATTTGCAGTAAAACTACATTGGAAAAACGTTGCAAGAGCTTAGTGTGCATAAACATACATTTTAAGACATGGACGCAAAGACAATACCATTAAATACCATTTCTCATGATTGGATTCACCTGTGTAAGGAGGTCAAGGGTCAATGAGCTTACCAAATCAATTTTGTGTTCCAATAATTAGTGCTAACTATATTCAAATCAATAAAATGACAAGGGTGCCCAAGTTTATGCACCTGCCTAATGTTGTTTAAATAATCATTATACACTTTCTGTGAATACTATAAACTTCATTTCACTTCTCAAATATCAGTGTGTTCATCTGCTATATGATATATTTAACTGCAATTTCTGATCCAGACAACCAATGATTTCTAAAAGAAAACCATGAAGATTTCAGGGGTGCCCAAACTTTTGCATACAACTGCATGCGAGTTTGCCCCAGGGCAGCCGTGGCTATACTAGTAGCTCACCACCACCAATGTGTGAATGGGCGAGTGAATGAATAATGCAAGTTGTAAAGCGCTTTGGGTGACTTGAAAAGTGCTCTATAAATCCTAGTCATTCTTATTATTTTAGAGATATCACTTCAGCTGTTGAAGGCAGATGCTTCTATTTTGAAGAACACACACAAATGACGACTGTGGAATGTTGTCGGTGATTTGATTGGTCCTGATGAAATCCTTTTTAATTTTTGTTTGTAATGTTGGTATCCGATGAAGGGAAAGGGGGAAAATCTGTATTTCTCATCTTTCCATTCTTGTGTGATTTGCTTCTTTTATAAACCAAGTACTGCATCTCATCCCAAAATAACTCCAAATGTATGGCACACCATGCATAGACATGAGCTATCTGCAGGCCATCTGTCCAGGAAACAAGTCACTGGAAGGTCACCAACCTTACTGGATTTCCAAATGCTTGACACACTTTGGAAAACAGAGATCGGACTCTGAGGAGTTTTAACTACTTACTCGTAACATAATTAACATTTGTATATGATTTTACTTCAAGTGCATTTTTGTCTTCTCCCGTTCTTCTTGGGGTCGCCCCAGCTGATCTAGTGTGGATCCTTATCTTGAACTGGCACGTTTTTACACCCGATGCCCTTGGGTAAGGTGGGCCTTAAACTCTAGACCTTCTGGCGATACACAAGTCACAGCATACTCCTTTGATCCTTCTATTTTTTTTTCCCTTCTTCCTCTCTGCTTTTTACCCGATGGCCAAAATATGGCCATCAGGTACTGCAAAGACACTTCATCTGTCTGTATTGCATTATATTTAAAATATAACGCAATACTAAAATACCCTCGGTCGTATGAACATAAAAATAGGGAACACAATGTGACCTTTTGACCTCTTAAAATAGGTAAAGGTTAGCCATCTTTGAACGTGTCCAAGGTCTGTGTCCCAAAAATGTTTCCTGTGAATTTGAAGACCCTGGCAGTCATAGGACTGGACTTATGCTGAGCACAGACAAATGGACGCAACGTCTTTGCAATACCCGATGGCCATATTTTGGCCTTGGGTAAAAATCTAAATTTGTGAAGTTTTTCCCACATATACATCAAATTTAAATTGTGGAATACAAACGTTTGGAAAATTTGTGTTCCGTTAAAGTACGTGTTCGTATTAAACACTACACCCAATGACTGTTATCTGTGCCATCGTTGATCCAGATGTTTCCAAACCAGTTGTTACATTGTGTTGAAACTGATCCTGTATGGATGACATCTCCTAAGATAGTTACTGTATTTAAACACCATGGGGGTGGGGGAGGGGGGAACATGAGCTAACTGGGAATACTGAGAAAGAAGCACTGGAATACGGGCCATATTTTTAAATGTACTGTATTCACTTATGACATCTGCATTTTGTGGTAATTAGCCAATTGTCAGTGTTGGCCGCCAGACGGAGACCAGAAAGAAACTAACATGCGAGCACTTTAAGCTACATGTAACTTTAATCACACCTGCTCCTAATTTACATGATGATTTCAGGTGACAGGTTTACGGTGTAAAAACAAAACTTGCTTTTTTGGATCGATCTGGTGCGTCGCACTCATCTGACAGAAGATAAAATTCAAGGTTTTTCTCTTCATTTTAGTTGTTTTTTTTTTTTTTTTCTCCTGCGTCAGGATCCTGAAGACAAATGTGGGGTTTCAAAATAAAGTAACACTGAAGGATTATTTTTAAAGGACATTAATATTAACATTTATGATTGTATATTTTTGTCTTTATTCTTTTATGAAGTCATCAAAACATTAACTGGTTTTGGGTTCCTTGTTCCTTTTTTACGTATCTTGATTGACTTTGTCAGAACACTGCTCTTTGCCACAAGCAAAAATAAACAACGTAATTAATAATTGAAAGTTTATGTTGGTTAACACAAATTAGTGAAGTATTAAGTAAAAAAAAAAAAACAGGTTTAAGTTAATTTCTTTTGTTTATATTTGTATAATGTTGGAGCTGTTATTTTGGTACTATATGTTACTGTGTTTTTTGTTGCAGTTATTAAACTGTGGTTTGAAATGTACAATGTACCAGTTGATCTGTGAAGAAACCTCTTCAGTTTATATACTAAGCGTGGAGGTCCTTTTTTTTTGTCTTCAATGTTCTCTGGATCTGCTCACCTCACACATCATCTCTCTGCTCTCTATCTTCCCATATCCTCTGTAGTTACAGACGCACATGTTTCTTTCGCAAATCCCCTTAATTGATTGCACATTTTGCGGTTAATTAGAGCCACCCATCTGTGATATACCGCCAATTTCCGCCAGATGGCGTTTTTGCCTCGCGAGCATGAAGCCGTCCAGCTTCCATGTGTGTCACTGAGCACTCTTTTTTTTTTTTTTTTTTCGTCCGTATTTCATCAAGGTTGGTCATTGAAAATTATCTGAGGATGTTTTCTAGGACAAAAACATCCACAGATTACAAAGCTGCCCCAGCTATTATGATTCGGGCGCTACGGCCCCGTTTTGACGCTGAAAATAGAAAAAAACTATACATAAAAACTATAGATTTGTGAAAGCATTGCTTCTTAATTATTGCAAACAAATGTCAGCATGTTTTATGTCACTTTATTTCAGTCTTGCCTTGAATTTCATGCATTCTCATAATCTATATACTAAACGTGGAGGTCCCATTTGTCCTCAATGTTCTCTGGATCTGCTCACATCACACATAATAATCTTTTCTCATAATTACGAGAACCTGATGAGATCTTTTCTCGTAATTATGAGAAAAGCGGTCATTTTTTAAATCCAGTGAATGCAATACGCTTCCGTAGATTATCGAGAAGTAGGAGAACCACACTCTCACGAGCGCCACTAGCTTAGCTTATGACAAGCTAAAAGTGGACGCTCCCGTTATGGCCGAACAACTCTCCAATTTCTGAGTATTCTGTGTTAGTACGCGCCCGCGGCCAACGTGCTTGATGAATTCCTGCGCAAAAAGTAGTTCCAAGATAATTGATAATGAGTATATCTCATCTACATTAATTCTAAAATTTGCCAGTAATAAAATTATAAAGATGACTGAAGTTTTAAGAGTGGCCGTAATACATATTTAAGAAAGGTAAAGTTTATGAGCAACTTCACTTGCTCAAGCACATTGTAAACATTGACACGATGGAGTTTGATGCGGAGGAGTTCAGAAAGATACGATTGGAATGTTTTGATTACCATTTACAGTTGCCGATAAAAGACTTGGGTGTTAACTTCGTGTTAAAGTCAGAACAAGAAGCTGCACTGAAAGATCTATCTGTGCGTTGTCGCTCCAGCGAGAGTGGCAACTCTGAGCAGTGTGGCGAAAGTAGTCCGGCGAGCTCAATCTGTGGGCGCGAGCTATCCCACAATGCCAAAATAGCAGAGATGTCGATCCAATGAGAGCGGCACTGTGAGCAGGATGGAGAAGAACAGCAAGAAATAAACTCCGCCCTTAAGTTTTGTTTGTCATAACGCGCGTGAGAGGCTCCGCTTTTTGTAAGTCACGGGGCGCGCCGTTGACTCGTACGGGCGGTGTTACCGTGTGGGAAACAACTAAACGAACGGACCTCACTTTTACGCCAGGAAAACCAACCAATAAGAAGCCAAAGCGTCAGTGGATTCTATTGAATATTCATTATTTTTCGCGGGCTTTGGGGCCCACGTGACTGTTTCGCGGGAAAAGTGACCACCGACAGGAAACAGAAGCAGCATCAGGTTTTTGAGAAGAGCCACAAAAACTCTGAAATTTACCATGGCGGTGAGTTAAAGACGATTAAACTTAAACACGGGAAAATGTGTGTGTGAGAAGAAAAGCCGGTGTTCAGCTAGTGGAAGAAGTTAAATCAGCTCGATAAATGACTTTGGTTTGAGGTCGTAATGTGAATTTATCTTTGAGCTGTGGAACTCAACAATGACAGAATGATTAATTTTTAAGTTGTTTGAATTTTGCTTTGAAATATAGTAACATGTTATTTCCGCGTACAGTTTCGACATAAGCTTTTACGTGACAAATAAAAACAACAGCTTAAAAAAGGCTTTTATAAAAGAGCTGTCGACTTGTGACATGTTGAAAATAAATCTGGGGAAAATGTATTAAATTGGAAAAAAATGAGTTCAAATGAATGAGGAAAAACTTTAGATTGTCTGTGGATTATTTTAACAGTTTCTTATTTAAAACATTGATCAGCACTTTTATTTTACTGAATTTTAAGACCAGTCAGGTTATCTGTGTATTCAAATAATTGCTTGTAGTCCTGAATGATTTACTACATTTTTACTTGAATTCATGTAGTTAATATTTGTAAACATTTGTAGAAGGAGAGAGCATATTTCACCCATATTGGCCTCTCTTCATTGGCTTCCTGTTAATTCTAGAATAGAATTTAAAATTCTTCTTCTTACTTATAAGGTTTTGAATAATCAGGTCCCATCTTATCTTAAGGACCTCTTAGTACCATATCACCCCAATAGAGCGCTTCGCTCTCAGACTGCAGGCTTACTTGTAGTTCCTAGGGTTTGTAAGAGTAGAATGGGAGGCAGAGCCTTCAGCTTTCAGGCTTCTCTCCTGTGGAACCAGCTCCCAATTCAGATCAGGGAGACAGACACCCTCTCTACTTTTAAGATTAGGCTTAAAACTTTCCTTTTTGCTAAAGCTTATAGTTAGGGCTGGATCAGGTGACCCTGAACCATCCCTTAGTTATGCTGCTATAGACTTAGACTGCTGGGGGGTTCCCATGATGCACTGAGTGTTTCTTTCTCTTTTTGCTCTGTATGCACCACTCTGCATTTAATCATTAGTGATTGATTTCTGCTGTCTTCCACAGTATGTCTTTTTCCTGATTCTCTCCCCTCATCCCCAACCAGTCCCAGCAGAAGACTGCCCCTCCCTGAGCCTGGTTCTGCTGGAGGTTTCTTCCTGTTAAAAGGGAGTTTTTCCTTCCCACTGTCGCCAAGTGCTTGCTCATAGGGGGTCGTTTTGACCGTTGGGGTTTTTCTGTAATTATTGTATGGCTTTTGCCTTACAATATAAAGCACCTTGGGGCAACTGTTGTTGTGATTTGGTGCTATATAAATAAAATTGATTTGATAAACATGAATGATTGAGAACATTTGCAAAATTATTTAAAAAAATAAACATATTGAACACCATTGGGCTTGAACAAATTCAAGAAATCTTCTGTTGCATCAGTTTAAAAAAGGTTGTTATTGATGCCGGACCCAAACTGTGAAACCACTGCTATTTAAATTACTCAACGTCATGGTTTGCACACAGTCCTACCCCACGTTTTGAACTTGAAAGTTGTCCGTTGTCTTGTGATAATCACTGCAGTTTGTATTTGAGAAATGCTTCCAGGTCTGCAAGTACATCTTGGACTTGGAAGATACAGACACAGCTTTTCATTCTAATTATCTGGATGGACTTCAGAAGTGATGGATTGTCCAGATGGACAGTAAATCATACTTTATGCAGAGTGGTCGTGTCCTGTAAGTAAGCGGCTGTATCTGGTGGTGTTGACAGGATTCCTCTGAGTCATACCACGTGGCCCCCAGCTCCAGGAGAGGAGACCTGACCTCCAGCCCTGGACGAGATCTTCCTCCCTTCGAGGATGAGTCTGAAGGACTGCTGGGGGATGGGCCCCTACCTGGGGAGGAGGAGGAAGATGGAGAAGGAGAGGAATTGATTGGTGATGGGATGGAGAGGTGGAGAGCAGTAAATTAAATCATTTTTTCTGCTGCCTGTGTTACAAAGTTTAGAGTCTTAACGTTGGTTGTTCCGATGCAGGGATTATCGCGCCATCCCAGAGCTGGATCGCTATGAGGCAGAGGGATTGGACCTGGATGATGAGGATCTGTCAGAGCTGTCCCCCGGAGCCCGGGCGGCCGCAGAGGAGGCCATGAGGAGGCGGGACAGGGAGCAGGGCCTCAGTGGCCGGCTGAGGAGGGGGCTGCTGTACGGTGAGGAGTTAGATCACTTCTGTTGGTTTTGGCTGTAATACGTCAACACAAAACTCTTGAATTTTTTCATTTTGGATCTATTGGTCAGATAGCGAAGACGAGGACGACGAACGTCCTGCAGCACGGCGAAGACGGTTGGCCGAACAGGCAGCAGAGGGCGGAGCTGCAGATGGGGAAGATGATGAAATGATTGAGAGCATTGAGAACTTGGAGGACATGAAGGTTTGTTGTGCTAAAAGTAAATTCGCACATGCAGTGCAGGACGCTATTCTGGTTCTGTGTAAAGACTTAATGTGTGTTTTGTGGGGCCCCTCCTGGTCTGCAGGGCCACTCTGTGAGGGAGTGGGTGTCTATGGCTGCTCCTCGGCTGGAGATCTACAATCGCTTCAAGAACTTTCTGCGGACTCACGTGGATGAAAATGGCCACAATGTCTTCAAGGAGAAGATCAGCGACATGTGCAAAGGTAATGGTGCTCTGTAATGCCAGTGTGGTGTTTGCAGCTGCTTTTGAGAGAAATAAACCAGTGTCATTACATTTATTTTGTGCTAAGCTTTGGCCGTGGTCGTAATGCTGATTTTGTGTCATTTACTTTAGGGCTGGGCAATGAAACAATCTTATACTGGGATCATGGTGAAATTTGTTAACAATTTTACTGTCTGGATGGAGCAAACGGCATATCATCTATTATCAGACTCATTGAGGATTGGTTCAGTTAGCTTGGGACATCTGTAAATTTCATTCAAAAGTGCCCACCATGTTCCCTCTCACTTTCTCATCTGTTGTTACAATTAATGCTGCTGCGGTGAAAGTTTTAAAAACATATTTCACTCTTCTTCCTTTCAAATCCATACCAAGTCTGCTTTTGATGGATTGCGCGTGTGATATGTTCTTCTTACCAGCCAATCAGGGAGTGTTTATTTTAAATGACTGGGACGGGGGGGGGCTGATTGGGACATCACTATCAAAAATATCTAAAATTTTAATCCTGCGCTGGCGGAAGGCCCGAAGGAGAATTATGTAGTGGCTCTGCCTGCCGGCTCATCTGTTCATCCCTTCCTTCCTCCCTCTGTATAAGCATTCTGAAATCAACTCCTCTTACATTTTTAGGAGGAATTTTTGAAAACTTGGTACGGTTTCTTGAAATGTTATCAGAATGTAGTAAGCACTTGTACCAAAACATTTGCCAGTGGCCAATATTGCCCTCTCAGAGTGCTCTTGTTAGAACAAGAGCACTCTGAGAGGGCAATATTGGTATAATATAACAATATAACAAGGTGATGTGTCTGATTGGTTCCTTGGAAAGGCAACCAATCAGATGGAGCAAAAGTTGTTGCCCTCACAGAAGGGAAATCAGATGTTTTGAGAAATTGGTTGCCTTTGAGAAATTGGTGAGAACTGAAATTATTAATCAAGTAGGTGCCAACTTGGACCCTATGTAATTTGCCTATAGGCCAAATAGAGGGGTCGAGTATGCCACAGTCACTTTAATAAACTCACTTTTCAGACACCTTGAAGGGAAAGGTGCACATGCCAGACTTTTATTCAATGACTTTTCTTCTGCTTTTAACACAATTCAGCTCCACATTTTAGCCTCAAGACTTTTAGAACA
The DNA here is from genome assembly GCF_902500255.1 of Thalassophryne amazonica. Classification (NCBI taxonomy): domain Eukaryota; kingdom Metazoa; phylum Chordata; class Actinopteri; order Batrachoidiformes; family Batrachoididae; genus Thalassophryne; species Thalassophryne amazonica. Next base: position 25,561,156 of record NC_047105.1, read on the forward strand.
TTTTAATCTAAGTTGCAATCTTGTGGGCTGGATTGTGAGCGTGCTCACTAACAGGACACAAAAAGTTAGAGTAAACGGGGTCTTGTCTGATCAGACCCAGTCCTCCACCGGGTCACCACAAGGTAGTGCTATCTATCCACTTTTGTATATTTTATACACTGCTATCTGCAGAAGTTGGAGGGATGGGAGGACTATTCTTAAGTATGCAGATGACACTGTTATTGTCAGCCTGCTACAGGACAATGAGGTTGGCCACGGTCCTGTTGTAGATGATTTCTTGGACTGGTGTGAGAAGTCTTTTCTACAGATGAATGTATTGAAGACTAAAGATATGGTCATTGACTTTAGGAAGGGTGCCCACAAACATGGAGCAACTCTCCTAAAAGGTCAGGCTGTAGAAACTGTGAGCACCTATAAATATCTGGGTACTGTTATTGATGACAAACTCACTTTTGAGTCAAATTGTGAAGTGGTGTGTAAAAAAGGTCACCAGCGCTTGTTCTGTCTTAGAAAACTGGCATCCTTTCACATTGACAAATCACCGTTAACTGTGTTTTATCGTTGTTATATTTAATCTGTTTTATCTTTCTGTCTGGTGTCATGGTTAGGACATTTGTCAGTTAAAAACAAAAACAGTCTGAATCAGATTGTAAAATGGGTGAGCAAAATCATTGGAGGAGAGTCTCAGCTGTATCCAGCCTCTCTGTACATGAGGCAGGTCCAGAGATTGGCTGAGGCAGTTCTAAAGGACGCCTCACATCCTCTTTTTGATCAGTTTGAACTGCTCCCTTCAGGACGGAGGTATAAAGCTCCTTCCTGCAGAACTAAGCGCTACAAGAGCACTTTTATTCCTGCTGCTATTAGTGCTCTTAACAGATGACTTTGAATGTATATTTAATTGATTTATCTGCTACTTTGCATTGAGATGGCAGGCACATTGTGACTTTCTTCTGGGTGCCATGCTATTGGCCTGTACTTGCACTGCTCATTGTATTTTTATTATTTATTGTATTTTTATCTGTATTTATGTGTTTATGTGATTGTTATGAATGTAGTGACTCACTGCCAAACCAAATTTACCTTTTGGTACAAATAAAGTAACCTTGAACCTTGAGATGTTTTGCAGTCTCCGCCTATTGCCATCTGATTTGTCATAATTGGGCAAACACTATGTTCTTGCCAGTGGTGGGCATAGGTCCGATAAGCCGATAACAGATAATTATCAAAGATAATATTTTCATTATCGGATTATCTTTTTAGATAACTTTAAAAGCCATTATCGGACTATTATCTTCCAATACATTTTTGTCCGGTAACTTTTAGACCGATAACATGGTAAACAAAGATAAACAGTGACAAACATTTTTAAAATTTTAAATCAGTTTAGCACCTACCTGTTAAGTTTCTTAACAGATGCATAGTTCCACCCTCTGCAAACAGAAAAGAGCTGCTTCCAGAAAAAAACACTCTCCTCTACAGACAAAATAGAACTGGTCTCACAAAAAAAAAACATTTCCTTTAACACCATATTGATACGCTGGCAATATCACCCAAGTCATCCAGAGGCATACATTTTTAATTTATGGTTCAAATTTTAACCAAACTAATTTTGGACAAGTTATTTAAAATTACTGTCATGTCTGATGTTTTATTAGGTGAAAATATCAGATATATGTTTTAGTTTTAAAGTAATGTGCTAATTTTAAGGTTTTAGTGAGCACATGCTGTGCCCAGCAGTGCATTATGGGTGACAGGGTAATCTCAGTACGTTAACGACAGGACAAATGCATTTCATACCCTCTGTTCAGGCTCCACGGACAACAGCATTAAACTCTAGTGCCTAAAACTCTCATGAATATATTCTCTGGGTTTATAGACGTTGTATTTGCGTTTGTTAAATTCCACGCATCTTAAATGTAGCAGACATGGATTATCTGGGATTTTGTTTTGGCAAGTTTTTCAGGCATTCTACTGGCCAGTAGTGTTCATGGCAGTATTTGCCCTAAGTACTAAGCATCTGGGCACCAGTAGATGGCAGTGTTCTACTTATTTTGATCCCAGTTATATCAGATGGTTGTCAAAACAACTTTTTGGTTTTGCAAATGGCTTTTTTTTTTTTTTTAACAAATTAAGTTTAAAACAAAACAACAAAAAACTACAAGACAGCTCTCATTAACGTGTGGGTTTACATAATGAATGACTGAACCAATCAGTGTTTAGCAGAGGCACTTTTACCCAGAATCCTTTGCGATCTGTCTGTTTGTTACAAAACCTCAGAATTAGTGCATTATTCAACATTTAAAAGATATGTTATATTTTAACTTTGTACAAATGACAGAATTGACATTAATGGAGTTATTCTATCGGTATTAATGTTATTTATAAATCAAAACCATGTCAGCATGACTTTATTTTCCAAGACCTCCGCCTGACCGGAGCGTTGTGATTGGCAGCGAGCTGGGCTTTATGGCTGCTCTCAGGATGTCTCTGTGCTGGAAGCTGTGTAGTAAACAAGAGCTTCCAGCAGAGGGCAGGATGTTCAAAGACAAAAGTGTGGCTTCATTGTTTGGGTCTGTCACTTTTAATATTACTAGAAGCTATTGTGGCGTTAAAACTCAAATTCAGTTTATTAGTAGTTGCAAATGTACCAGAGACAATATTGGAATATATGTTATCGGTTATCTGTAACTTCTGATACATTTTTGGGTGGCTTATCATTTTATCTTTATCAAAGATAAGTTTTCAGTTATCTGATTATCTGTTATCGAATTCATTTTTTGGTTATCTGTGCCCACCACTGGTTCTTGCTGAGGGCGAGTGCTTTTGTCAACATTCACAGTGTAAGATACTTAACCACTTATTGTTGTCAAATAATTTTATAATTGTCATCACAGCTATTACTAGGGCTGAAACGATTAGTCGAGTAATTCGATTACAAAAGATGTTTGAGGCAAATTCTGTGCCTCGAAGCTTCATTTAACGTTGTAGTACATATGCCAGGCCTGTGTGTGGCGCTGTAACGTCCCCAGAAAAATAAACAGAAGAAGACTAGAGCAAGCGCAATAGCTACAGCTTTCCAACGCGACAAACAGAATGAAATAAAGTCTATGAAAAAGACGGTCCACGCTGATCATCTCAAATAGTTTACTGTGCATTTAAAGCATAGCAGTGTGTTTTTTTTTTTTTTTTTTTTTTAAACAACACAGTTTCGTCCACTGGCCGCTGCTGCCTCTCTCTACCCGGTGTGAGCGGCTCAGCACTGCCCTCACACAGCTCCGTCCCGGCCACAGAGTCTCTGGAAGAAGTCCACGCTTTCTTCTGCGTTTTGCTTAGATTCGTAATAAGTGTTTCACTTTGTAATTTTCGCTTTTTTGGGCAACACACAATGCTTCACAAAAACAGGAACTCAAATAAAATAATAATAATAATAAAAAAAGTGACTGCGAGGCTGCATGTTCAACCTCCAGCTGAAAATGAAATGCATTGGCTGAATCGCAGTGTTAAAAAGAAATTCATGCAGGGACCCAGTCCACCACCTTAATAAATCAATCAATCAATCAATAAATAAAAATGGTTGCATTTTACAAGTTGGGAAAACAAACAGAAAGCCACAACCCATCACCATTTGAGCAAAATGTCAAGACTTTGGCTGAGCTCCTGACACCAGGAAAGATCCAAAACTTGATGTGAAAACATAAATAACTACCCAGGAAAACAGAAAGGGATACACTAAATTTGACAATCTCCGTGATGACGCAGTGACATTATGCCATTACTTAGGGAGAGCCCTGGACTGTTGATGTTTTAAAAAGCGAAAGTACTTTTTATCCAATTACTCGATTAATCGCCAGAATAATCGATAGAATACTCGATTATGAAAATAATCGATAGCTGCAGCCCTAGCTATTACTCATTTTGATGGGTTACAAGATATGTTAACTAGTACTGTTTTACATCAATCATTTTTGCCTATTGAGTTTTTCAGTTTTTTTTATAATAAAAGTATTGTAAAGTGCAGATAAGCCAGCAGCTTTCTTCAAATCTTCAGTCATTATACTCTTCAAACTGGCAGCATAATTAAAATGTGTATTGTGATAAATCACATGGGGGAGTTTCTTCCATATCGCACAGCCCTAATTTACTTTCTTTTTTTTTTTCTTTTTTTTTTACTTCTCCATTCTGGATTTAAACTGGAGTGAAACTGTTCAGAGTTGACCATAGTGTTTCATACATGCTCTGATTTTAAGTTTTTTTTTTTTTTTTTTTTTTTTTGAAGGCTTTGTAGAAAAATTTCCCCTTTTCATAACTTGCATCATAAATTTCTTTCTTCAGAGAATAAAGAGAGTCTGGTTGTGAACTATGAAGACCTCGCTGCCCGGGAGCACGTTTTGGCTTATTTCTTACCAGAAGCTCCCACTGAGATGTTAAAGGTGAGTCTGAATATTTGATTTTTTACACAGAAGCTGAAAATCCTGTCCTGGGCCAGTTTTTATATATATATATATATATATATATATATATATATATATATATATATATATATATATATAATTTAAAGGCCTTTTGATGAGTCAGGGGTTGTTGCTTTTGATTTGGTTTGTTTGGTTTCACTTGGTTCCACTGCAGTGTTCCTCTAAGAACACTAACTGAGAACATTGTCTGTTGTTCTGCAGGTTTTTGATGAAGCAGCCAAAGAAGTGGTGCTGGCCATGTACCCAAAATATGACCGCATCACCCACGAGATCCACGTACGCATCTGCAACCTGCCGTTGGTGGAGGAGATCCGCTCGCTCAGGTACCTATCGTTTGTGACCCCTTGCAGAACAGATGCATCCGGCGGTGGTTTGAACTAAAAAGTGTTTGTTCTGCAGGCAGCTCCATCTGAACCAGCTGATCCGGACCAGCGGTGTGGTGACCAGCTGCACTGGTGTCCTGCCTCAGCTTGGGATGGTCAAGTACAACTGTAACAAGTGTAACTTCATCCTGGGGCCCTTCTTCCAGTCCCAGAACCAGGAGGTGAAGCCGGGCTCCTGTCCGGAGTGTCAGTCCCAGGGCCCCTTTGAGATCAACATGGAGGAGGTGAGAGATCAGTTTTTGGTATCGTGACTTATGAATCTTTCACCAGACTTCCTGCCTGAGGGCATGTGGTCATGATAGAGCTGCTGAGTGAGTCCTCCAGGTCTTCTGAGGTCTGCTTCATTCCCAGTAATTTAGACCCAAAGTGGGATCTAATCCAGGTTGTGGCCAGTTGAGTTTAGTCCTCATAGATTTAAGTACACCAGATCTCGGGTCTTCAAAAAATAGTCATCATGTGGGCAGCACAATGGGATATTTCCTCAGTCATGTAACTTGGTCAAACCACATCAAATACTTGGTTCCTGGTCAGTATCCAGAGGCAAATTATTTGCCAAATTTTATACGTTTATATAAATGTGTGTAATTTCCCACATTGTAGTCCAGACATCAATATGTGCAAGTTGACAGTCAGTCCTGAAACATTTCACTTCTGAGCACAATTACTTTAGTTGTGGTGGCCCCTTTATCAGATATGGTATATGCATTACTCATAGTGACCCAAAGAAAGCTATTGATTATGGGGTCTAAGGTCAGATCACTGAGCTGTATTTTGTAAAAGCCTCACTTGTCAGTGTTAAGGTTATAAGCTGTGGATTAGTGCAGAGTATGAATTTTGTTTTTTTTTGTTTTTGTTTTGATTTTTAGATCCAGTGGACTTGTTCCTGCTCTGCTGCATCCATCTTTCCAACAGCAGCATGTTTCTCATGATGTTAATCACCCCCCTTTCTTTTTTCTTTCTTTGTTAAAGACTGTGTACCAGAACTACCAGAGAATCACTATCCAGGAAAGTCCCGGTAAGGTGGCCGCCGGCCGCCTCCCTCGCTCCAAAGATGCCATCTTGTTGGCCGACCTGGTGGACAGCTGCAAACCAGGAGATGAGATTGTAAATTAATTGTCAAAACTGGATCTTTTGCATAGGTTTTTCTGCAGAGTGGACGATTTTTGGCAGCTTTTCTCTTGCTCTCCTCGTCAGGAGCTGACGGGGATCTACCACAACAACTACGACGGCTCTCTGAATATGGCCAACGGCTTCCCCGTGTTTGCCACCGTGATTATGGCCAACCATATCACCTGCTGCGATGAGGGTGTGGCCGTGACGGAGCTGACGGACGAAGACGTCAAGGTTATTGTGACCTTGTCCAAGGACGAGCGGATCGGGGAGCGGGTGAGGTGCCGCGCACAGACACGTTCAAAACATATGTTGGGCTTCATGTCACTGTGAAGTAGCATCTCTATTTCCGCCCAAAAAATTCTGCATCTGTTCTGCCACCATGTAAATGTTGACTGGTGAACTGGCGCACTGCTGATGACATTATTACTGAGGAGGTCAAACTGCTGAGTTTACACAGTGAAGCTTAAAACACATCTATGGAGGACTTTTGGTAGTTTGTTCTGAACCCCCTGAATAACTTTGCTTTCTGTGCTGCTGTAGTTCTGATCCACCTCCAGATTTGCTGGTTCTGACTTAAGGGGGAAAAAAAAGCTTTTTGATCATCATTCAGAAGAATTGGTAATAAATATCAAATGCTAGTTTAAGAAATCGAAATGTTGGCAGAAATATTTAATGTCCTATTTAGTGAGGAGGGTTAAAATTATAAAAAAAAAACTGACACATTTATTATGGAGCCACTTAAAAAAAAAAAAAAAAAAAAAAAAAAAGCTGCTCAGACTCAAATGTAATTTTGTTAAATATTGTTATATTTTATTTTTAAATGCTGCAGATAATCTGTATTACACATAACGTCTGTAGATCTTTGCCAGCATGGCGCCATCTATCTACGGCCATGAGGACATCAAGCGAGCGCTGGCTCTGTCGCTGTTTGGAGGAGAGCCCAAAAATCCAGGTAAGGAGGCAGCGCTCACACTCTGAGGGCCCATCTGCATGGAAACGGGTTCAGGCATATCTGAAAAGTTTTCTGTCATTGTTTTCAGAACCTAAAAACACTTTCTTAAAGCTGGTCCCAGAGTGGATGACTCTCAAAATGTCACCTTTGCTGTGTGTGTGTAACGCACAACTTTTGTGAAATGATGAACTCATCTTCTGTGTTTGTATACAGCAGGGGTGCCCAACCTTTTTTGAACCGAGATCTACTTTTAAAGTTGACAGTGTATCGAGATCTACCAAGCCATATTGAATGCCATAGTGTAGCTGCAATTTATTGTGCACCAATATAATAACAGTTATCTGGCACAAATATAAAGTTTTAACAGTAATACTACATTATTGCAGTAAATGTTCATGGTGCAAAGAATAAGCACAAGTAGGCTTAGTACTGGCTGTAGCAACACAACAACAAACAACTCAAATTATACAATCCTTAATTCAAGTTGGAAAAGTTATTCCGTGCCTAAGATGGACTTCTGGCAATGAGAGTAGGCAGCTTGTCTCGACTGTAGGCGCTGAGTGCCAGCCATAAGGTGGTCATCAGTTATGGTGGATCTATATTTTGACTTAATGATTTTCATACATGAAAAGGCAGACTCACAGAAACGAGTTGAACCAAAAAGTGCAGTTGAATTTTGCACTGTTTGTCTGAGGTTGGGGTACTTCTTTTTAGATTAGATTCCAAAATTGGACGTTCATGCCAGGTGTCGCTCTGGGTTTGAGCTCAAGGTCGTTTTTTTTTTTTTTTTTTTAGTGTCAGGATCTCATTCTCAATAACACAGCTACCCAGGTTGAAGAGTGAAGCCGCTTTGGACGTTATATAGTCCACATCTGTATTTTCCCCAAATGGAAAAATAGAAAACACTGACAACAGGCTCAATGGATGCAAAGTCAGTAAAGCCCCTGTCAAATTCTGGCAAGATGCTCTGCCCTTGAGCAGCATAATGTGCACTCTCAACCTCCGCACAGTCTGTGCCCTGATGTCTTCACAGAGCTGATCATATTGATGATGTGTTGGTCTTTACTCTGCAGCTCTAGATTCAAGTTATTGAGCTTGTCGGTCAGATCAGTAAGAGGCTAATTTGGGGGAAAGTAATGAATTAGAAGAGTCATAATATTAATGATAATCTCTGACGATCTCTTTCAGGTGGAAAACATAAAGTGCGCGGAGACATCAATGTGCTCCTCTGTGGGGACCCAGGAACCGCCAAGTCCCAGTTCCTCAAGTACATACAGACACACACCTGATGAGAATGTGGTGAACATTGAGATTTAATTTACGTATAAGGATGTTGTGAGAATTTATTTTCTACATGCTGAGCCATTAACAAAAAAATTTAATTTCGTTTTGTTTCTATGAAAATATTTAATGGTTAGCTGTATAGAAATGATCCTTAAAGAGAACTTAAATTCTGTATTATGACTTAGTTTTATATTCAAAATGTATTTTTTTTTATTTCTGAGTGTCTTTTCTCCACCATCTCTGCAGGTACGTGGAAAAGGCAGCGAGTCGTGCTGTGTTCACCACGGGGCAGGGGGCATCTGCCGTTGGTCTGACTGCCTACGTTCAGCGACATCCAGTCACCCGCGAGTGGACGCTGGAGGCTGGAGCGCTGGTGCTGGCTGACCGCGGTGTCTGTCTCATCGACGAGTTCGATAAGGTGAACGCTCGCCTGGTGTTTGGTTTCACTTTATGCACACAGAGAGATGTTTGGTTTATTTTCACGAACTGTGTATGAGTTTTGTGGGTAACTTCAGGTTCACATGTTCTACAGTTTGCACTAAAGGAAAAGATTATTTCTACGTTGGTGATCGATGGAGCTCATTTAATCTTTTGCTGCAGGAAAATTACTGATGCAGTCGTGAACCTTTCAAAGTTCTCCGTCTGCGTTTAAGGCATTAGTGGGTGTTGCAAAGCAATTCATCCCGAGAACAGTATTTGAGTGAAAGGACCAGGTCAGACATGAACCTGGGAGTTTTCTGTGCAAAGTTGGGAACGTGTGTGTGTGTGTGTGGCAGCAAATCTTCAGATTCCAGCATTGGGGATGTGTGTTGACAATACAGAACATGATGACAACATAGCATCTGTCAAGAATTCATTATTATTTATTTCTGTTTCTTGGTCTTGCCTTAGTGTTATATTTAAAGATGAATTGCACAAAAAAACGTAAATCAGGATTGTGCTGTTTGTCTGACAGATGAACGATGCAGACAGGACAAGTATCCACGAGGCCATGGAGCAGCAGAGCATCTCCATCTCCAAAGCCGGCATTGTCACCTCACTGCAGGCCCGGTGCACGGTCATCGCCGCCGCTAATCCCATCGGTAAGTTGGTGTGTGTGTGTGTGTGTGTGTTTGGGGGGGGATACCACTGTTCACACACCTCATCGTGCCGAAGACGAGGGTTGTGTGTAACTGTGAGCAGAAATGATTTTCCTGACTCGTACCTGTTCGATTTATACCTTTAGTGAATCCATCTGGTTGATTCAGTTCAGTTGTCATGACAACACACTTTGAGCCTTTTCCAAAGATCGAGGAAACGACCCGATGATGAAGCATTTGTGTTGATATAGAAAGTTTGTTGCTGTTTCAGTGCGTCGCCGTGGTGCTGTCCTCTGTAAATGCCTTAAATCGGTGTTTGGTTGCAGGTGGACGCTACGACCCCTCCCTGACCTTCGCTGACAACGTGGACCTGACCGAGCCCATCCTGTCACGTTTTGACGTTCTGTGTGTGGTCCGAGACACGGTGGATCCTGTGCAGGTACCGGGTCGCACATCCCCACCCACGCATTGTTAGCACCACCCTGTGTTGGATCTGGGAGGTTCAATTCAGCGGGTTTTCTTCTGGGCTTTTGATTTTTGTGGCACATTTCATAAATGACTCCTTAAACCAAGCTGCTCGCTGCGCTGTCATCTGACATGTGATTGGTTATTTTCCCCAAACAGGATGAGATGTTAGCCCGCTTTGTGGTTGGTTCCCACATCAAACATCACCCTAGCAACAAGGAAAGGGGTGTGGCCTTAGAGGAAATGATTCTGCCCAATTCATCAGATGCGCCAACCATCCCACAAGAAATACTGAGGAAGTACATCATCTACGCCAAAGAGCGGGTACGAAGATGGATGAAGTGTTTTCCGTGAAATATCTTTCACAGCTGAAAACAAGGTTATGCTCATTTGTTCGTTATTAACGGTTTAAAGTTCATGGTTCGTGTTGAGCTTTGAGGCCTCATTGCCTGGGCGGAAGGCAGACCCACAACACCAATTTATGCTTCCACCACTCTGTAACTCGTGGCGACCCAATGACATCGACGTGAGTGTGACCTCTTTTGAGTTCTCCGTCGTGTTGGTGTGTGTTGTACTGCAGTTTACTGTTGGAATGGGGGGGGCGACATGAAGAACAAGGTGGGCGGACTTTTCTTCTTGCACCACCACTGTTCCTGCTCTTCTTTTTCTCTTTTGACTAATTTGTGTCTTAACGAGCTCCACTTCTTCATACAATCATCAACCTCAAACAGACGTTGCGTGCAGTTTCCCTTAAATATGACTGGAGAGGAAGGAGTGAAACCAGAAAATGACCAGTCATAGCCCTTGCAGTCAATGTCATTTGGACATGTAGTTTCAATTTTTGGGAGGTACACGTCAGGCTGTGGACAGGGTACGCTATGACATAGAGGGCTCTTTGTTGCTACGGAGACAGTCACTCATCTTCAACTGCTTTTCCGGGGTCGGGTCGTGGGGAGATGAAGAAGCATAAATCGGTCCCTAATGGGTTTGTCTCAGTCTGCTCTGAGCTCATTAGCCCCTCCCACTGCCGCACATACTGACGATAAATAAAAGAAGCCATTCATTGCTTTTTAGTGTTGGCACAGTTTATGCTGCCCCCTACTGGGTGACAGTGAATTACTCCCCCCTTCACCATAGAAAGTTGATTGTGAATTGGACCAATAAGTAGAATTGATAACATTAATGAGATTGATTTTAAAATCACAGCAGTTCCCATCCTGAATCAGAAAGCTGTTTGGTTCTGTTGTGGAAAGGAGCAAGCGAGAAGGTTACATTAATCCAAAAGACAGCTCTCTTTCTATTTTGAGTTAGCAAAATGTAACATCCCTCTGTTTTACTTTTTGGTTTGATCTTTATTTTATAAAGTTCATATACAGCACCATCTGGTGGTTTGTTGGTACACTAATCAGTCTGTTGCGTGTAGATTCATCCAAAACTGAACCAGATGGATCAGGACAAGGTGGCTCGCATCTACAGCGACCTCCGCAAAGAGTCCATGGTGAGTGCCCGGGACTGGTTTTTAGGTTAATTGCTGTTATTTTATTACAAAAGATAAGTTGTAACTTTGCTCTGAATTCATACCAAAATTAGCTTCTGCTGTTTTTGTGAAACTCTCCATGTTGGTTTGGTTTCAATGACAGGCCACTGGCAGCATCCCCATCACAGTTCGCCACATCGAGTCGATGATTCGCATGGCTGAGGCGCACGCCAGAATGCACCTGAGGGACTATGTGCTGGAGGATGACGTCAATATGGCAATCAGGGTCATGTTGGAGAGTTTCATCGACACGCAGAAGTTCAGTGTCATGAGGAGCATGAGGAAGGTGCGTCATCACAACTGAATTTGATCTTTGTCGGATTTGAAATGTCACTAAGAATTGATGTTTTACGGTTTAAACATGAACTTTATTATAAATAAGTATAACCAATCACTGTATTTCACGCTGCTTTCATTCTGATTAGCAGTCGCTGTCACATCACTCAGCATTCATATAAAATAGACTTCTTGTCTATTTTGGCCACACCCACCTGATGGCATAGGGACCAGTTGTCTTTTGTGACTGCAAGATGCCCACTCTGACTGAAAATGAATAACAGCTGGCCGCTTCGGCTCTGTATTGTAGCTAATGTGACCAAGGGGTGATGGGGTCCCAGCCATGCTCAATAGTTTAATGAATGAACAAACCACAAAAGTGTTTTTCCTTCTAGACATTTGCCCGTTACCTGGCCTTCCGCAGGGACAACAACGAGTTGCTGCTCTTCATCCTCAAACAGCTGGTAGCTGAGCAGGTCGCCTACCAACGAAACCGATACGGAGTCCAGAATGACACCATTGAGATACCCGACAAAGACCTGCAGGATAAGGTAACTGAGAACAAAGAACAATCAAGTTTGTTTAAATTTTCTTCAGCTGGCATGTAACAGTTGTGTTTGGTTTTTTTTTTTGTTTTTTTTTTGTTTGTTTTTTTTTATCAAGGAAATTTAACTTTCTGTGTGTGCGTGTTGTACCTTGTTCGGACGCCACGTGTGTGAGTCACCTCATAGGGGATGTACATTATAATGAAACAGTCTATGTAAATTCATTTATTACGTCTGCCAAGGACATAATAAAATCAGTGTTTGTCTGTCTGTTAGCAGGGTTACATCAAAGCATTATGCTTTGTGTGTGTTTTTGTTTGTTTTGTTTTTTTAATTAATGAAATAAAAAGTCTGCTCCAGTCAGGCCAAAAAAATCCATATATTTTATTTTTTTGTTAAATGAATTTTGTCTGATCTAGTTTTTCCCTCCTTTTCCTGCTCCAGGCGCGGCAGATCAACATCCACAACCTATTGGCGTTTTATGACAGCGAGCTGTTCCGCTCCAACAGGTTCAGCCATGACAGCAAGAAGAAACTGATCCTGCAGCAGTTTTAGGATCCCCCCCACCACCACACCTGGAGTGGGTGGAAAAGGGCAACTTGGGTTTTGAACACTCTGGACTTTGGGTTTAGATGGTGAACTTGTGACTGAAGCACCAAACTGTTTTCTAAATATCTGTGAAGGACGAAGATTCAGCCACAAGAGTCGATCTCATGAGGACCGAGGTGACCGAAAGCTTCAGGACCGTTCATTCTTCAGGTCCATGGTTTGGTCTCTGTGCTGCCGTTGGGTCGACCGGTTTGTAAATTCTTGTATATTTTAACATGTTGATGGAAACTGGATTTATTTGTTATTCCTCTGTTGGTGTCAGGATGAGGAACAGTTTCAGACTCGCTGGTGTTCCAGACTTCTTTCTGACGAGTGTCTGTGGTGTTCACAGCACCAGGATCGAGTCACGTTCAGCTTTAACTTGATCCATCTGTGTAAAACATCAAGTGGAATTCTTAATCCTGATGTGCGTAGATGGAAGATAAACCTTGTTGAAAACATACGTTGTTGAATTGTAGTTGTGCTTATTGATAATAAACTTGGATTTGTTGAAGTCTTTTTGACTTTGTGTCCTCTGAGAGTCTGGTTTTGGCAGTTTTCAGAGTAACAGTGCTGATGTCGTATTCTTACAATAAAATTGGAATGTGGTGTTTATGCAAATTTCCACTTTAGGTCCTGAACTATAAGGACCTGGGTCTGAGTTAAGACACTTCAGCTACGTTGTCCCTGTTCAGGTGTAAATGAACTCTGGTCTGGACTGGAGAGGAGACCTGTGAGGGGCCAGAACCCCCATCCAGATCCACTTCACATGACACAATCTGGAGATGAGCCACAGTCCTCAGGTCCTTAACTGTACCCCATGAACAACTTTAATTTTTTTATTTTTAGGTGGAAAGGGGATAAGATTGGTCACATAAATGGAAAAACCCATTAAATTGCGCTCTACTTTTATCAATACACACACACCATAGAGTTACACATATATGTAACTAACATACTAAGTTTGGGTCATCCTGTGCATTTTTTTTTAAAGTAAAATTTATTGTACTTTTTAAAAATACTGTTTCATGTTAGTCAGTTTACTCAAAGTCCCCCAAACATCTATTTTTAGATTGGGTTTTTCCCCAACAATGACTATTTAGTAGCACTAAACTTTATAAACTTGGGGTATGTTAAAATCAAGAATGAATAATGTTTCGAATTTACGAGGAGCACCTGAACTCAGCTTTGGCAACATGTCCCGGCGCCACCTAGCGGCCGGCAGTGAGAAGAGCAGGCAGCTGCTCGACTCCAGCATCGGCTGTGCGACGGATCAGATCCGCTGTGACCGCAGCGCCGTGCGTGTGTCCGCGCGCCAGGACGAACCGCAGACCGTCTGTGCGGCTCCGCGGCCATGAGCGCCGCATCCCGCTGAACACGCCCACGCTCCGCACGCGCACTGCCGCAGACATGTCGGGCCTGCTGCTCGTGAGCGCGCTGACAGGTGAGTGACCGCAAAAAAAAAAAATTAAAACGTGTGATGTTTGCTGTCGACACACTGCGCACACGCACGGTTGCTGCGTGGGAGACACGCACTGCACTTCAATCAGCGGGCACACTGCAGTGTCTGGTGCACGCAAGCGCACCAGCACCGCATGATTAATCATCATCATAATCATCAACAACATACCTGTGCTGTATGAATCCAATCGAAGCCATCGATCGGTTATTGAATTAAGAGACTGGGCTTGGCTCTGAGTTTGTCTCTGGATTCAGACCGATGAGTCTTCGTTCTGGGTTTTTAGTCGATGATTCTTCTCAGACAGTCCCTTTATCGTTCTGCCTTCAAAAATTACTCGTCTTTGATTCTGTTTGAGCGTTTACACTGCACCACGACAAAACTGGTTTGTGATGCCTTAAAAACACACTTCGCTTAAACTGAGTTAAAGCAGATATCAGTTTACGCTGAAATGGTTTCGAATCGATCATTTAAACTACTTGCTTAAGCCATTTTCAGTAACAGTTGACTTAGAGCCGGTTTGAAATGGCTTAATGCGGTTTAAACTTTTCTACACCAGGTGCAGACTGTTAGGGTGCTTTTAAACTTGTGTTAAAGTGGCTTGGTAGGAGCAAACGGCTTAAAAATGGTTTCAAACAGCTTCAAAATTGTTTTACTATGTTAACTATATTATTTTAAACTAATTTTAGAAAGTTCTGAACCAGTAGTAAACTGTCTTTAACTGGATAGAGGTGATTGGTTTGAAACCATTCTACATGAGAAATAAAGTGGTTTAAAATGTGTTTAAAGTGCGAGACTGTTTTACTGTAAACTAGGTTATTTTATTTTAAAATGACACTGAAATGTCCAAAAGAAATGGTCAATGTCTTAAACTGGTTTTGAGGTATGTAATTGGTTTGAAACCATTCTATACACTAAGAAATTTAAACAGACTTTAAAATGCACTGTACAAATGGTAAAATGTCTTAAACTGGATTAGAGGGAATTGGTTTGAAACCATTCTATACAAGAAACAAAGTGGTTTAAATTGATTTTACACTGTTTAAAAATACTATGAGGTTGTTTTACTGTAAACTAGATTATTTTATTTTAAACTGACTTTAAGAGGACCTAAACAAATGGTAAAATCTGTGACGCCGATGGGAGAAAATCTGGGCCTGTATCCACAAAGCAACTCAAAGTCCTCTCAAAGATCTCATAACTTAACCTAAAATTTCCTGTCAAGGAAGCCAGCAGGTGTCTGAGAGCAAGTCTGAGCAAGGAGGGGACAGAAACTCTTATCTTTGTGAGAAGGCGGGGTTGACCCCACCTGTGATTGTCACGAGTTGTGATTGGTTGTCACAGAAAGGGGAGGAGAAATTAAAAAAAACAAAAAAAACAAATACGCTCCGCCCTCCTAGTCATGAATGGACAGTGAAATCAACTGATGATATAAACTGAACTGCATTAAGACCCGTAATCATGAGGATAACTTTAAGATGATGATACTCAGCAAAATTAAATGAATTGTTACACAGCTTAAAAAAATCTTTGAACATACATCATTTACATGCCGAATATATGTTAAAAGTGTGCGTGTATGCATACGTGCATGCGTGTGTGAGTTTATTTAGTACGTTTATTTTGAGTACAATAAAAATATATTATATAATAATATAATATATATAATAAAATATTATTATAATATTATATAATAATAATATAAAATAGTGAGGTCCTTAATCCCCTATTGCTCCCGGTGTGTAGTGAGCGCCTTGTATGGCAGCACCCTGACATCAGGGTGAATGTGAGGCATAAATGTAAAGCGCTTTGAGCATCTGATGCAGATGGAAAAACGCTATATAAATGCAGTCCATTTACCATTTACATAATATAATTGTAAATACGTTTAAAATACGTGCATGACACAAGAAAGTGAAAACACTTAATTCCATTGTGGTCAAATCAAATATCAAAATAGATGTAATAATAAAAGAAAATAACAAAATAATAATACAGATAATAATAATAAAAATAATGATAATAGTAACAGTATGTATATGATAACAAGACCCTAAACAATTTCTAAATACATTAAGACAGTAAATTAACATAAAATAATTACATAGATCAAGCCGGTACCATGTTACTGACTCACTGTCATCCTACAGAGAATATCTTTTCTGCCATTTTCTCTGTTTAACACACTCTTGGGCTTCTTAAAAGTCCTCCTCACTACTCTTACCAGTTTGGTACCTTAGGAGCTTTCTTAGGGCCTAAGGTGCTTTGCAGACATTTTTCATCTTACCAATGGAAAATTCTAAGAAATGTTTAAGAATTCGAGGAATTCTTAGATTTTTCTTAGAATAATGTCACTAGGAGCTGTTTTTAGCTTCAGGCTTCTTCGTGCATACAGGCCCAGATTTTTAACTGTTTTATTTTTCCGGGTTCAGACTGGCTTAAACTGCTTTACATTTGTTTTGCTTTACATTTGTTTTGTTGCACTGGTTTCATGTTATTACTCTAATCTCAGAGTAAACTGACTTGAGGTAACTTTAATTTAGCCTGTTCAGACATAAATCTTAGTTGGTTTGAGAGAGAGAGAGAGAGACTCGATGTACCACAGGAAGGCCTAGGCTGTCGGAAGCCTAGGCCTACACAGCCTAGGTTCAGGAAGCTTGTCGTTGCTGATGATACACTACATTACCCATAATGCAGTTTGGTTCTGATGTTAACATCACCATTTGAGTGAAAAAAATAAAAGGAAATGAATTGTGTTTGTCTGTGTTTATCGAGGTGTCAGGTTTGTGTCTGGTTGAAGACGGGGGGAGCTGTCTGTGGATTTGGGGGAGGGGGTACCAAGCAGAGGATAAGCGGATTTACGGGGAATTAAAACAGATGAGGCTTTAGGGGCGCCCACAATCACAAGCTAAACACAGAAACTGTAGCTGTTTGTGTTATTTGTTATATTTTTGAGCAAAAACGATCAGTCAGTAGGAAAATCAGGATCAAAGGTCGGTGATGAGGTTCAATGAATGTTAGAGAGCAAAGATAAATGATCCAGCATTTTCAGTAATCAAAGATTAGCGCCAGATTTCACCAATCATGATTATATGGCTTTGAGCTTGCTTGCTGAACTTTGATCCTGTTCTGTCATGTTGACCTCTCATCTTTGATCATCTTCCTGATGTTAAACACTGATTAATTTGATTCAGTAATTGAGATGGGAAGGAGCAGAATCAAAGTTCAATGATTAAAGATGAAAAGTAGTTTCAGGAAGCTCATCTTGGTGGGGGTAACAAAAACTACATTACCCATACTGCAGTTTGGTTGTGACGTTAACGTCACTGTTTGATTTGAAAACTACATAAAAAGGAAAAAATGTCTTTCTGCAAGGTCAGTGGTGGTCAAAGACTAGGATAAAATTTCACCAATCAGGATCACAGGACTTTGATCCTGCTCTGTCATCCTGACCTCCCATCTTTGATCATCTTCCTGATGTTCAACTCAGGTGAATTTGATCCTGTTATCAAGATGAGAGGAATCAGGATGAAAGGTAAAGTTCAAAGCTTTCATTTTGAGCTGGATCCACACCAAAATTTAATAGGTTTTTCCATGATCTATGATTTGGTGACTTATGAGTTATTCTGAATCAAAGACCATCAATCAGGATCAAAAATGTTAGAGAAGAGATATAGATGTGTAAGGTCACACATTACACATCTATATGATCAAGAGTAAAAGTCATGAAAGTTCAACAATCACTATCACCGATCTTCAGTCCTGTTCACTCATATTTAATAATGTTTCTGATGTTTGATCCTGATCATTGATACTGACTGATCATTGCTTTGATCCTGTAATTAAGATGGAAGAAATCAGCATCAAAGGATGATCTGCTCTTTGATCTTCAACTTCTTCGACCTCAGGTTGACTTCTGGACCAAACATGATTAAAATATATTTCTGTGATTTTGAGGTATTTTGGTGACAAACAAACACACAAATAGAAAAACAAACCATTTTGGGCTGAGTTCATTAATTGTCTCTTGACTGAATACTTTGATGCTTGAGGCTCGTCAAGTGCAGTCGCGTGACGGCTGCTCCATCCTGCAGTTTGTTGACGTGAGCAAATCTTCTCAGTTATATTTTGAGTGTTTTCTTTTCAAAGATATCTTGTCAGAGCAGCGGGTGCTCAGATGAACGTGTTCACATGTTCCTGCTCGGAGTGAAACCGTAACACTGCACCAGGATGCGTTTGTTGAAGGTGAAAGCTTCGTCAGCAAACGCTGCATGATGTTTTGCTTTCATGGACACTCGAGCAGAAGTTGAGTTCAGGTTGTCTCACTTTTGCACATTCCAAACACCGGAGGCACCTAAAAGCCAAAGATGACCGACCCACAGAACCTCACCTCAGCTCCGGGCTACAAATAAGTGCATGTGGTTACCGGGGAGACCTTTGTTGCTCCTTATAACATGCACCGGAAGGAACCACTTCAGTTCTTCTCCACCGAACACTCACCTGGCACCTGCACCTCAGAGGCGGTTCTAACCAGGAAGCGGTGGGGGGGTTCTGTTTGAATATATAGCAATATATACGCTGGACAAACCCTCCATGATGTCACCCATAGGTTTTCTGAAGAGCTGGTTTTGCAGTTCAAATGGGGCGGTTCCTAATGTCCCCATCTTGCAGTACCTGACCCTGCCTGAGACCCGGTCCACTCATAAATGGGTAAAGAATTGGAGTGTAGGCATGACCAGTGTGACCTGAGTAGGTCAAATGAAAGCTGAACCCCCCCCATATTTCCCCAATTTAGTTGTATCACCCCCCACCCCCACCCCTGTACAATGACAATAAAGACTATTTGAGTTACAAAACAAGCTGAAGCTAACAGGCTAACCTGTGTTCAGCTGTTCAATAAAGACATATTTGCAGAGTGGGTTTTGATTTTCGAGAAAGGGTTGCTTAGGTGCAGATATTAAAAATTATCACCTAGTCATGGAGTAAAAGTGGAGATAACCTCAAAGCTTTCAATACCTGCTAATTAGCACTGTAGTTACGATAAAAATGGAATAATAAATAAATTTCACTGAACAGAAATACTGGTGCGCAGACCTCATAGATACAATAGGTACATAAATACTACATAGGTACAATAAGCCTCTCTCAGATATTTGTAATAAATTGCTCAGAAAAGAGAAACACAGTAAAGTCCACAGCTGCTCGCAGCAGTTACAGCGGCCTCTGCTAGCGGGACCTTGGACTCGTCTTGCTGTCACATAGCTGTCACTCAAAGCAACCACACCCCCAATTTTTCATAATTTTATGGCATAACATAGCATTGATTTCAGGTCACTATCAATGAAATATATTTAGATACAGTTGTATGCAAAAGTTTGGGCCCCCCTGATGATTTCCATGATTTTCCTTTATAAATCATTGGTTGTTTGGCTCAGAAATTTCAGTTAAATATATCATATAGCAGACGAACACAGTGATATTTGAGAAGTGAAATGAAGTTCATAGGATGCAACGTGTGCAATAATTCTTTAAACAAAATTAGGCAGGTGCATAAATTTGGGACCCCAACAGAAAAAAATACATCAATATATAGTAGATCCTTCTTTTCCAGAAATAACAGCCTCTAAATGCTTCCTATAGCTTCCAATGAGAGTCTGGATTCTGGCTGAAGGTATTTTGGACCCTTCTTTTTTACAAAACATCTCAGGTTTGTTGGTTTCCGAGCATGAACAGCCTGCTTAAAATCACACCACAGATTTTCAATAATATTCAGGTCTGGGGACTGAGATGGCCATTCCAGAACATTCTGCTTGTTCCTCTGCATGAATGCCTTAGTCGATTTTGAGCAGTGTTTAGGATCGTTGTCTTGTTCCAGCCCTGGCGCAACTTGAACTTTGTCACTGATTCTTCAACATTGTTCTCAAGAATCTGCTGATATTGACTGGAATCCACGTGACCCTCAACTTTAACAAGATTCCCACACAGCCACACAGCATGATGGAACCACCTCCAAATTTTACTGTAGGTAGCAAGTGTTTTTCTTGGAATGCTGTGTTCTTTTTCAGCCATACATACCGCCCCTTGTTATGTCAAAATAACTCAGTTTGAGTTTCATCAGTCCACAGCACCTCATTCCAAAATGAAGCTGGCTTGTCCAAATGTGCTTGAGCATACCTCAAGTGACTCTGTTTGTGGCGTGTACACAGAAAAGGTTTCCTCTGCATTACAGCATCATACAGCATCTCCTTGTGCAAAGTGTGCTATATAGTTGAACGATGCATAGAGACACTATCTGCAACAACATCATGTTGTAGATCTTTGGAGCAGGTCTATGACTGACCATCCTTCGCTTCAGCTTATCTGAGATTTTTCTTGGCCTGCCACTTCGGGCCTTAACTAGTACTGTGCCTGCGGCCTTCCATTTCCTAACTATGTTCCTCACAGTGGAAACTGACAGCTGAAATCTCTGAGAAAGCTTTTTGTGTCCTTCCGCTAAACCATGATGTTGAACAGTCTTTGCTTTATTAAAATATAACAGCACCTCATACAATATTTGATAAAAAAAAAAAGGCCGGACCTCGACCTGGTTTATGGATGGAACATTTGCAACTGCTCCCAGGTTATTCCACTCCATTATATGTCATTCGTGCCCTACTTGAAAACACAGCCATCACATGTGTATATGGATTCCTGTCTGGGAAGTCTCAATCATGCTATGAAGAATTTCTCCAGGCCATTCTTTATAAGTGTGATCAACTCGGATTTAATCCAGATCCGACAACTGTCATCACAGACTTTTAGCAGGCAATGATAAATGCTGTGCAGAGTGTTTTGGGGCCTCATGTGACATCCCGTGGCTGCTTCTACCACCTGGCACAGAGTACTTGGCAAAAAATACAGAGCCTAGGATTGGTCAATGCCTACAGGACAGATGAGAGTGTGAAGCACTTCTGTGGTATGCTTAATGCACTGGCATTTCTACCTGAAGAAGAGGTCACCAGTGGCATGGTCTAACTTATGGAGAACAAATCTGTTTTTGCACCTGATACTTATCTCTTTGGTGAGTAGTTTCACACCCACTTCATTTAACTGTTTGGCATTTGACAATTAAGAACCCCCTTCAACACGTTTCACCTCTATTATGAGGAACACACATGCCAAAACTCTGCTGAGTAAAACTTCATATGAACCAGGGGGGGTTTGTCTGAGAATGCACTTTTACTAGGGGGGGTTTATCCTAGGGGGCTTTTGTCAGGGGGGTTTTGTCCGTACCCCTTGTGTATTATGTCAGCATTTATTTTGAACAACATTACTGCTACTTTTAGGACAAAAAGCCAGCATTCAATATGTCTAGATACAGTAGTGTTCAGAATAATAGTAGTGCTATGTGACTAAAAAGATTAATCCAGGTTTTGAGTATATTTCTTATTGTTACATGGGAAATAAGGTACCAGAAGATTCAGTAGATTCTCACAAATCCAACAAGACCAAGCATTCATGATATGCACACTCTTAAGGCTATGAAATTGGGCTATTAGTAAAAAAATTAGAAAAGTGGGTGTTCACAATAATAGTAGCATCTGCTGTTGATGCTACAAACTCAAAACTATTATGTTCAAACTGCTTTTATAGCAATCCTGTGAATCACTAAACTAGTATTTAGTTGTATAACCACAGTTTTTCATGATTTCTTCACATCTGCGAGGCATTAATTTTGTTGGTTTGGAACCAAGATTTTGCTCGTTTACTAGTGTGCTTGGGGTCATTGTCTTGTTGAAACACCCATTTCAAGGGCATGTCCTCTTCAGCATAAGGCAACATGACCTCTTCAAGTATTTTGACATATCCAAACTGATCCATGATACCTGGTATGCAATATATAGGCCCAACACCATAGTAGGAGAAACATGCCCATATCATGATGCTTGCACCACCATGCTTCACTGTCTTCACTGTGAACTGTGGCTTGAATTCAGAGTTTGGGGGTCGTCTCACAAACTGTCTGCGGCCCTTGAACCCAAAAAGAACAGTTTTACTCTCATCAGTCCACAAAATGTTCCTCCATTTCTCTTTAGGCCAGTTGATGTGTTCTTTGGCAAATTGTAACCTCTTCTGCACGTCTTTTATTTAACAGAGGGACTTTGCGGGGGATTCTTGCAAATAAATTAGCTTCACACAGGCGTCTTCTAACTGTCACAGCACTTACAGGTAACTCCAGACTGTCTTTGATCATCCTGGAGCTGATCAATGGGTGAGCCTTTGCCATTCTGGTTATTCTTCTATCCATTTTGATGGTTGTTTTCCATTTTCTTCCACGCATCTCTGTTTTTTTTTTTTTTTTTTTGTCCATTTTAAAGCACTGGAGATCATTGTAGATGAACAGCCTATAATTTTTTTGCACCTGCGTATAAGTTTTCCCCTCTCCAATCAACTTTTTAATCAAACTACTCTGTTCTTCTGAACAATGTCTTGGACGTCCCATTTTCCTCAGGCTTTTAAAGAGAAAAGCATGTTCAACAGGTGCTGGCTTCATCCTTAAATAGGGGACACCTGATTCACACCTGTTTGTTCCACAAAATTGACGAACTCACTGACTGAATGCCACACTACTATTATTGTGAACACCCCTTTTTCTACTTTTTTTTTTTTTTACTAATAGCCCAATTTCATAGCCTTAAGAGTGTGCATATCATGAATGCTTGGTCTTGTTAGATTTGTGAGAATCTACTGAATCTACTGGTACCTTGTTTCCCATGTAACAATAAAAAATATACTCAAAACCTGGATTAATCTTTTTAGTCACATAGCACTACTATCATTCTGAACACTACTGTATATTATGTATTATTAGAGCTCAAGGTCATACTTTTGACCTATATATGTGAAATTTTAAGTATCTGAGTATGATTTCAGAATTTACCAAGAATGGCTTTACTGTGACTTTTAGCAGAAAAGTCCCACATCACATGTTAATTTGCTTGTGCTTCAATATCTTTTGATACAATAGATTGATTTGCACTGCGGTAAAAGCTGATTTTAAAAAAAGCTGCTGTTGGGCTACAGTTGTTGTTAGGTTTTTCCAATCAGCTAAGTGGTATTTGGAGACTTTGAGGTCTTTGTTATGTGGATTCCCAGGAATCTGACTCTCCATTGCGTCTCCATGGATGCGAAGGGGGAGGTGTTCTTTGCCTTTTGTTCTCCTGAAGTCTGCAGTGACCTGCTTTGACTTGCTGGCGCTTTGGATCAGATTGTTGCTGATGCACCACTGAACGAGGTGTTTCCAACTCCATCGTCAGAACTGACTCAGCTGAAGTTTTTTTTCTTTATGGCTGTAGTGTCAGAAGTGATGGGTGCATGAGGTGCAATCACGTGTCACAAAATGCACAGTGGCTCATTAAAAACACATTTAAAATCGTCACATCATGTTGTTTATCTGCTTCCTGGAAGACATTTAATGCACTTTGTTGTGCTGCCGACATAAACAGCCTGTGAGAAGAGCGGACGTGAAACTCTGTTCTATGCATATTAATATTTTAATTAATCATTAAGTTCTAGTGTTGGAGAAACCTTATCGCTGCCCTCTGAAAATGTCTTCATGAAGCTCCCCTCATTATTTATTTGCTTATTTGTTGTTTTAAATTTTTAATTTTACGGCATAAGACATTGAAACCCTTCAAGCCAACTTTTTTTTTTATCAGCGCTGTAAATACTGTAATTTACTGAAATGTTTGTCGTTCACCAACTCATCCCTTCATTTTCCTTTTCTTCCATGCATGCATTTGTCAGTGCAGCCAGGCTGGATTAAATCAATTTTTTTTTTTCTCTGAGCGTACAGTGGTGCAGTGATCTCACTCAGTACATCAGCATCTGTGGAGCAATATCAGCGCTTATCAGTTATTCCCCAAAAATAATCAATATAGTCAATTTTCCTGCATTAGATTGAAATAAAATCACTCTACACCGATCAGCCATATGAATGGGATGACTGACAGGTGAGGTGAATACCACATTATGTCATTACAGTGGCACCTGTCAGTGTTTGGGTGATACTAGGCAGCAAAATAACATTTTATCCTCCAGGTTGATATGTTGTAAGCAGGAAAAATGGAGCAGCATAAACATTTGCTGCTGGCACCACAGTACCAGATGCCACAGCACACCTTTGATGGTTCAGGGCTGTTTCAGTGGCAAAGGCGGGGGGGCACACAGTGTTATGGCTGATTGGTGTAACATATGGCTTTGCCAACATATACCGGCAGCGTGTCTGAACAGTCAGCAGACAGTTCATTAGGTGCAGCTTTCTATCTAATAACATGATCCATGCCAGCTGTGATGATGCTCATTCAGCTGTGGATCAGGATTTGGAAGTGGGAAAGCCGGATGTGCGTGGGTGTACCCCAGACTGCTCTCTGTCTGCAGCCACAGATGGCTGTCTGACCTCACGCCTGGCACACGCTGAACTCCGGAGGGCGGCTGACACTCCCCACTGAGGAGGGATTCTCAAGTCAGCACTTTAACATTTAAACACATCAGCCACAATATGTCGTCACTTCTGTTTCACCCCCCCCCCCCCCCAAAAAAAACCAAACAAATAAAAAAGTGGATTTGTTTGTTTCAATCTGGTAATAAAGCATCAGACATCAGTGAAAAATATAATTTCTGTTTATGAATATGTTGACATTAAAGCACGTAATAATTAACAAATAATAATAATAATAATGAACAAATATGCTGTTTTTTCTCTTACTGCTGACATGGATCTTGATGTGTATCATCTTGTTTAATGACTGAAAAACCCATAATGCATATATGGGTGATTCTTAGACTACGGGCACTTATTATGTCCTTTGATCATATTGTATGAAAAACAGAAAAAAGGGGAAATTTCACACTTTTATAGTTATCTTTACAATGAAAGTGTTAAGAAATTTGTTCTAGTAGTCTATGATGACTTTTTCACCTTTTTTCAGCATCATTATATGCAAATATTGCCGTTTTGTGCTTGTCCCACACCCAGACTTTTGATCTTCAATGATAAAAATGAATGGTAAAAAACCGTTTTTTCTAATGTTTTAAAATATCTCTGAATAAAATATCAGTAAAATAGTCAAAACATAATTGGGGTATTCAGTGTCATACAACTGTTGTGATTTTTTAAACAAAATGTAGTTGTCCCACACTATTGCCGTAATTTCCACCACAACACTGTAATGTCCCTTTAAACAGTTTGTATGAAAGATTGTTTGGGTAGTTTCTATGGAGATAAACAGTGACATCAGAGCACATGTACACTCAACAAAAATATAAACGTAACACTTTTGGTTTTGCTCCCATTTTGTATGAGATGAACTCAAAGATCTAAAACTTTTTCCACATACACAATATCACCATTTCCCTCAAATATTGTTCACAAACCAGTCTAAATCTGTGATAGTGAGCACTTCTCCTTTGCTGAGATAATCCATCCCACCTCACAGGTGTGCCATATCAAGATGCTGATTAGACACCATGATTAGTGCACAGGTGTGCCTTAGACTGCCCACAATAAAAGGCCACTCTGAAAGGTGCAGTTTTATCACACAGCACAATGCCACAGATGTCGCAAGATTTGAGGGAGCGTGCAATTGGCATGCTGACAGCAGGAATGTCAACCAGAGCTGTTGCTAGTGTATTGAATGTTCATTTCTCTACCATAAGCTGTCTCCAAAGGCGTTTCAGAGAATTTGGCAGTACATCCAACCAGCCTCACAACCGCAGACCACGTGTAACCATACCAGCCCAGGACCTCCACATCCAGCATGTTCACCTCCAAGATCGTCTGAGACCAGCCACTCACCATTCTTCAAGCCACACCCACTGCTCCTGTGATTGGTCCATTCAAACTGTCCTGGACTGTGATTGGCCTGTTAAAGTTTGTGATGCTGAACTTGTAACTGCAGACTTTTCTTGTTTTGCCTCCAGATGAAAAACTCTCCCGCACACCCGTGATAACTGTACATGATGAAACAGGCTGCTGATGACCGTATTCAGTCCTCGAGCCGCCTGTTTGAAACCCGAATGTAACATTTAAACAGATTGAACATTTCCCACTGATCACACTCTCCAGTGTGTATGTGTCAAAATTGTTGACAGCATTCATCCGGCGTAAAACGTGCCAAATCCCAGTGCAGATCTCTGCTGGATCAGAGCAACTGAATGGAAACAAACAAACAAACAAAAAACAACAAACCAATTTTTTTTCTGTTTTATTTCACGTCATTGTATGCTTTTAAAGTTTTTTTTTTTTTCAAATAAAATCTCTCCCATCTCTGACAAACTCATTTCTATATTGAAGATTCATTTAAATTCATCATCTTAAAACAATCATAGCACCTATTAGTCTGTGGTAATGTTTCTGTTCTCTCTCTTTTTTTTCTGTAGCTCTTCTGTGCAGCTCTGATGCCTTCAGACTGGGTTCTTCCCAGAGGGTCATGCCCTTAAGACCTTCAGTGGCCCATAGGGTCCAGGATGAAGATCCGGTCCACCCACAGTTCATTCAAGACTTAATCAGAACCAAACGCCACTCGATGCAGGAATTAGTGCGAGTCCAGCCAAATCTGGTTCACGACATGGGCTGGCCAGAGATCCACGAAACCTCCCGCTCTGAGCCTCAGGTGGAGTCTGTGAACATCTCACTGGTGGATCCAGCACCACCCTCTGGCAGTCAGAGTAACACTGAGAACCTGGAAGAGGAGGAGGAGGAGATGGAGGTGAGGAAGAGTTGTGACGTCTCTGTGAGATCGGATTTTAAGGTTCTCATACTGGCCTATAAAATTGTTCACATGCTGGCACCTCCCTACCTGGATGACCCGGTTAAACCTTACGTACCGCCCGGGCCCTGTGTTCTCAGCGTGCAGAACTTCTCTGTGTCCCTCAGGTGAATAAAAGTCTGCAGGTCACAGAGCTTTCTCTTATCGTGCCCCTGTTCTGTGGAATGATCTCCATGTCCACATAAGGCAGTCGGATTCTGTGGAGACTTTTAAATCAAGACTTCAGACCCATTTGTTTTCCCTGTTTTATCGTTAGTATATTATGTTATGTGTTTTTATTGTTTTTACTCTTTTATGGTTTTGCGCTTTTATTATATTTTTAATCTTTTAATTCATTTTGTTCTGTTGTTCTGAGTTGTGTTGTCTGAAGCGCCTTGAGGCGACATTGTCATGAGTTGGCGCTACGTATAAAAGAAGACGTGAATTTTGAATTTGACACAATGTACTTTTAGTCCGGTTTTAAATGTGAAGAAAGTAGAGCTGAACTCATTAACGCACGTCCTTCCTGTGAGGGCAAACAACCTGCACCGTTTGGATGGAATTCATTAAAATTCATTAATCTGTTTTTGATTTATTTTTGGACAGAAAGTGAGTCATTCCTGAATCTGGATCAGCACCATTTTTCAGGGATTCTTGTGCTTCCAAAAGACAATATGAGGTCTGTCCATAAAGTATAGGTCCTTTTTATTTTTTTCAAAAACTATATGGATTTCATTCATATGTTTTTACGTCAGACATGCATGAACCCTCGTGCGCATGCGTGAGTTTTTCCACGCCTGTCGGTGACGTCATTCGCCTGTGAGCACTCCTTGTGGGAGGAGTCGTCCAGCCCTTCGTCGGAATTCCTTTGTCTGAGAAGTTGCTGAGAGACTGGCGCTTTGTTTGATCAAACTTTTTTCTAAACCTGTGAGACACATCGAAGTGGACACGGTTCAAAAAATTAAGCTGGTTTTCAGTGAAAATTTTAACGGCTGATGAGAGATTTTGAGGTGATACTGTCGCTTTAAGGACTTCCCACGGTGCGAGACGTCGCGCTGCGCTCTCAGGCGGCGTCATCAGCCTGTTTCAAGCTGAAAACCTCCACATTTCAGGCTCTATTGATCCAGGACGTCGTGAGAGAACAGAGAAGTTTCAGAAGAAGTCGGTTTCAGCATTTTATCCGGATATTCCACTGTTAAAGGAGATTTTTTTAATGAAAGACGTGCGGACGGGTCCGCGCGTCGGGACGCAGCCGGCGCGGTGCGGCGGCACAGGAAAAACACCTCCGTGTTGATAACCATTTGTAAAATCCAGGCGGCTTTTGATGGCTTTCAGTGGAGTGAGTATATGAGAAATTGTTTAACAGCTGGACATGTTCCAACTTGTCCTTAAGGCTTCCAACAGAGGTGTTTTTCCTGTGGCGGAGCGTCGCGGCGGCTGCGAGCCGACGCTCGGACCCGTCCGCATGTCTTTCATTAAAAAAATCTCCTTTAACAGTGAAATATCCGGATAAAATGCTGAAACCGACTTCTTCTGAAACTTCTCTGTTCTCTCACGACGTCCTGGATCAATAGAGCCTGAAATGTGAAGGTTTTCAGCTTGAAACAGGCTGATGACGCCGCCTGAGAGCGCTGCGCGACGTCTCGCACTGTGGGAAGTCCTTAAAGCGACAGTATCAGCCGTTAAAATTTTCACCGAAAACCAGCTTAATTTTTCGAACCGTGTCCACTTCGATGTGTCTCACAGGTTTAGAAAAAGTTTTGATCAAACAAAGCGCCAGTCTCTCAGCAACTTCTCAGACAAAGGAATTCCGACGAGGGGCTGGACGACTCCTCCCACAAGGAGTGCTCACAGGCGAATGATGTCACCGACAGGCGTGGAAAAACTCACGCATGCGCACGAGGGTTCAAGCATGTCTGACGTAAAAACATATGAATGAAATCCATATAGTTTTTGAAAAAAATAAAAAGGACCTATACTTTATGGACAGACCTCGTATTTCTCAGACGTTTCACAGATATTTGTATAATATCGACTGCATATACAGGCGTGTATGAACTCCTAATGTCTTTTTCCTTTCAGCGTATGGTCCATCTGGCACTTCCTCAGGATGCCAGGAACTACCTGGGTCAGATGGACTCTACTGACTCAGAGACCGAACTCCTTGGTGGGCCAGGAGCCGGCGACGCCTCCCTGGAGGCCTCCGCCTTCTACGGGACAGACAGTGAGGACAAAGACAGAGGAGAGGAGGGAGGGGAGGACAAGGAGAGGCGAGGGGGAGACAACCGAGAGGGGGAAGGAGAACGTGAGGCAGAAATGGACAAGTTTCAAGATGTTCTACAGGTCAACCACACAACACCGGATCTGGATGTTCTGATTGGTTAGTACCAACAGTTTTGTATTTCTTACAAAGTAAAGTTTTTTTTTCATGATTGAGGGGAAAAATGCAGGGTGACGCAGCCAGGACACGCTGGATGGATTATATTTCACAGATGGCTTGGGAGCACCTCAGAATACCCCAGGAAGAGTGAGAGGACTTGGCCGAGGATAGGGAAGTGTGGGATGAGCTGCTTGGTATAGTGGCACTGTGACATGGACCAGGATATCAAGTCAAGTCTGGTGCTGCTCTTCGCTGTAACCACAACACCACAGAATCCCCTTGGGTCCTGGATGGCAACCACCCAGGCAGACAACTGGTGCATTCCCACATCTCTAAAATAAGCATCTATGTGCCACAGCCAGGTGACATGTGGGCATCTCATCATGCACAGAGAAACACACCACATGTCCAAAATGTTGGAACTGACACTCTCTCACAATCTGGACCAGGATACAGGAAGTGGCAGAAAATGAATGAGTGAATGAAATGAGATAGACAGGTGGGCTGGGAGTGGAGGCTGCAGAAGAAGAGTCCCGCCCTCTTGTGCAACCGTAGAGTTCAGTCACTAACGCAAAAGGCACAAATTATTAATTAAATAACATAAATGAAGTAGTTTGTGCAGATAAATCACTTCGTTTGGCTGCACAGCTGCTTCTTTTCCTTTCATATTTTTCTGGTCCAAAAGCTACAAATGACTTCAGTCTGTATTTTTACAGCCTCAAACGTAAAAATCTGCTGCTGCGTTCATATGCTTCATGTCTTTTATTTATCTGCTGTGAGGCATTGACTGTCCAGAGCAGCTGTGGGGTGAATGAATGTGTTTGTGACACGTGTCTTTGTGTCCTGCAGGCTACAGCCCGTCCGTCCAAGCCTTCAGCTCCAGCTTGTTCGGCCTCTCCTCTCCAGCTCAGGTGCATGTTTCTGGGCTGCAGGAGCAGCGAGCCGCCCCGGTCCTGGAGGTGAGGGGGGTCCCCATCATCTCAATGTGCAATGTGTTACATTTCTTATTAAAACATTTTAATTTATTAGGCTGCATTATGGTGATAGTTTGTGTGTTCTAACTATATATATATATATATATATGCACGACTGGAGGGTTAAACATTTCATAATTATCATTAATTTGAGCAATATATAAATGAAAGTTCCGTTCTTTGCTCCTGTGATCAGTCGTGGTCTAGCGCAGGGGAAGGCAGCCCCCCCAGCCAATACACACACTTAGTATTAAAACAACTAAACTCATGATGTTCACACTTGTTTGTGTATTTTGGGATATTCAATATTATTTGTTTGTTATCAGGAGAGTAATATGAATATTATCATATTATCAAATCATATTTTCATCCTAAAGACTTCTTTTCACCTCCTGACATTATGTCAGTAAAACAGATCTAAATCATAAATTTTTACTTCATCTGCTCTGAAGTTGCCCTTGAACTTGTTTCATATTTCCTGTTAGAAATCTGTTGACTTTATTTACACTAAATACGGGGCATCTGGAAAATATTCACAGCGCTTCACTTTTTCCACATTTTATGTTACAGCCTTATTCCCAATTGGAGTAAATTCATTTTTCCCCCTGAAAATTCTACACACAACACGCCATAATGACAACATGAAAAAAGTTTTTGTTTGTTTTAATTTAAAAATAAAAACAAATGAATCACGTGTACATAAGTATTCACACCCTTTGCTCAATACTTTGTTGATGCACCTTTGGCAGCAATTACAGCCTCAAGTCTTCTTGAATATGATGTCACAACCTTGGTGCACCTATCTTTGGGCAGTTTTGTCCATTCCTCTTTGCAGCACCTCTCAAGCTCCATCAGGTTGGATGTGGAGAGTCTGTGCACAGCCATTTTCAGATCTCTCCAGAGATGTTCAATCAGAGTCAGGTCTGGGCTCTGGCTGGGCCACTCAAGAACATTCACAGAGTTTTCCTGAAGACACTCCTTTGATATCTTGGCTGTGTGCTTTGGGTCATTGTCCTGCTGAAATATGAATCACCGCAGGAGCAGGTTTTCATCCAGGATGTCTCTGTACATTGCTGCATTCATCTTTCCCTCAATCCTGACTAGTCTCCCAGTTCCTGCTGCTAAAAAACATCCCCACAGCATGATGCTGTCACCACCATGCTTCACTGTAGGGATGGTGCCTGATTTCCTCCAAACACCTGGCAATCATGACAAAGAGTTCAATCTTTGTCTCATCAGACCAGAGAATTTTGTTCCTCGTGGTCTGAGAGTCCTTCAGGTGCCTTTTGTCAAATTCTAGGTGGGCTGCCATGTGCCTTTTACTAAGGAGTGGCTTCCGTCTGGCCACTCTACCATACAGGCCTGACTGGTGGATTGCTGCAGAGACAGTGTCCTTCTGGAAGGTTCTTCTCTCTCCACAGACGAAAGCTAGAGCTCTGACAGAGTGACCATCAGGTTCATGGTCACCTCCCTGACTAAGGTCCTTCTCCCCTGATCACTTAGTTTAGACAGGCAGCAGCTCTAGGAAGAGTGCTGGTGGATCTGAAATTCTTCCATTTATGGATGATGGAGGCCACTGTGCTCATTGGGACCTTCAAAGCAGACATTTTTCTGTATCCTTCCCCACATTTGTGCCTCGAGACAATCCTGTCTTAGAGGTCTACAGACAATTCCTTTGACTTCATGCTTGGTTTGTGCTCTGACATAAACTGTCAACTGTGGGACCTTATATGAAGACAGGTGTGTGTCTTTCCAAATCATGTCCAATCAACTGAATTTACCCCCTGTGGACTCCAGTTAAGCTGTGGAAACATCTCAAGGATGATCAGTGGAAAACAGGATGCACCTGAGCTCAATTTGAGCTACATGGCAAAGGCTGTGACTACTTACGTACACGTGATTTCTTATTTTTTTGTATTTTTAATAAATTTGCAAAAATCTCAAAAACTTTTTTCACATTATCATTATGAGGTATTGTGTGTAGAATTTTGAGGGAAAAAAGGAATGTCATTCATTTTGGAATACGTCTGTAACATAACAAAATGTGGAAAAAGTGCAGCACTGTGAATACTTTCCGAATGCACTGAAAATAAATAAATGAAGACAGAAATTAAGGAGCAGCTTGGATTGGAGATGTTTTTTCCTTAATGCGTGGCAGAGCTGTTAGAGTCACAAACACAATGGATTAACTTTAACTTGCTTAAATTCTGCTCTGTGCAAGTGCAATATTGAGGAAAATACCGGATCAGAACTTGGTATTGGCAGATACTCAGTATTAAATGATTTGTAAATGTACTTTTTGTTTTTGCTGAGGTCTGATGTTTCACACAGGTGTCACCCTTCGAGAAGGATCAATGGGAGGCAGCAAGGGAGGAAGACGGTCAGTCCAGTGGCTTTGATATCCTCCAATCCTCCATCAGTTCTCCCAGTACTGCTTTACCGACTAATACTGCTACTACTGCTGGTACTGCTACTGGTGGAGAAACAGTAGGAACATCCACTCCTGAGACTGACACAGGCACAGACTTTGGGCTACTGGGAAATTATGCAAAAGGTAAGTTTTAAAATTTTCCAGGAGCAAAAATGTGCAACATTAAGTGAAATGGCGACCATTTTGGACGCCATCTTGGACTTTGAAAAAGAAGGGGAAGAAGCTTTATTGCCATTGTACAAGAAATACAAAGAAGTTCTGTTTGGTAGCATCTCCTCTCTTTTTTAGCAGCTAGAATGCTAAAAAAGCCACAAAGGGGATTTTCAAGGACTTTTAGTTTGTGATTCTGCACTTTTTCTGGACCTATGCTAAAAATGTCAGCTTGTTCTATTTGTGATAAAACTCTTGTACTACACCTGAATCCAATGAAAGACTTGTTAGCAGACTTTTAATGAGCCTTTCATTGGATTCAGGTGTGTTGGAGCAGGGAGACAACTAAGAGTGTCAGAAAGGTGGCTCTCGAGGACCGAACTTGGCCACCCCTGTACTACAGGGATTAAAATTCTTTGTCACTACAACAGATTTCCCTCAGTTGGGCTGCCAAAACGCAGATTTCATGCTGACACCATCATGCCGAAAAATTGACTGGACGCAAGATATAAAATTTACCATGTTCAAAAACTGATTTTTAGAATAATGTCTCCGTTTTGTTTTTTCCCTTCTGGCAGCGATTCCCCATCTATTCCTCTGTGTCCTGTTTGCAGTCTGGTGAAGGGGGGGGGGGGACGACGACGCAATCAGAGCAATCAGAGTTTTACTAACATATTTTTAAGCTTTTCTTTTCTTTCAAAGTCTGCTCTGAGTGTCTCTGTGAGTGTCCTTACTGTGGTTAAACTAAAAACATAGCTGCAGACCCGCAACGTATTGACAACAAACACTAACATTGTCCCCCCCAAATATGGCTTAAAATTGCTTTCTGAGGACGATGTACCTTTCAATTAGGTCGCGCTTTCCACATAAATACACAAATTCTTGATTGCAAACCAGGGGCGTATCCAGATGGAAAGAGGGTGTTGGGGAGCATGCCCTCCACAAAACCCCTTGATTAAAGGTCCACTTTTGAAGGCATTTTTCATACTACTGTGACTTTTATAATAGTAGTAATAAATTTAACAACTAAAATGTTTAAATCTGTATTACTCTGGGCCTAGGTTTTACTGTAGTTCTGGACTAAGGTTAATTGATTAGCCATATAAAAATAAAATTAAACATGTAAAAATTTTACTTTTCTGCATAACTAAAGTGGAATGTGAAGCAATATCTTTTTAATGTAATGTCTAAACTTGGGCTTGACTGGGTCTGTTTGGGGTTCTATCTTTAAAATCAGGTCAGTTAAGATGAGGGAAGCCAAAAATATGAAAATCATTATGGCTCTTGTGGTTAGTAATCTTATCAAACAAACATGTAGCTTGTGATTTCAATTTTGGTGAAAGGCAAAGAAAAGGTAAAAATGCACAAAAGAAAATGCAAATACAGTACACATTAAGCAGTACAACTACGAGTAAATTGAGGGGGATCAGGGTGAGAAAGTAGAACTTTCCAGATGAAAAAGGGCCACTTTCAGCATAAAAGGACCCCCCCACCTTTGTTTCAGATCCTGGCTGTGGGCCTGAGATTTTAATTGGTGCTGAAAGAAGTTTTCAATTTCATTTTAATTTATTTTCATTTATATAGCACCAAATCACAACAAAGTTGCCTCAGGGTGCTTCACACAAGTAAGGTCCAGACTTACCAAGTTGTCCTCTTAAAATGTGTTTATCCTGAAGGATTTAAATAATGCGCAGGTTAAAGTTTTTTCTGTAATATGATGCTGCATTAGAAAAGAGCAGCAACGGTTAGTGAGTGAAACATAATCTGTTCAACAGGAGAACAATTTGCTGTTTTCTTAACCGTCTCCACCTTGTTTAACTTAATGATTTGGCTGTGAAAAAAAAATTTCAGTCAAAATATTTTTTTTTTCTTTAATCCCTGGAACTATATGAATTCATATCATCTGTCAACACAGGAGACCTAAACTCATCGACCTAAACTCAGAATGGGGAAAGAAAGAGGATTTAAAAGTGACTCTGAATGTGACATGGTTGTTGGTGACATGAGCTGGTCTGAGTATTTCAGAAACTGCTCATCTACTGGGATTTTTACACACAACCATCTCTAGGCTTTCCAGAGAATGGTCCAAAAAAGAGATGATATCTAGTGAGCGGCAGTTGTGAGGATGCAAATGTCTGCTATCAGATGATGATGGGCGATTACGTGACGCCATCATGTCAGTATGGACAAACATCTCTGAGGAATGCTTCCAACACCTTGTTGATTCTGTGCCATGAAGAATCAAGGCAGTTCTGAAGGCAAAAGGGGTCCAACCCAGTACTAGCAAGGTGTACCCAATAAAGTTTTGAGGAGGGGGTGGGCGGATGCTGATGAGTGTAAAGTGAAAACAAAACACAAATCTTCTGATTTATCACTGCAGAGGACACAGCCGATGAACAGAGAGAACTGGAGGAGGAAGAAGACGACACAGGACTGACACACATTGGAGGAGTATTTACCCAGAATCCCACAGCACCAGATGTGGGCGTGGCTCCCAGCAGAGAGCCGCTACAGCCCAGCGTGGAGGAAGAGGACGAGCTGGATGGTGGGGACATGGTTATTTTGTCCTCTTTTTATAAACTTAATGTTTTCTTAAATAAAAAAAAAAATCCAACAGTCACTTTGATGTGACCTGGATTTCCCTTCATTCTGCACAAACTGTTATTCATTGATCTCTTTTACATCAACTTGTGATTGATTTTGGTTTGAGATCATTAATGGTGATTTGGCTTCATTTCAGCTTTCGGTGGCGGCGAGAACGAGAACAGAGACCAAACGAGGAGCAGACACATCGTCCCGCTCACCACCGATCCGTCCCCCACCATCGGCTTCACCGACTCCTCCTGGGACGGGCAGGAGAAGACCACGCCCCTGCAGGCCCAGAGGTCAGAGGTCAGTGGCAGTGGGGTCACAGAGTTCATCATACCAAACACAGACTTTGATGAGATGGAGGAGGTGCGGCAGGTATGTGCACGTGTGCACACACGGTGTACGAGAGGACATTCTGGAGAAGGGTGGAGCAAGTGGATTATGATGTCACTTCCTGTGACTCCTTCAGGTCGTGTGTGTGGACTGGACCGAGCTGAGACGTGGCTTCGTCATCCTCAACATGACACAGAACATGAACTGTGTAAGTGCAGCGAAACGGCACCAACTTTAACATCATATTGTCAGTTTGTCACAATGGAAAAAAAAAGGTTGCTGGATATTTGTGCACATTTTGCTTCTTGTTGGAGTGTTGGAGCTCAAGTCGGGTTCGGTTTGTATCCTGATTGTTTGACTGTCAGCCACTGATTCACTCGTGTGCTGCAGGAGGAGTTTCGTGTCGACCGAGGCGTACGACTGCTCAGGACCATGGAGAGAGTGTTTGCACGAAGAATGAACAGCCCTGAGGGATCGTGGGTAATTTACCTCAGCAAGCCGACGCACCAGCAGCCCCAGCTTTTCATGAACGTGGCGTCCGAACAGGGTACATCACACACACACACACTCACACACATGTAGTTGCCTATCCTCGAGTTTTCTCATTAACGTAGGAAGTTCAAGAAAATGGGTTCATTTTAGCTGATATGTAACTGTACTGTACTGAAATGTGCTTCAGTACGCCGACTCATGCGTTGGGATGCCCTGGGCGTTCTGCACAAAATTCTGTCTGAAGAGTGTGTAGTTGGGCAGTTGGACAAACATGGCCAATGTTACGCTCCTTGGAAAAAATGACTGATTTCATCACAAATAACCAGTGTTGCCATAGTTACTGTGAAAAAGTAATCTGATTACTCTTTGAAAAAGTAACTTATTACTTTATTGACTACTCAGTTTTAAAAGTGCCTAAGTTAGATTACTAGTTACATTATTGGTTACATTCAGCAGCTGTCAACAAGTTGTTGGCAAAGTAACTAAAGTTACTGTGGCTACACTGCAAATAACTAACCCGTTCAGTGCCAGAAGTGTTCCACGTTGTGCGCAACTTTCATGCTGCGAACTCTCAAATTGACGTGATTCCCATGCGACTGCTGCCTTCCAGCGCTCACTGATGACATCATCACAGGAAAGATGTGGAAGCAATGAGAAAAATATGGTGAAAACTCCTTATTTTTTGCTTTTTACGATGTGTTGGGGTCACAAAATTAAATTATTTTAGTGTGGATGTTTAATGAATGAAAAAAAAAAATATTAGGGCAGGCATTTAACCAACTTTGAATTAAAAGGGGAGCGAGCTGATGCTCAACGCACAGATACAATACTACCCTGTATGCATGCATATGTGACACAGTAACAATGTCACATACTACACAAATTTTCTTGTTTTTACACCACTTAACGCCATGTGATATTAACACACTGCGTGATATTTAGTCAGGATAGACTCGTTCGTAATGCAGTTAAATGTTGTTAGACTCAAAAGTTGCCAGTTGATTCACGGAGTTTGGAGATAAAGAGCCTCCAGACTGAAAAGCTTATCACTGTCACAATAGTAGGAATAATAAAAGTATCTCTGCCTGCACTGAATCAAAAACCATGAATCAAACACTAATGTTTCATTCTATTGGAGGTATTTTATTATGTTATGGAACAGAGCGGCCAAAGTGATACTGCAGTACACTGACAGTGTATATTTGGAGCAATAATTCACTCTTCAAGTATCTTGTTTAGGGGCGGAGGGGGCGCTCGTGGCTCTGAGCGTGTGCTGATGAAATTACCTGACAGACCTCTGCTGCTGTTGGAGAATGCTGTTTACAGCAGAATCTGGGACTGAACTTCACAGATAAACGGGGAGGAACCCAGATCTGCTGAGCTCTGCTGGCGCTGTCACGCTTGCGCTCTCTTTCCTGTCTCTTCTTGCACCACTTGGCCTGTTTCGATTCAGACACATAAAGACTTTTAGATCACACTCGGGCCATTTTGCAGAATAAACCAACACAGAAATCCTCCGAGAAGATACTTCAAGCAGGAATGTCAAGTCTCTCTTGTTATCAAACACTTTGTTTTCCAAAAATGTAGCAGCATCCACGTGAGAAAAATCAGTTGAAAAATTTTGCTCCTCTAAACAACAAACTGCCACTTGACTCATGGAATGCAGCGTCAAGTAGGAGAGGGACTTAAAAGTACTCCAAAGTTCCAGGTTGAATAATCCCTTCCCACCCAGAATACGATCTAACTGTAACTGGCAGAGATTTGACACTCTAGCATTGGTTTGTATTAGTTTTACATATTGTCTGAAGTCACACGAGAAGTTTAACCTCTTAAGCCCTAGAGCCTATTTCACCAAAATCACATACCCATACATTATGATTTATTTCTCAGCTTGTACAAGGTCAAAAATGCAAAACACCCTGAAAGTAAATAATACTTGGTAGGATTAAATTAGTTTTTTTTTTTTTTTTTGCCCAAAAAAATAAATTCCCATTTATGTCTTTATTTGCTTGGCGTTTGAGCTGTGGTTAATTGATAGTGATTGAAGTGGAAGCTTTTGTAGAGGAGACTTCGCTTGACATTTTGATGTAGAATAAGTGTATGTTGGTGTCAGCATTGGTTAGTTATGAGTGTTCAAATATTCCAAAACGGGGCAAGTTGTTGTGTGGGCCGCTGAAGAGGAGGTACTGCTGGCCCACCACCACCAGAGGGCGCCCTGCCTGGAGTGCGGGCTCCAGGCACCAGAGGGCGCTACCGCATCATGGGAGTAATCTGGGTGACAGCTGTCACCCATCACCAAACACAGCTGTTTCTACTCAGCACCGAGGTATATCAGGAGGACGGCGTCTCCACCTCAGTGCCGAGATATCGCCTAAGACCAAGGTAACATTCTCTGCAGCATATTCTGTGATTGACAAACTTGTTAAACCTTTCAGGACTGGTGACTACTGAGACCCTCCTTCTTTGGATAAGTACTCACCTTCCTGCTGAACTTTGCCAAGAGGTGGAGGCGGCTTCTCCCCTCTCTGTACTGGGTGCGTTCATCCACTCCTGTGTGTTCTTGCTCTCTCCTGCCAGCAGTACCGGATCCGACGAGCGGAGGCAGTGGCCACCTGGGAATTCGGGACTTGGCGGTTCCAGTATTTCCAGGGTTCGGTGGCAGTGGAGATCTGGGTGGTTCCGGTTCGACTGAGACGGACGTCTCCTATCTTCGAGCCTGCCCACACGACACCAGCGGATTCGACCCTAAACATTGTGTTTGTTATACTACTCGTGCTTGTTTCAGTAGTAAATCTTGTTTTTTACTTCCTCCATTGTCCATTCATTGCGCCCCCTGTTGTGGGTCCGTGTTCCTACACTTTCACAACAGGATATCTCGGCCAGCGTCATGGATCCCGAGGGGCGTCAACCGGCTGTTGAACGGCCAATGGAAGACCAAGGCGCGGCGGAGGCTTCGGGAGGGGTAATCGGTGAGTTGCAGCGGATCCTCACCGCCTTCACCTCTCGGATCGATTTAACGACCGAGCAGTACGTTCTCCTAAACCGCAGGGTGGAGGCTCTCGCCGCACAAGTGGAGGCGCGCCCTTCGGGCGCCGCTGCGGCTCTCCCTCCCGAGGACCCTGCGCGCGAAAGTGACGTTCCACTGGTCGTTCAACGGTCCCTTCCTCCGTCCCCAGAAGCATACATAAGCCCTCCAGAGCCGTACGGAGGCTGTGTGGAGACGTGCGCGGACTTTCTTATGCAGTGTTCGCTCGTCTTCGCACAGCGTCCCGTGATGTACGCGACTGATGCTAGCAAAGTAGCTTATGTAATAAATCTGCTTCGCGGGGAGGCACGCGCTTGGGCTACAGCGCTCTGGGAGCAGCACTCGCGGCTCCTTCATACATACGATGGGTTTGTACGGGAGCTCAGAACAGTGTTCGACCATCCCAACAGAGGAGAGTCCGCTTCAACCGCACTACTGTCAATAAGACAGGGGCGTCGGAGCGCAGCTGCCTATGCAGTCGCCTTCCGCATCGCGGCGGCGAGATCCGGCTGGAATAGCACTGCCCTCCGCGCTGCCTTTGTAAACGGACTGTCACTGGTCCTAAAAGAGCACCTGGTGGCTAAGGACGAACCGCGGGATTTAGATGGGCTCATCGATCTAGTCATACGACTCGACAACCGGTTAGAAGAACGCCGCCGGGAACGAGGCGAAGGGCGTGGCCAGGCACGCGTCGTCCCTCTCCCTTCCGGGTCCGATCGAGCTCCGCCCTCCCCACGCTCCTCTGTTCCTGTGCTCCGTGGGGTCACAGCTCCCCCTACTGACGAAGCTAGGGACACAAGTAGGGCAACATTTAGGGCACCAGATGCACAGAGGAGATGGACCCACGGAGCGTGTCTTGTTTGTGGTTCAATAGAGCACCATGTGAGAGACTGCCCCGAGCGGTCAAACGCCAAACGCCCGCCCCTAGAGACTGGGCCAGGGGTGGGTCAAAACATTCACGTGGGACACACCCACATTGCTACACGACTCCCAGTCACGATCCTGTTTGAGGATTCAACCCTGAAGGCCCCAGCACTGGTGGACACGGGCTCTGAGGGGAATCTGCTTGACAGTAGATGGGCCAGGGAGATAGGGCTCCCTCTGGTGGCTCTTACCTCGCCTGTGCAGGTTCGGGCGCTAGATGGCTCCCTACTCCCACCAATCACGCATAAGACACCCCCAGTAACTCTGGTGGTGTCAGGTAACCACCGGGAGGTGATCGAGTTCTTTGTGACTCAGGCCACCTCCCGTGTGGTTTTGGGTTTTCCCTGGATGCTAAAGCACAATCCCCGGATCGATTGGCCGTCCGGGGTAGTGGTTCAGTGGAGCGAAACCTGCCATCGGGAGTGTCTAGGTTCCTCGGTTCCTCCCGGCTCCCAAGCTAAGGAGGAGGTCCGAGTCCCGCCCAATCTGAAGGCGGTGCCGGCGGAGTACCATGACCTCGCTGACGTGTTCAGCAAGGATCTGGCTCTCACGCTTCCTCCCCACCGCCCGTATGATTGTGCCATTGATTTGGTTCCAGGCAGTGAGTTCCCGTCCAGTAGGCTGTACAACCTCTCACGGCCGGAACGCGAATCAATGGAGACCTACATCCGGGACTCATTAGCTGCCGGATTGATCCGGAATTCCACCTCACCGATGGGCGCAGGTTTCTTTTTTGTGGGTAAAAAAGATGGCGGGCTTCGTCCATGCATTGATTACAGGGGGTTGAACGAGATCACGGTTCGCAACCGATACCCGTTGCCCTTGTTGGATTCAGTGTTCACTCCCTTGCATGGAGCCAAAATCTTCACTAAGCTGGATCTTAGAAATGCGTATCATTTGGTTCGGATTCGGAAGGGAGACGAATGGAAGACGGCATTTAACACCCCCTTAGGTCATTTTGAGTACCTGGTCATGCCGTTCGGTCTCACTAATGCTCCCGCGACTTTTCAAGCGTTGGTAAACGATGTCTTGCGGGACTTCCTGCACCATTTCGTCTTCGTATATCTAGACGATATACTCATCTTTTCCCCGGATCCTGAGACTCATGTCCGGCATGTCCGTCAGGTTCTGCAGCGGTTGTTGGAGAACCGTCTGTTTGTGAAGGGCGAGAAGTGTGAGTTCCACCGCACTTCTTTGTCCTTCCTGGGGTTTATCATCTCCTCCAACTCCGTCGCCCCGGACCCGGCCAAGGTTGCGGCGGTGAGAGATTAGCCCCAACCAACAAGCCGTAGGAAGCTGCAACAGTTCCTCGGTTTTGCTAATTTCTATAGGAGGTTCATTAAGGGCTACAGTCAGGTAGTTAGCCCCCTGACAGCCCTGACCTCTCCCAAAGTTCCCTTCACCTGGTCGGACCGGTGCGAGGCCGCGTTCAAGGAGTTGAAACGGCGCTTCTCGTCTGCACCAGTTCTGGTGCAGCCCGATCCTAGCCGCCAGTTAGTGGTTGAAGTGGAC
The DNA here is from genome assembly GCF_902500255.1 of Thalassophryne amazonica. Lineage (NCBI taxonomy): Eukaryota > Metazoa > Chordata > Actinopteri > Batrachoidiformes > Batrachoididae > Thalassophryne > Thalassophryne amazonica. The sequence continues at coordinate 25,602,907 of NC_047105.1, forward strand.
GCCTCGGACTCAGGGATAGGAGCGGTGCTCTCCCAGAGCGGGAAGACCGATAAGGTCCTTCATCCGTGTGCCTATTTTTCTCGCAGGTTGACCCCCGCTGAACGGAATTATGACGTCGGCAATCGGGAACTCCTTGCTGTGAAAGAGGCCCTCGAAGAGTGGAGACATCTGTTGGAGGGAACAGCCGTGCCATTCACGGTTTTCACTGACCATCGGAACCTGGAGTACATCAGAACCGCCAAGCGTCTGAACCCCAGGCAAGCCCGCTGGTCACTGTTCTTTGGCCGTTTTGACTTCCGGATTACCTACCGCCCCGGGACCAAGAATCAGAGATCGGATGCGTTGTCCCGGGTGCACGAAGATGAGGTCAAAACGGAACCGTCGGATCCCCCGGATCCCATCATCCCAGAGTCCGCTATCGTGGCCGCCCTCACCTGGGACGTGGAGAAGACCGTCCGGGAGGCCCTGACCCGTGTCCCGGACCCCGGAAACGGACCAAAAAACAGACTGTACGTCCCACCAGAAGCTAGGGCCGCAGTCCTGGACTTCTGTCACGGTTCTAAGCTCTCCTGTCACCCAGGGGTGCGAAGGACCGTGGCAGTTGTCCGGCAACGCTTCTGGTGGGCATCCCTGGAGACCGACGTCCGGGACTACGTCCAGGCCTGTACCACCTGCGCCAGGGGCAAGGCCGATCATAGAAAGACCTCAGGGCAACTACAGCCATTGCCTGTGCCTCATCGCCCCTGGTCCCACATCGGCCTGGATTTCGTCACGGGTCTCCCGCCGTCCCAGGGAAACACTGTCATCTTCACGATAGTGGACCGTTTCTCCAAGGCGGCCCACTTCGTGGCCCTCCCGAAGCTCCCTACGGCCCAGGAGACAGCGGACCTCCTGGTCCACCACGTCGTCCGTCTGCATGGCATACCATCAGACATCGTCTCCGATCGCGGTCCCCAGTTCACCTCGCATGTCTGGAGGAGCTTCTGCTGGGAACTGGGGGCCACGGTCAGCCTCTCGTCTGGGTACCATCCCCAGACCAACGGGCAGGCAGAGCGGGCGAATCAAGAACTGGAGCAGACACTTCGCTGTGTGACAGCCGCGCACCCGACGGCCTGGAGTACCCACCTGGCCTGGATCGAGTACGCCCACAACAGTCAAGTGTCATCAGCCACCGGCCTCTCCCCGTTTGAGGTGTGCTTGGGGTATCAGCCCCCCTTGTTTCCGGTGGTTGAGGGAGAGGTCGGTGTGCCCTCGGTCCAGGCCCACCTACGGAAGTGTCGTCGGGTGTGGCGGGCCGCCCGCTCTGCCTTGTTGCAGGCCCGGACGAGGGCGAAGAAACATGCAGACCGGCGACGAGCCCCGGCCCCCAAGTATCGTCCTGGGCAGGAGGTCTGGTTGTCCACCAAGGACATTCCCCTACAGGTTGACTCACCTAAACTGCAAGAACGATACATCGGACCGTATAAAATCCTCAAGGTCATCAACCCCGCCGCAGTGAGGCTCCAGCTTCCGGCCTCACTGCGGATCCATCCAGTTTTCCATGTTTCCCGGATCAAGCCTCTTCACACCTCACCCCTCTGCACCCCGGGTCCGGCACCGCCTCCTGCCCGGATCATCGACGGAGCACCGGCTTGGACTGTCCGCCGGCTCCTTGACGTCCGTCGGATGGGCCGGGGTTTTCAGTATCTGGTGGACTGGGAGGGGTACGGCCCCGAGGAGCGCTCCTGGGTGAAGAAGGGCTTCATCCTGGACCCGGCCCTCCTGGCCGACTTCTACCGACGCCATCCGGACAAGCCCGGTCGTGCGCCAGGAGGCGCCCGTTGAGGGGGGGGTCCTGTTGTGTGGGCCGCTGAAGAGGAGGTACTGCTGGCCCACCACCACCAGAGGGCGCCCTGCCTGGAGTGCGGGCTCCAGGCACCAGAGGGCGCTACCGCATCATGGGAGTAATCTGGGTGACAGCTGTCACCCATCACCAAACACAGCTGTTTCTACTCAGCACCGAGGTATATCAGGAGGACGGCGTCTCCACCTCAGTGCCGAGATATCGCCTAAGACCAAGGTAACATTCTCTGCAGCATATTCTGTGATTGACAAACTTGTTAAACCTTTCAGGACTGGTGACTACTGAGACCCTCCTTCTTTGGATAAGTACTCACCTTCCTGCTGAACTTTGCCAAGAGGTGGAGGCGGCTTCTCCCCTCTCTGTACTGGGTGCGTTCATCCACTCCTGTGTGTTCTTGCTCTCTCCTGCCAGCAGTACCGGATCCGACGAGCGGAGGCAGTGGCCACCTGGGAATTCGGAACTTGGCGGTTCCAGTATTTCCAGGGTTCGGTGGCAGTGGAGATCTGGGTGGTTCCGGTTCGACTGAGACGGACGTCTCCTATCTTCGAGCCTGCCCACACGACACCAGCGGATTCGACCCTAAACATTGTGTTTGTTATACTACTCGTGCTTGTTTCAGTAGTAAATCTTGTTTTTTACTTCCTCCATTGTCCATTCATTGCGCCCCCTGTTGTGGGTCCGTGTTCCTACACTTTCACAACACAAGTCCCCAGATTTGGGGACTCTCAGGTTTAAGAGGTAAAATAGACACAAGAGGGAATAAAATATAGAAATCAAAACTGAATTTGTATAAATCTTGAAACAAAGCTCCTGATAAGTCGACTGAACTAGAATTTAGTCGAACAACCAGGACAGAATCGGACCAGTTTGTAAAGCTTTGTCTCGTTAGAACCCCGAAGTGAAGTAGAGTAGGTCCTGATTAGTTCCATGTAGACCTGGAGTTATGGTAGGAACAGCATCCAGCATAAAACATGCAAATCTGAGTCACATCTGTTATGGTGACCAGGGAGAGCTGAAACACAAAAGTAAGTCTGATAAAAGCCCTGAGGCCTGTTGGTGACCATGTTTGACTCCAGATTCCATAGCTTGAAGTGAATGAGAGTCTAAACCTCCCCTGGATAGGAGGCCAGTCCAGTACTGGTTACTCCAGCCAAGGCTGGTACCCATTTACAGCTGGGTGACTGAGACAATATAGAGAAATGAAATGAAATGCCTTTTATTGCACATACATAAATACGTACAGTGAAATATGTCCTCTGCATTTAACTCGTCCTAATTACAGTTAGACCCAATCCAGCCACTAGGAGCAGTGGACATCAAACATCTACGCAGACATGAAACAAGCATGTTTTTGATAGTGGAATGATATTTGAGTATTTGGAGGACACACACACACACACACACACACACACACACGAAGAACATACAAACTTCACACAGACAGGACCAAGTGGGAAGTGACCCCAGTACCTTCTTGCTGTGAGGCAATAGTGCTAACCACTAAGCCACTGCAAAGCCCAAGTGTCACAGAGGTACAGAATTATTCCCAGATACAACTCTTGTTGGATGTGGCGCCAGTCCATCACATGCTAGACAGATAGAAAGAAGGCCCTGAGGCCCGGTTTTAACCACATTCATTTGGTTGATACTGTACAGTTCATCCAGACTACACTGATTGCCACCCATGATCAAACTGAGGCCTAGGACACCTATACTGGAAATATGTTCCACAGTCATATTTGGTGAAGCTCAAGCACCAATTGTTAAACTTGGTAACAAGCTTTGAAAAGGATATTTATGGACTCATTGCACCTGCAGTATGAGGGAAAAACTGACAATGAGCCTGCTGGGGTTTTCACCATATTTTTCTCACAGCCTTCCACCAAGCAATTGTATTCCATAAAAAGCTGACCAATATTTGTGAAATCAAATCTTGCGTACATATGAGCTGGCATCTACAACTATAAGCAACAGGCTTATTATGTTCCACAGCTGCCTGTACACAAGGTTCTTGAAATGGAGCAATATCTTCACCTGGTGGACATTTACTATTAATGCAGGTACAATAGAATTTTGCCAAGAACTAGAGTTCTTCATATCAGAAAACACAAAACAACAGCAAAGAGCACATTGAACTAACATTGAACTGTCGAATAAAATTTATATACATCTTCACTTAATCTTTGAGATGCATAGCCTCTAGTACTTGTGGGATAGGTTTAGTATTTAAACAAATGCCAGGATCTAGAGGACTATTAGACAAATACTTAAAAATAACCAATTGGCTCTTTTTACCATTAAAAACAACATCAAATCTATGTGTATAATTTTTACATATCGTGCACATTCTCCTCAGTGAACTCACAGTAGGTCTGAGCAGGGTGACATTATCGGCAAAGGTACCTGCAAAAACAGCACCAACATGACACCATTAAAACCTTCTCAAGTCTATGTTGTGTCTACAGGAGTGATACCTACCAAGGAGGTGCTGGACATGCTGGGAGAGATCAGGAATGGACTGAACAAGGTACACAGGTTTAACCTTTTTGTATCTGTCAGTAAATTTTAATTTAACCAGGTTAGTCCCATTGACATCGAGATTTCTTTTGCAAGGGAGACGTGGACAATTATAAAGTTTCCAATTCACTTAACCTGCTTTCCACATTTATGTGGAAGTTACCACATGAAGCTTTCTTCACCAAGTTATTTCCCTATGTGCCAATCATTCCTGACCTTGCGGGGGTTTTGATGTTTTGTAGCACACTGAACAACAACTAACCCTAACCCAACTTTCATCAAAGACCAGCAGCCACCACAGGTACAACATGGTGAGGGGCTTCAACCAATGGCAAAAAAGGGCCTATACCCATGGATCCTAACCAGTGTGGCAGAGTGGGTTTGAATCCACCAGCATTGGGTGAATGATGGAGACCAACATTTTGTTGAAGGGTTATCAAACAGATGGCTTTGACCTCACTGTAACTCAAGCAATGAGTCAACAAATACATTTAATATGTTTATTATTTTTATCATCCAGATCAGCATCATTATCTGGATTTGGACCAAAGTACACCTATGGATAGACAATCACAAAGACATGAAAATTCACCTTTGATCCTGATTGTGATCTTCATCATGAATCCTGACTTTTAATGCAGATTCTGACCCATAATGTGGATCCTGGTCTTTGGTTCTAACCTCAGAACATAGATCATAGATCATGTTGACCTTTGATCCCAAAATTCAGTCTTGATCACTGAAATTTTATTATGATCATCTCTTTTTGATACTGAACTTTGATCATGGATCTTCAATCCTGATTTTTTTTTCTCCTAATCATTGATCTCATTCTGATGAATGACCTTATATAACATTTATAGAAAAAAGGCAAGAAGAACTGTATAAACCCAAATTATAAAATCAAAATACCATACTGCTTCCACAATACCACTGAGTATTACCAGTATTTCTACTTTACGTACTGGTATATTTTGCCCTGTTATATTTACATGATGTCTATTTCAACTCTTTTGCTTCTGTTGTTTTTGGAAGTTACACGACATGAAATAAACAAAACCCAATGCCTGGGAGGATATACAAAAATTTACTATTTCTTTCTATTCTATATCATTTATATTTACACCTAAATTCCGTTCACTCACTCATCTTCAACTGCTTTCTCCAATTAAAGGTCACATGGAACCTTGATGAAATTATCAACACAAAATGAACAAAATTATCATAAAAAACTCTATAGTGAGGAACTAGGGGGAATTAAGAGTTACCTTCAATCATACTCAGTTTGATCAAATAGGAGATATACATTTAATCCATTTTCCCCAACATATGTTAAATTTGTCCAATTCCAAGATGGTAGAAAAACTCACCTTCTACATTTTTGTATCTTTATTTTCAAACCCACTTGTTATATATTGATGGGCAGTTCCATAGTGAATTGGGAAAATTAGGCAAGATTTTTTTTTTCAGTTTTCTAGACATAAAATAATTTTTTTTTTTTTTCAGGAAACGAAGGACTTTTGGTGTAATGCGAGTTATGCTGTAACTAAAAGACTAATTAAAGATTTATCTTACTCTTTGTTTCTGTCATTTCACACCTTGTGTCAACCGGCACATGCATGCAAGCAATGGCATCTAAAAATGTGTATGTGTGGGAGGTACACAAAAAATAACTTGAAAAGTGACCACAGATTTACATGGAAATGCCCTGATGTGTTTGTGTTTCTTCAGATGGGCATCCAGAACTTCAGTGCAGCCAACACGTGTCAGTCGAGGCCCAGCCAGACGCGGAGCGACTACGGCAAGCTGTTTGTGGTTCTGGTGATCATCGGTTCTGTTTGCATGGTCATCATCACAACTGGATTCATATACATCTGCTGGCAGAGACGACTGCCTGTCGCCAAGACAACAGTAGGTAGCGCGCAAACCCACGCTCACTTTTTTAAATGTGGTGACTAAGTGCACACACACACACACACGCACGTTCTGTGTTTTCTTTCCTCCCAGTTCCGTTCTGAGGAACTTCACTTTGTGAAAAATGGCTGGCATGACAACCCCACGTTGGATGTGACCAACAATGGGCATCCTGAGATGAAGGAGAAGAAGCCAAGCGCCGATGGGCTCACAGGGAAAGCAGAAGGGGGTGGGGAGGACAGCAGCCGTTGGCAGGTGATTGGATGGATGGATGGATGGATGGATGGATGGATGGATGGATGGATGGATGGATGGATGGATGGATGGATGGATGGATGGATGGATGGATGGATGGATGGATGGATGGATGGATGGATGGGGAATTGTTGGCCTAAAGGATAAAAACCGAGCTTGTGGTGAGAGAGTCATAGATTGATTAGTACAAAAAATATATATATTATGCAAAACACATAAATCATGTCTATCAGACATACAATCAAGCAGATTTTAAATCCTTCACTTTACAAATAATGAGTAGCAAGTGAAATCCCTGTGGATAAATCCACTCTAATCATGCCAAAATTCCCTCAAATAAAAATACTTAATATATATATTTTAATTAAATTAATTTATATACAACAGACCTGCCTCAGGATACTTCATATGGGTAAGTTCTAACCTTACTGATCAATTTTACTAAATTTATTCAATTAAATTCCGGGCATGTCCCATTGGGAGGAGGCCCCGGGGAAGACCCAGGACACGCTGGAGGGACTACGTCTCTCAGCTGGCTTGGGAACACATTGGGGTTCCCCCGGAGGAACTGGGGGAGGTGTGTGTGGATCGGGAGGTCTGGGCGGCTTTGCTTGAGCTGCTGCCCCCGCGACCCGACTCCGGATAAAGCGGAAGAAAATGGATAGATGGATGGATATTCAATTAATGAAGTACATAAGCTCTCCCAAATATGTAAATTGCCTAGTTCATGAGGTTTCTTTAGTTCTAGTATTTCTGAAATATTAGTTGATGAATAAAATATACTTTGTCATGATCACAGCCAATACATTTGGCTATAATCTGTTAAATCTTAGTCCTTAGTCTTTCCTTTGAGCAGTTATTGTGAAAATGCTAAGAAACATGTTCCAGTTTCTTTCAAAATTTATATATATATATATATATATATATATATATATATATATATACTGTTTGCTTATTTTAGTAAAGTTACAATCTTTATATAATATGGTGTATAATTAAAAGTATGTCCCTTCGGCTGCTCCCTTGTTTGTGCTCAGGGTCGCTACAGCTAATCTGAGGTGGACTTGCATGTTGAATTGGCACAGGTTTTACACCAGATGCCCTTCCTGGTGCAACTCCACATTACATGGAGAAATATGGCGGTGGTGGGGCTTGAACTGGGAAACTTCTGTACTGTAATCAAGTACACTAACCACTTGGCCACCACCCCTGGCCTGTAAGGGTAAATGTAATACACTGATGTAATGTCCTTGGGCCATTCAAACTTGTTTGATATGAATATGAGTTACTTAATTTATTAGGGTAGTTACAACTACTTTTAAAATAGCACAGTTACATGTGTTGTGAAAGTGTAGGAACACGGACCCACAACAGGGGGGCGCAAATGAACGGACAATGGAGGAAGTCAAATAACAACACTTTACTGTTGTGAATAAGCACAACAAACACAGCAGATTACAATAGTAGACAAAGAAGTCAATTCACAAAATGTGTCACGTGGGCAGGCTCGAAGATAAGAGACGTCTGTCCAAAGCAGAACCGGAACCACACGATTTCCTCTGCCACCGAGCCCCGGGAATACTGGAGCCGCCAAGTCCCGAACTCCCAGGTGGCCACTGCCTCCGCTTGTCGGATCTGGTACTGCTGGCGAGGAACAAAAACAGTTAAATGTGGGTGCGTTTGCACCCAGCAACACGTATGGTGGGAAAACCACCTCCACCTCTCGTCGGAAGAAATGTCTGCTATCCAACGCACATAGTAACAAAGTATTAATGTCAGGAAGACAACACAGTCGGCTGAGTACTTTACCTCCTTGGTAGAGTGATATCTCGGCAAAGAGGTGGAGATGTCGTCTTGCTGATATACCACTGAAGATCAGATGATTGGTGACAGCTGTCGTAGGTGATAAGTGACAGCTGTCACCCCGGCTGCTCCTGTGAGGCAGCAGCACCCTCTGGTGCCTGGAGCCCGCACTCCAGGCAGGGCGCCCTCTGGTGGTGGTGGGCCAGCAGTACCTCCTCTTCAGCGGCCCACACAACAGGACCCCCCCCTCAACGGGCGCCTCCTGGCGCCCGACCAGGCTTGTCCGGGTGGCGGCGGTAGAAATCGGCCAGGAGGGCCGGGTCCAGGATGAAGCTCCTCTTCACCCAGGAGCGTTCTTCGGGTCCGTACCCCTCCCAGTCCACCAAATACTGGAAGCCCCGGCCCATCCTATGGACATCCAAGCGCCGGCGCACAGTCAATCAATCAATCAATCAATTTTTTTATATAGCGCCAAATCACAACAAACAGTTGCCCCAAGGCGCTTTATATTGTAAGGCAAGGCCATACAATAATTATGTAAAACCCCAATGGTCAAAACGACCCCCTGTGAGCAAGCACTTGGCTACAGTGGGAAGGAAAAACTCCCTTTTAACAGGAAGAAACCTCCAGCAGAACCAGGCTCAGGGAGGGGCAGTCTTCTGCTGGGACTGGTTGGGGCTGAGGGAGAGAACCAGGAAAAAGACATGCTGTGGAGGGGAGCAGAGATCGATCACTAATGATTAAATGCAGAGTGGTGCATACAGAGCAAAAAGAGAAAGAAACAGTGCATCATGGGAACCCCCCAGCAGTCTACGTCTATAGCAGCATAACTAAGGGATGGTTCAGGGTCACCTGATCCAGCCCTAACTATAAGCTTTAGCAAAAAGGAAAGTTTTAAGCCTAATCTTAAAAGTAGAGAGGGTGTCTGTCTCCCTGATCTGAATTGGGAGCTGGTTCCACAGGAGAGGAGCCTGAAAGCTGAAGGCTCTGCCTCCCATTCTACTCTTACAAACCCTAGGAACTACAAGTAAGCCTGCAGTCTGAGAGCGAAGCGCTCTATTGGGGTGATATGGTACTACGAGGTCCCTAAGATAAGATGGGACCTGATTATTCAAAACCTTATAAGTAAGAAGAAGAATTTTAAATTCTATTCTAGAATTAACAGGAAGCCAATGAAGAGAGGCCAATATGGGTGAGATATGCTCTCTCCTTCTAGTCCCCGTCAGTACTCTAGCTGCAGCATTTTGAATTAACTGAAGGCTTTTTAGGGAACTTTTAGGACAACCTGATAATAATGAATTACAATAGTCCAGCCTAGAGGAAATAAATGCATGAATTAGTTTTTTCAGCATCACTCTGAGACAAGACCTTTCTGATTTTAGAGATATTGCGTAAATGCAAAAAAGCAGTCCTACATATTTATTTAATATGCGCTTTGAATGACATATCCTGATCAAAAATGACTCCAAGATTTCTCACAGTATTACTAGAGCTCAGGGTAATGCCATCCAGAGTAAGGATCTGGTTAGACACCATGTTTCTAAGATTTGTGGGGCCAAGTACAATAACTTCAGTTTTATCTGAGTTTAAAAGCAGGAAATTAGAGGTCATCCATGTCTTTATGTCTGTAAGACAATCCTGCAGTTTAGCTAATTGGTGTGTGTCCTCTGGCTTCATGGATAGATAAAGCTGGGTATCATCTGCGTAACAATGAAAATTTAGCAGTCCCGATGCCCTGCAGTGGTCAGCCTTGCCCCTGGCGCAGGTGGTGCAGGCCTGGATATAATCCCGGACGTCGGCCTCCAGGGACGCCCACCAGAAGCGCTGCCGAACAACTGCCACGGTTCTACGCACCCCCGGATGACAGGAGAACTTGGAGCCGTGACAGAAGTCCAGGACTGCAGCCCTGGCCTCTGGTGGGACGTAAAGTTTGTTCTTCGGCCCAGTTCCGGGATCCGGGCTCCGTGCCAGGGCCTCCCGGACGGTTTTCTCTACGTCCCAGGTGAGGGTGGCCACGATAGCGGACTCCGGGATGATGGGTTCCGGTGGATCCGACAACTCCGTTTTGACTTCGTCTTCATGCACCCGGGACAAGGCATCCGATCTCTGGTTTTTGGTCCCGGGGCGGTAGGTGATCCGGAAGTCAAAACGGCCGAAGAACAGTGACCAGCGGGCTTGCCTGGGGTTCAGCCGCTTGGTGGTCCTGATATACTCCAGGTTCCGGTGATCAGTGAAAACCGTGAATGGCACGGACGTTCCCTCCAACAGATGTCTCCACTCTTCAAGAGCCTCTTTCACCGCAAGGAGTTCTCGATTGCCGACGTCATAGTTCCATTCAGCCGGGGTCAACCTGCGGGAAAAATAGGCACACGGGTGAAGGACCTTATCGGCCTCTCCGCTCTGGGAAAGCACAGCTCCTATCCCTGAGTCCGAGGCGTCCACTTCAACCACAAACTGGCGACTAGGATCGGGCTGCACAAGAATGGGTGCAGACGAGAAGCGCCGTTTCAACTCCTTGAACGCGGCATTGCACCGATCCGACCAGGTGAAGGGGACTTTTGGAGAGGTCAGGGCTGTCAGGGGGCTAACTACCTGACTGTAGCCCTTAATGAACCTCCTGTAGAAATTTGCAAAGCCGAGGAACTGTTGCAGCTTCCTACGGCTGGTGGGTTGGGGCCAGTCTCTCACCGCCGCAACCTTGGCCGGATCAGGAGCGACGGAGTTGGGGGAGATGATAAACCCCAGGAAGGACAAAGAAGTGTGGTGAAACTCACACTTCTCGCCCTTCACAAACAGCCGGTTCTCCAACAACCGCTGCAGGACCTGACGTACATGCCGGACATGAGTCTCAGGATCCGGAGAAAAGATGAGTATATCGTCTAGATATACGAAGACGAATCGGTGCAGGAAATCCCGCAAGACATCATTAACTAATGCTTGGAACGTCGCGGGGGCGTTTGTAAGGCCGAACGGCATGACCAGGTACTCAAAGTGACCTAAGGGGGTGTTAAATGCCGTCTTCCACTCGTCTCCCTTCCGGATCCGAACCAGGTGATACGCATTTCTAAGATCTAGCTTAGTGAATATCTGGGCTCCATGCAGGGGCGTGAACACTGAATCCAGCAAGGGCAACGGGTATCGGTTACGAACCGTGATTTCGTTCAGCCCCCTATAATCAATGCATGGACGAAGTCCGCCGTCTTTTTTGCCCACAAAAAAGAAACCTGCACCCATCGGGGCGGTGGAATTCCGGATCAACCCGGCGGCTAAAGAGTCCCGGATGTAGGTCTCCATTGATTCGCGCTCAGGTCATGAGAGGTTGTACAGCCTGCTGGACGGGAACTCAACGCCTGGAACCAAATCAATGTCACAATCGTACGGACGGTGCGGGGGAAGGGTGAGCGCCAGATCCTTGCTGAACACATCCACAAGGTCATGGTACTCCACCGGCACCGTCCCAAGATTGGGCGGGACTCTGACCTCCTCCCTAGCCTGGGAACCGGGAGGAACCGAGGAACCTAAACATACCCGATGGCAGGTCTCGCTCCACTGAACCACTACCCCGGACGGCCAATCGATCCGGGGATTGTGTTTTAACATCCAGGGGAACCCAAGAATCACACGGGAGGTGGCAGGAGTCACAAAATACTCGATCTCCTCCCGGTGGTTCCCTGACACCACCAGAGTTACTGGTGGTGTCTTATGTGTGATTAGAGGGAGTAGGGAGCCATCTAGTGCCCGCACCTGCACAGGTGAAGTAAGCGCCACCAGAGGGAGCCCTGCCTCCCTGGCCCATCTGCTGTCTAGCAGATTCCCTTCAGAGCCCGTGTCCACCAGTGCTGGGGCCTGCAGGGTTAAATCCTCATAAAGGATTGTAACTGGGAGTCGTGTGGCAATATGGGTATGTCCCACGTGAATGTCTTGGCCTACCCCTAGCCCAGTTTCTAGGGGCGGGCGTTGGTGTTTAACCGCTCGGGGCAGTCCCTCACTTGATGCTCTATTGAGCCACAAACAAAGCACGCTCCGCGGACCAGCCTCCTCTGTCTATCTGGTGGCCTAAATGTGGCCCTGCTCGTGTCCATAGCTTCATCAGCAGGGGGAGCTGTAACCACACGGAGCGTAGAGGCCGTGGAGCGTGGGGAGGGCGGAACTCGGTCAGAACCGGAAGGGAGAGGGACGGCGCGTGCCCGGCCACGCCCTTCGTCTCGTTCCCAACGGCGTTCTTCTAACCGATTGTCTAATCGTATAACGAGATCAATAAGCCCGTCTAAATCCCGCGGTTCGTCCTTGGCCACCAGGTGCTCCTTCAGGACCAACGACAGTCTGTTTACGAAGGCGGCACAGAGGGCAGTGCTATTCCAGCCGGACCTCGCAGCCGCGATGCGGAAGTCGACTGCATAAGCAGCTGCGCTCCGGCGCCCCTGTCTCATTGACAGCAGCACGGCTGAAGCGGTCTCTCCTCTATTTGGGTGATCGAACACTGTTCTGAACTCCCTCACAAACCCATCATATGTCAGAAGGAGCCGTGAATTTTGCTCCCAGAGCGCTGTAGCCCAAGCGCGTGCCTCACTGCGAAGCAGATTAATCACATAAGCTATCTTACTAGCATCAGTCGCGTACATGACGGGACTAGTGCGAAGACGAGCGAACACTGCATAAGAAAGTCCGCGCACGTCTCCACACAACCCCCGTACGGCTCTGGAGGGCTTATGTATGCTTCAGGGGAAGGTGGGAGGGGTCGTTGAACGACCTGTGGAACGTCACTGTTGCGCACAGGATCGACAGGAGGGGGAGCCGCAGCAGCGCCCTGAGGGCGCGCTTCCACCTGCGCGGCGAGAGCCTCCACCCTGCGGTTAAGGAGGACGTTCTGCTCGGTCATTAGATCCAACTGAGCCGTAAAAGCGGTGAGGATTCGCTGCAACTCACCGATCATTCCTCCTGCAGACGCCTGTGCGCCCTGCTCTTCCATTGGCCGTTCAACAGCCGGTTGACGCCCCTCGGGGTCCATGACGATGGCCGAGATATCCTGTTGTGAAAGTGTAGGAACACGGACCCACAACAGGGGGGCGCAAATGAACGGACAATGGAGGAAGTCAAATAACAACACTTTACTGTTGTGAATAAGCACAACAAACACAGCAGATTACAATAGTAGACAAAGAAGTCAATTCACAAAATGTGTCACGTGGGCAGGCTCGAAGATAAGAGACGTCTGTCCAAAGCAGAACCGGAACCACACGATTTCCTCTGCCACCGAGCCCCGGGAATACTGGAGCCGCCAAGTCCCGAACTCCCAGGTGGCCACTGCCTCCGCTTGTCGGATCTGGTACTGCTGGCGAGGAACAAAAACAGTTAAATGTGGGTGCGTTTGCACCCAGCAACACGTATGGTGGGAAAACCACCTCCACCTCTCGTCGGAAGAAATGTCTGCTATCCAACGCACAAAGTAACAAAGTATTAATGTCAGGAAGACAACACAGTCGGCTGAGTACTTTACCTCCTTGGTAGAGCGATATCTCGGCAAAGAGGTGGAGATGTCGTCTTGCTGATATACCACTGAAGATCAGATGATTGGTGACAGCTGTCGTAGGTGATAAGTGACAGCTGTCACCCCGGCTGCTCCTGTGAGGCGGCAGCGCCCTCTGGTGCCTGGAGCCCGCACTCCAGGCAGGGCGCCCTCTGGTGGTGGTGGGCCAGCAGTACCTCCTCTTCAGCGGCCCACACAACAACATGTCTACTTAACTTTGCTATGTTGGATCAGCACAGTTTATGCATATCCACCATGGATTTGCTGTGGAGACCCTGAGCACAAACAAGCAAGCAGCCAAAGGGACTTCCATCCATCCATCCATCTTCTACCGCTTAGTCCAATTAAGGGTCGCGGGGGGCTGGAGCCTATCCCAGCAGTCATAGGGCGTGAGGCGGGGTACACCCAGGACAGGACGCCAGTCTGTCGCAGGGCCACAAATAGACAAACAAACAGACACACCCACACGCACACCTAAGGACAATTTTAAAGATTCCAGTCCACCTAACCCGCATGTCTTTGGATGTGGGAGGAAACCGGAGCACCCGGAGGAAACCCACGCAAACACGGGGAGAACATGCAAACTCCACACAGAAAGGCCACGGGAATTGAACCCATGACCTTCTCGCTGTGAGGCAACAGTGCTAACCACTAAGCCACCGTGCTGCCCCCAAAGGGACTTACTGTTTTTAGTTTTGGTTACATTTATTCTTACAAATCTAGTTGGCCTGACCAATGGTAATTAAGTAACAGTAATGCAAATTCATCATGTTGACCCAACAAATTTATATTTAGCTCACTCAGCAAAATTGTTTCTGGCTACGTTAACGCATTTTACTTGGGTGGAAATACTTTCCATACTTTTATTATGCTCACTGAGCAAGATAGATTTTAAGTTGTTGCATGTTATGTTAAAACTACATGATTCGCATGTGTTTATCTTGTAGAAGCTACATGAAAATTCAGTAAGGTATATCTTATATATTATATTCCAATTCTAAGGTGGAACTATGCCAGTATACAAAGGTATATCTAAAAAGGAAGAGTAAAATTGGAGAGTAGAAAAGAGTAGAGTAGAGCCTCTTAGGTGCCTGAGCTTGAGGTTAGACTTAGGTTCATGTAACATAAAAAAACCAACAGCACCCATGTTTTTTTTTTTTGAGTGTGAGAGCAACAGTATTTATAATGTGCTTTAAAAATATCTACTTGTGGTGGCTGAAAACCTGAGCGAGGGGAGTGCCTTGAAGCAGCGATTCATGGATTTAATCATCCACATGTCTTGAAAAGTTGCAAGTATCACATAACACAATGCTCAGGGGCTAATGTTAGCATGAAAACATAATGAAATGGTAAGAGATGTCACAAAAAGTGATACTTGTGGGCTAACATTAGCATGAAAACTTACTAGCATCACATAATGTAATAGAGATGTCACAAAATGCGATACTAATGGGCTAACATTAGCATGACAACTCACTAGTGTCACACAACATCATGATAAGGGGTTAACGTTAGCATGAGCTGAGTGCCTCCATTGTGAGCAATGGGATTTATAATGTGCTTTTAAAACAAACATGCTTAGAGTTACAATTTTGCTGAGGAACAAAAAATCTTAATGCACATTTTCATGTTTTCATGTATAGACGGTATAGACATATATAGCAGAGCACTGATAACTTCATTCAGCACAACCCCACCCCCAGCCAAATAAATATACACACACACACACACGCATGCACACAAGGTGGAATTGGCTGCTGCTGCTTATGGTAATTTAAGAAACATAACCCTTTTTTTTAGGTATTTGTCAATGAAGCTGCGACTGAGGAGGAAGACGAGGAGCAGGACACACATCTGTGAAGAAGAAAACAGAAAATGAGGGGAATGAGGGACAACAAGAGATGAGGTGGATGGAAAAAGGAAGAAGAAAAAACATGTTTGGTAGTGATGAGAATGAGGAAAGATGAAAGACAAAGTTGTTGTATGACTTTAAAGGGACACTCCTTTGTAATTATTCAAGTCACCGAATCGTAGTCTTCAGCACATATGTCAACGGTTACCGTTTCAAAATAAAAAACAACACCACGGGGTGAAGGGCACGGCCTTGGGGGCGCTGTTTTGCACATGAATAAATTTGAAGGCATGTCCCTTTTAAAGCTGAGGAGCCGGTGTTGTCCAACCAGACTGAAGTGAGGCGGAGCCAAGCAGGGAGGAGGGGTCGCTGACATCGGAATCACATGCTGCAGTTTATGTAGCGTGGTTGTGACAGTGGTGACCTTTCTACGGCCGATCGCCACAGCAGTGGACTGAAAGAAGCCTGTAGCAACTGTGAAAGAAATGTTTTTGGCACTTTATCAATTCGACTCAGAAAATAATGAAATGCTGCATCATGTTCAAATCGATAACACACAGTGACTGATGTGTCTCTGTTTTGCTTGTAGGAATGGTTGTAATTGCTGCACATAGACTAAGTTACACACCTGCTATAATTACGTGCCGTTAGCCTAATACGCTTTTTAAGTAGTTTCGGAATGGCCGCTAACGCTACATCTTGAGGCTGTGACACACAGGCAATGTTTAGAGACCAAAAGCATGAAAATATATGTGTTGAAGCCAAGTCATCCAACCATGATTCAAATTCAAGCCCTGTTCAAGTGTTTGAACCTAAAAATGTTTGAGTCACTATGAGTCGCTTGAGTTGCTACGGTCATACCCACATCATCAGAGTCACATATAAGTCACTAAGGAGAAGTCCATGTCACTGAAGTCTGAACACAAGTTGAAATTAACATTTACATACAACATCGAAGTATATAACGCGTCACAAGTTGGAAGTGATAATGACTTTATTTTCATTCATAGAAAAATAGAAATGTGTGCAGTTCCACATTGCCAAATAACTAAAACAAAATAAATATTTCAAATAGAAATTTCACAATAATAAATTGTGTTGTTTTACCATATTTTTTACACATTTTAAGAAGTTACATTTGTTGCTTTCTCAATACATAATAATAATATATAATATATAATAATATATAAATAAAAAATAATATATAAATATTATTATTATATAGCAATATATAATAATATATAATAATTTATTATATATATATGTATGTGTGTGTGTGTGTGTGTGTGTGTGTGTGTGTGTGTGTGTGTGTGTGTGTGTGTGTGTGTGTGGTTATAATGCAACAATGGCAACAACAATAATAATTCTTAATATTCAGTTTCAATTTATTTCATTTATATAGTGCCAAATCAGCACAAGTAAGGTATTATCATTATTATTGTATAGCACAAACATAACTTAATAGTTAATACTTAATGTCTTCCACAAAGAGAACAAACTCACTGATACTTTGTCAGTTAAGGTTCTCAGTCATCGAGGTCGGAACTATCGATAAATCTTTGTGACAGCAGCTGGACTTAGGGTTAGTAAGTTAGTAAGTTAACTGAAGAAGTCATTTGAATGAATGTCTTGAAGACCAACAAGTCTAGTTGCTGTTGTGTAAACTTGTAGACACGGATACTCATCACCTCGATCATCTGTTGAATGAAAATGTTTGATATGTCATCATGTTCAAATCTGTTTTCATTTTTTGACGGTTAATGATTATCGCTGACATGCCTAAAAATAGACTTGGATTTCTGTCTATAAGGCTCAGGTGATTAGGATCTTTTCCAGAACCAAAATACTTTCTTTGTCATGAATCCAAATATGTTGTGACCTGCAGACTTCTTTTTCATCTTTGGCAATTCAAAATAGTTTAAAGAAGCAAGAATAAAAATGTAATGAAAATTTTTGAAAAATCTCCTGCTCAGCGTCAGACACAGATCTTCTTGGTATAGTTCACAACAAAATCATCCAAGCAACACATAGCTGCTTCACAGCTCACAAGATATACTCATAAACAAACAAACAAACAACCTTCCATTTGACAATCCTGCACCCTTATTGGTCCAAGAATTAATAGCTAATGCAACTAATTCCATCCTTTATCAAAATAGGGTTTTCATCAAGAAGCAACAATGTTTAGTTTATATTTAACCACGTTAAGTTGCTGTTTTACCAAATTATGAATGATGTTGACTGAAAACATAAAAATATTGATTACAAATGAACCAGGCACATACTCCGATCAAAGAAAGCTGATGTAATGTAGTGAATTTTCTCAGATGTAATTGTCAAATATGGAGAATTAAGTGGTTAAGAAATCTGCTTAAGAAATCCTGTCTCGTTCTATCAGTAGTTCCAGAGGGAATTTAAGGATATTAAGAAGATATTTTGTGTGGACACAGACAACATGCCAACAACTATGGATTGTCTTTTTTTGTATTTGCATTCACTGCGATTCATTTCTAGAAGAATTTTGTCCCTGGAGGTGTCCGTGCACATGTAGCGTCACTATAAATGACTCAAGGTGAATGCGCTTTGTCAGCAGGATTCATAAGGCGTTCAGCACACCCGAGCATCACGAATCGTCCATGATGACATCCACGCCGATATCATCGCTCTTCGCCGTCGTGGAGCATGTAGCTTTCAGCACCACAGTCTTCACCAATATAACAGAACCTACAGCTATAAATGTTTTTAATCGATGGAATGGGAACATTTCATTTAAAAATTTGCACAGATTCTGATGGCAGCCTCGTGTATTTTCGCTTGTTGTGCTTGTGCAAGTCG
Source organism: Thalassophryne amazonica (assembly GCF_902500255.1). NCBI lineage: Eukaryota > Metazoa > Chordata > Actinopteri > Batrachoidiformes > Batrachoididae > Thalassophryne > Thalassophryne amazonica. Next base: position 25,621,453 of record NC_047105.1, read on the forward strand.
ATAGGTTTTTACTGGCAGCAAAAATCAAATGACTCTTTGTATAAAGCAGCATTTTCCTTATAATGTAACCACGTTTTTGTCCTTAACCCCCACCCCCAATTGTTCATTTAACCTTGGAATTTTAGTTCTCTGAATTACGTTGGACTCAGTTTGTGTGTGTGTGGTTATGTACAGTTTGATCACCTGGTCTTATTCTGTTGAATAAATAAATTAAATGTGGAAAATAAAAAGCAGAATTCAATTTCTTCTCATTTCTTGCCACTATAAACCTGCAACAGCTGTGTTTTTTGTGATTTGATTTGTCGATGGGATTTAAATGTGAATAAATAATATCATTGTGTAACATGTGAGCTGCAGTTGTCCTTTGCATCAACAAGCTGCTGGACAATTATAGGTTTAGGATACTTCAAATAATAAGGTTTTATAAACATGGGGCTCTTTTTGCTGCATTCAGTGTAAGTCAGAAGTTGACCTTTGAAATTCCATCTTTTTACCTCCACCCCTGTTTGTTTGTTTGACTCTTTATGAACAGCCTGTCATCCACAATTCTTCATATATCATTATGAAATTTTGTACAGAGGATTCATATTCTGACAGGCAAGAACTGATTAAATCTTCAAGGTCAAAGTCTCAACTCAAACTTTATTTATAGAGCACATTTAAAACAACTGGGATCGATTTACAATTACAATAAATAGTAATAAAATACATAACACATAACAAATTTTAAAAAATTCATAACTCTCAAAAAAGATCATTTTATTCATATTTGAGAGTGTTATGTAGGATGGTGTCCTTTATCGACTGACAAAGTTTGATCTGGATGTAATCCAGATTACAGATTTTGTGTCCATTTAAATTTAACATTTAATGTATATTTTACATTATATCTTAATCAAACATGCCTTAATCACTCTCATATTTGAAAGTGAGGTGCAGACTGCCACTCACTATCACCTGACAAAGTTTGATCCGGATCTGATCCAGACTGTGGATTTTGTGAACATTTGAATTTCAGAATCAGTGTCACTTTATTGTCATTGTACAGTGTATGAGGAAATTGCCCTTGACTTCTTCTTATAAAATCTACAAATATACAGTATGCAAAAAAAAAATAATAACAAAAAAGTATGCACAATGCTAAATGTGAATATCTAGTGCAGTTGTGCAACAGTTTTCTGTGCAAAGTTGCAGGTGAGGCAGGTAGGTGTAATGTATAGTTTAGTCTTCCACCCACAGTCCAATGTGTGTCGGCTGTGTGTGTTATGTATCTGAGCAGCGGGGTGGGGTGTGATGGAGGCCACAGCTCGGTAGTGGTTCAAACAGGAAGTTTCCAGGGTGTGTTGTATCCATTGCAATATCTTTGGTCTTCTTCCTCAGTCTGCTGGCAGAGCGTGTCAAGGTGAGGGAGCTCCATCCTGATGATGCGTTGGGGTGCCCTCCTCTCAGCAGCTGAACAGCTCACAAACCACACAGTGATGCAGTTTGTGAGGATGCTCTTGATGGTACTTCGGTAGAAATTGAGCGTCAGTCCCTGGAGGAGTTAGCCCTTCCTCCACTTTCTGAGGAAGAAGAGTCTCTTTTGGGACTTTTGAACAAGGTTTGAAGTGTTGGCATTCCAGGACAGCCAGTTGGAAACACTGACACCAAGAAATTTTACACTCTCCACAGCTTCTCCATGAATTGAAAAGCTCATTTGGTGCAATTTTGCATTATATCTCAATCAAAAGTGCCTCAATCACTCTCATTTTTCTGTTATGATTTACCTACACCACCAAAATTGGATGGAGGTTCAAATTAATGCTTGTCAATCATCCAGTTATGAGTTGGAAACCAAGTGCCAAAAAGCAAAGACAAATTGTGCATATCAGAGATGACCAGTGTTCTGTGAAAATTATCTGAAAAAGAATTCAGAAACCAAAAAAGTGGGGAAAAAACCTGACAACACCACAAAAAAACCCCCCTTTGATTCAAGTGCATGAACTAAATACATACTCCTGACATTTCATCACATCTAACTTTATTTTATTAAAAAGTCACTTCTAACAGGAGTTTGACCTTGAAATTTTTTTCCAAGGTAAAATTTTGTGAAATTGGAAACTAGTGTCGTTAGAGGTGGCACCACGGTGGCTTAGTGGTTAGCACTGTTGCCTCACAGCGAGAAGGTCGTGGGTTCTATTCCCGTGGTCTTTCTGTGTGGAGTTTGCATGTTCTCCCGTGTTTGCGTGGATTTCCTCCGGGTGCTCCGGTTTCCTCCCACATCCAAAGACATGCGGGTTAGGTGGATTGGAATCTTTAAAATTGTCCTTAGGTGTGTGTGTGTGTGTGTGTGTGTTTGTCTGTTTTTGGCTCTGCGACACACTGGCGTCCTGTCCTGGGTGTACCCCGCCTCTCACCCTGTGACTACTGGGATAGGCTCCAGCCCCCCGCGACCCTTAATTGGAGTAAGCGGTAGACGATGAATGAATGAATGTCGTTAGAGGTTTGCACTCTACATGTGTGGTGCTCTAGTTTCTGGATGCAAAAACTTGGGAACAACTGTTCTGCTTTTGAACAAACAAAGTCTCATCAACACACACTTCAACTAACAGAAGAAACATGAGAGCAAAAAAGGCAGAGCAATGTTTCATTAGATAAAAACATTTGATTGTTTTGGTTGCGATGTGGGATAACGTTTACTTTGTAAGCCGCTAGTTTGGAGAATGACTTCAAACCCTGACACCTTCCTCAAGTTAAGCTCCATGCTCACTTTCAGGGTTTATCCTTGAACACTTGAGAGAAGGGAGAAGGTCATGGATGCTTCATTTACTTTGGGGAACTAAGGATGGCGATAGGACCATCTGGACTGACGTCTCCTACAATGTCAAAGCATTTTGGGGTTTTAGCGTCCATCAAGCTGCTGTGGTTTTTATTAAAGTCCGGGTAGGAGGAAAATTGCCAACAGGCTGGAAGGAGGAGCGATTTTATGTACCTATCAGGAAACCTGGGAAGGACCCAACATTTGATAGGACCCCTTTGATACTTTGTATTTAGATTTTCGATTTAGAGTTTCTCAAAGCGTTTGACTCTGTTCCACATGCCAGGTTAATTTATAAATTGGTGAGGGTGGTTAAAGCATTGGGCTTGTCACCAGAGGATCCTCGGTTCAAATCCCAGCTTGACTGGAAAATCACTAAGGGCCCTTGGGCAAGGTCCTTAATCCCCTAGGTGTGTAGTGGGCACCTTGCATGGCAGCAGCCTCACATCGGGGTGAATGTGAAGCATTGATGTGTAAAGTGCTTTGAGCGTCTGATGCAGATGGAAAAGCACTATATAAATGCAGTCCATTTATAAGTTAAATAAGTATGGTATTGTTGGAAAACTTAACGCGTGGACTGAGGACTTCCTTAGAGGAAGGAAACAGTGTGTTTGCATAAATGGGAACAAGTCATCATCACTGAGGGTAACAAGTGGGGTCCCTCAGGGATCAGTCCTAGGGCCTGTTTTGTCCTTCGTCTTTGTTAATGATTTGTCAGGTGTTTCTTTCAGCACAGCAAAATTTTTGCGGATGACACCAAATTGTTTCACCCTATATTGTCATTAGTTGATTACAATTGTATCACGTGTGTGAATGTATTAACAATAACCTAGTTATGAGTACTATATGAATGGAGACAAAACTGTCACTGCTATGGAATAAAAGGTTTAGGTATTTTGTTTACTAAAAGCTAATTGAGTGCTTGGTCTTATCAAAAGGTTGTTCAATTATATTACAGAGGAATCTTTCCGAGTGTTGTATTTGTATTTGGAATATTGTATGCAAGTGTGGTTCCCCGTTTACAGAGGGATGAAGATATGTTAGAAAAAGTTCAACGCAGTGCAACAAAAATTGTACGTGGTTTACAACTCTTATGAAGATAGGTTGAAGGAACTCGGATTACACTAGAAAATAGAAGAGTTTGTGGGGACCTTATTGAAGCTTACAAAATATTAAACTGCCATGAAAATATTGATTGTAATCAGTTTTTCAAACTTAGAGATTACACTGGTTTGAGAGGCCACTCGGCTATATTAAACGTTATTAGATCAATATTATACGTTAGAAAGGTTTTTTTAGTAATACAATTGTCACTTTGTGGAATAGTTTACTGAACCATATTATAAATTTGCCCAGTGTCAATGTTTTTGAAGATGGGTACGATCAGTGTTACTATGGTTTTTAACTTTGGTTGTGTGCTTTTATGTAATATGTATATGTCGCAGAGATGAACGAGCAAAGCTCATCAGCATCTCACCATGTCAATTAGGTTCTTCAGATTTTATTTTGAGTAAATGCTTCAGGGGAGCATTAGTACGGCAAAAACCTTTCAGCTTCTGGGGGTGGGGGGGAATGGGCTCAGCCCCCCCTTTTAAAGCATTTTCCTTATTTTGCCTTTCAGCTTCTGGAGGGGCTCTGGCCCCCATACTCCCCACCTTTTTAAGCATTTTTCTATTTTTTTCTTTTCAGCGGACCCCACCCCCCAATTACAGCCCTCTTAACCCCCTCCCACTTTAAGCATTTTTGTTTAATGGAGATGTAAATTAATTGTCAAAGTTTTCAGATAGTTGACAGTAGGGCTGTACAATATGGCCAAATTATCGCATCTCAATATTGTCATATAAATTGTCATGTAAATGTCACTTATATACATGCTGTCCATATTCTTGAGCCGCTTTTAGGTAGGTAGGGAGAGTTCCCATGGGATAAAAAAGTTTTTCAACCTGCCATCCCTGGTTCTCAAGACCAGGCACCTAAGTGGCTCTACTCTCTTTTTATTTCTTTAAAGATATTTCGGTGTATCTTAGTAAACACTAGTAGAGTTCCACCTTAGATTTGGAATGTATAATAGAAGATATACCTTACTGAATTTTCATATCAATACGATATGACTATGATTTGACACAAAGTGCAGCAACAGTGAAAATGAAACATTCTTAAACAAAACAGTAATAATACAACACTCATTTTGCACTCATCATAATGTTAGGATACTGTGCCCTCCAAAAGTATTGGAACACTTGGAATTTCACACATTTTAATTTGTTTATGCCATTTTAAATACAAGAAATACAAAAAATAAAGAATAAAAATTCCTAAAATTATCTTCCTCAAAGTCAAACTGAAAGCAAATCTCTAAAACTTGATAAAACCTGTAAATAATAATCAGTTTTATTGCCACTTTTCTTCAGCCAAGTCAGGGGATGGAAACATGAACATTTCCAAGTCACTGAATATGTCTTTGACTTTATTTACATCAATTATGAAGAAATACAAAAGTTTCTTTCACCCAAACATCAAATCTAGACTTTCATCTCAAATGTACTTTCTTTCAAATTGTAGCTGAACTTTCAGGTCTTCTTTTTAAGAAAATCCTCCTCTACACCACTTCATCAGGAAGCTGGATTTGATCTTTTTAATTAATTTATATCAAGTTGTGGAGATTTGCTTTCATTTTGAGTTAAGGAAGATCATTTTAGAAAAAAATGTATTTGAAATGGAATAAACAAAATTAAAATGTGTGAAATACCAAGTGTTCCAATACTTTTGAGGGCAATTGAGAAACACTGAGGAGCAGTAGAGAAGCTTGAATCTTCGACTGGACTGGGTTGCTTGATGCGAGGACGTTTCGCTTCAAATCGCAGAAGCTTCCTCAGCTAAAATTTTTGCTCTGGTACTCTGACTTCTGTCTTGACCCTTGGGTCTTCTCTACAAGGGTCAAGAAGTCAGCCTACCAGAGCAAGACTTTTAGCTGAGGAAGCTTCTGCGATTTGAAGCAAAACGTCCTCGCGTCAAGCAAACCAGTCCAGTCGAAGATTCAAGCTTCTCTACTATGGAAACCACCTGGACAACTGAGAGCCTACACAGAAAAAACTGAGGAGCAGTATCTTACATCTCATATACAGTGCAGCAGATAAGAGAATATTTAGAGTGGAATCTTGCAAATGGTGATACTGTACAAGTATCAAATTTGGCACAAATAATCCATAGACATTAACTCTTTAAAAAAAACTGATGGGCCACTTGAATTTTCAATAGGCAGCCAGGTAAGGGTCAATTGAAGAATTACACAGGGGTAAAAAATTAAAAGATGCTCCAATCATATAGAAAACCACATTATTTGCCTGATCATAAAGATTGCAAAAAAGGTATAGTTTGGACAGTCTGTGACTGAATGTTATGGAGTTATGAGGTAAAAGCAGCAAGAATGTGTTGTGAAAGTGTAGGAACACGGACCCACAACAGGGGGCGCAATGAACGGACAATGGAGGAAGGTGAATAACAAGGTTTACTATTGTGAAACGAGCACAATGAATACAACAATCACAATTTGGGGTCGAATCCACTGGTGTCGTGTGGGCAGGCTCGAAGGTAGGAGACGTCCGTCTCAGTCGAACCGAAACCACCCAGATCTCCTCTGCCACCGAACCCTGGAAATACTGGAACCGCCAAGTCCCGAATTCCCAGGTGGCCACTGCCTCCGCTCGTCGGATCCGGTACTGCTGGCGGGAGAGAGCAACAACACAGGCGTGGATGCGACAGCACCCAGCAACGGAGAGGGGAGAAGCCGCCTCCACCTCCAGTTACAGTATGACAGGCAGGTGAGTACTTATCTAAGCAATTCAGCTGTCCTGAAAAGGTTTAACAAATCTGTTAGCTATTTAGTCAAAATATAAATGCAGAGAACGTTACCTTCGTCTAAAGGCGATATCTCGGCCTTGAGGTGGAGACGCCGTCCTCCTGATATACCTCTGTGCTGAGTGGAACAGCTGTGTCCAGTGATGGGTGACAGCTGTCACCCAGGCTGCTCCCATAAGGCGGCAGCGCCCTCTGGTGCCTGGAGCCCGCACTCCAGGCAGGGCGCCCTCTGGTGGTGGTGGGCCAGCAGTACCTCCTCTTCAGCGGCCCACACAACAGGACCCCCCCCCTCAACGGGCGCCTCCTGGCGCACGGCCGGGCTTGACTGGATGGCGACGGTAGAAGTCGGCCAGGAGGGCCGGGTCCAGGATGAAGCCCTTCTTCACCCAGGAGCGCTCCTCGGGACCGTACCCCTCCCAGTCCACCAGATATTGAAAACCCCGGCCCATCCGATGGACATCAAGGAGCCGGCGTACAGTCCAAGCCGGTTCCCCGTCGATGATCCGGGCAGGAGGCGACGCCGGACCCGGGGTGCAGAGGGGTGAGGTGTGAAGGGGCTTGATCCGGGAAACATGAAAAACTGGATGGATCCGCAGTGAGGCCGGAAGCTGGAGCCTCACTGCGGCGGGGTTGATGACCTTGAGGACCTTGTAAGGTCCGATGTACCGTTCTTGAAGTTTCGGCGAGTCCACCTGCAGAGGAATGTCCTTGGTGGACAACCAGACCTCCTGCCCAGGACGATACTTGGGGGCCGGGGCCCGCCGCCGGTCTGCATGTTTCTTCGCCCTCGTCCGGGCCTGCAACAAGGCAGAGCGGGCGGCACGCCACACCCGACGGCACTTCCGTAGGTGGGCCTGGACCGAGGGCACACCGACCTCTCCCTCAACCACCGGAAACAAGGGGGGCTGATACCCCAAGCACACCTCAAACGGGGAGAGGCCGGTGGCTGATGACACTTGGCTGTTGTGGGCGTACTCGATCCAGGCCAGGTGGGTACTCCAGGCCGTCGGGTGCGCGGCTGTCACACAGCGAAGTGTCTGCTCTAGTTCCTGATTCGCCCGCTCTGCCTGCCCGTTGGTCTGGGGGTGGTACCCAGACGAGAGGCTGACCGTGGCCCCCAGTTCCCGGCAGAAGCTCCTCCAGACGTGCGAGGTGAACTGGGGACCGCGATCGGAGACGATGTCTGATGGTATGCCATGCAGACGGACGACGTGGTGGACCAGGAGGTCCGCTGTCTCCTGGGCCGTTGGGAGCTTCGGGAGGGCCACGAAGTGGGCCGCCTTGGAGAAACGGTCCACTATCGTGAAGACGACGGTGTGTCCCTGGGATGGCGGGAGACCCGTGACAAAGTCCAGGCCGATGTGGGACCAGGGGCGATGAGGCACGGGCAGTGGCTGTAGCTGCCCTGAGGTCTTTCTATGGTCGGCCTTGCCCCTGGCGCAGGTGGTACAGGCCTGGACGTAGTCCCGGACGTCGGCCTCCAGGGATGCCCACCAGAAGCGTTGCCGGACGACTGTCACGGTCCTTCGCACCCCAGGGTGACAGGAGAGTTTAGAACCGTGACCTAGCCCTAGCTTCTGGTGGGACGTATAGTCTGTCCTTTGGTCCGTTTCCGGGGTCCGGGTCACGGGTCAGGGCCTCCCGGACGGTCTTCTCTACGTCCCAGGTGAGGGCGGCCACGATAGCGGACTCCGGGATGATGGGATCCGGGGGATCCGACGGTTCCGTTTTGACTTCATCTTCGTGCACCCGGGACAATGCATCCGATCTTTGATTCTTGGTCCCGGGACGGTAGGTGATCCGGAAGTCAAAACGGCCAAAGAACAGTGACCAGCGGGCTTGCCTGGGGTTCAGCCGCTTGGCGGTCCTGATGTACTCCAGGTTCCGATGGTCAGTGAAAACCGTGAATGGCACGGCTGTTCCCTCCAACAGATGTCTCCACTCTTCGAGGGCCTCTTTCACAGCAAGGAGTTCCCGATTGCCGACGTCATAGTTCCGTTCAGCGGGGGTCAACCTGCGGGAAAAATAGGCACACGGGTGAAGGACCTTATCGGTCTTCCCGCTCTGGGAGAGCACCGCTCCTATCCCTGAGTCCGAGGCGTCCACTTCAACCACTAACTGGCGGCTAGGATCGGGCTGCACCAGAACTGGTGCAGACGAGAAGCGCCGTTTCAACTCCTTGAACGCGGCTTCGCACCGATCCGACCAGGTGAAGGGGACTTTTGGGGAGGTCAGGGCTGTCAGGGGGCTAACTACCTGACTGTAGCCCTTAATAAACCTCCTGTAGAAATTAGCAAAGCCGAGGAACTGTTGCAGCTTCCTACGGCTTGTTGGTTGGGGCCAGTCTCTCACCGCCGCAACCTTGGCCGGATCAGGGGCGACGGAGTTGGAGGAGATGATGAACCCCAGGAAGGACAAAGAAGTGCGGTGGAATTCACACTTCTCACCCTTCACAAACAGGCGGTTCTCCAACAACCGCTGCAGGACCTGACGGACATGCCGGACATGTGTCTCAGGATCCGGGGAAAAGATGAGTATATCGTCCAGGTATACGAAGACGAACCGGTGCAGGAAGTCCCGCAAGACATCGTTTACCAACGCTTGGAACGTCGCGGGAGCATTAGTGAGACCGAACGGCATGACCAGGTACTCAAAATGACCTAAGGGGGTGTTGAATGCCGTCTTCCATTCGTCTCCCTTCCGGACCCGAACCAAATGGTACGCATTCCTAAGATCCAGCTTGGTGAAAATTTTGGCTCCATGCAAGGGGGTGAACACCGAATCCAACAAGGGCAACGGGTATCGGTTGCGAACAGTGATTTCGTTCAACCCCCTGTAATCAATGCATGGACGAAGCCCGCCGTCTTTTTTACCCACAAAAAAGAAACCAGCACCCATCGGAGAGGTGGAATTCCGGATCAACCCAGCAGCTAATGAGTCCCGGATGTAGGTCTCCATTGATTCACGCTCCGGCCGTGAGAGGTTGTACAGCCTACTGGACGGGTACTCACAGCCTGGAACCAAATCAATGGCACAATCGTAAGGACGGTGGGGAGGAAGCGTGAGAGCCAGATCCTTGCTGAACACGTCAGCGAGGTCATGGTACTCCGCCGGCACCGCCTTCAGATTGGGCGGGACTCGGACCTCCTCCTTAGCCTGGGAGCCGGGAGGAACCGAGGAACCTAGACACTCCCGATGGCAGGTTTCGCTCCACTGAACCACTACCCCGGACGGCCAATCGATCCGGGGATTGTGCTTCAGCATCCAGGGAAAACCCAAAACCACACGGGAGGTGGCCTGAGTCACAAAGAACTCGATCACCTCCCGGTGGTTACCTGACACCACCAGAGTTACTGGAGGTGTCTTGTGCGTGATTGGTGGGAGTAGGGAGCCATCTAGTGCCCGAACCTGCACAGGCGAGGTAAGAGCCACCAGAGGGAGCCCTATCTCCCTAGCCCATCTGCTGTCTAGCAGATTCCCCTCAGAGCCCGTGTCCACCAGTGCTGGGGCCTTCAGGGTTGAATCCTCAAACAGGATCGTGACTGGGAGTCGTGTAGCAATGTGGGTGTGTCCCACGTGAATGTTTGGGCCCACCCCTGGCCCAGTCTCTAGGGGCGGGCGTTTGGCGTTTGGCCGCTCGGGGCAGTCTCTCACATGGTGCTCTATGGAACCACAAACAAGACACGCTCCGTGGGTCCATCTCCTCTGTGCATCTGGTGCCCTAAATGTTGCCCTACTTGTGTCCCTAGCTTCGTCAGTAGGGGGAGCTGTGCCCCCACGGAGCGCAGGGGCTGTGGAGCGTGGGGAAGGTGGAGCTCGATCGGAACCGGAAGGGAGAGGGACGACGCGTGCCTGGCCACGCCCTTCGCCTCGTTCCCGACGGCGTTCTTCTAACCGGTTGTCGAGTCGTATGACCAGATCGATGAGCCCGTCTAAGTCCCGCGGTTCGTCCTTCGCCACCAGGTGCTCTTTTAGGACCAATGACAGTCCGTTTACAAAGGCGGCGCGGAGGGCAGTGCTATTCCAGCCGGATCTCGCCGCCGCGATGCGGAAGGCGACTGCATAGGCAGCTGCGCTCCGACGCCCCTGTCTCATTGACAGTAGCGCGGTTGAAGCGGACTCTCCTCTGTTGGGATGGTCGAACACCGTTCTGAGCTCCCGTACAAACCCAACGTATGTATGAAGGAGCCATGAGTTCTGCTCCCAGAGCGCTGTAGCCCAAGCGCGTGCCTCCCCGCGAAGCAGATTTATTACATAAGCTACTTTGCTAGCATCAGTCGCGTACATCACTGGACGCTGTGCGAAGACGAGCGAACACTGCATCAGAAAATCCGCGCACGTCTCCACACAGCCTCCGTACGGTTCTGGAGGGCTTATGTATGCTTCTGGGGACGGAGGAAGGGACCGTTGAACGACCAGTGGAACGTCACTTTCACGCGCAGGGTCCTCGGGAGGGAGAGCCGCAGCGGCGCCCGAAGGGCGCGCCTCCACTTGTGCGGCGAGAGCCTCCACCCTGCGGTTTAGGAGAACGTGCTGCTCGGTCATTAAATCGATCCGAGAGGTGAAAGCGGTGAGGATCCGCTGCAACTCACCGATGACCCCTCCCGAAGCCGCCGACGCGCCTTGGTCTTCCATTGGCCGTTCAACAGCCGGTTGACGCCCCTCGGGGTCCATGACGCTGGCCGAGATATCCTGTTGTGAAAGTGTAGGAACACGGACCCACAACAGGGGGCGCAATGAACGGACAATGGAGGAAGGTGAATAACAAGGTTTACTATTGTGAAACGAGCACAATGAATACAACAATCACAATTTGGGGTCGAATCCACTGGTGTCGTGTGGGCAGGCTCGAAGGTAGGAGACGTCCGTCTCAGTCGAACCGAAACCACCCAGATCTCCTCTGCCACCGAACCCTGGAAATACTGGAACCGCCAAGTCCCGAATTCCCAGGTGGCCACTGCCTCCGCTCGTCGGATCCGGTACTGCTGGCGGGAGAGAGCAACAACACAGGCGTGGATGCGACAGCACCCAGCAACGGAGAGGGGAGAAGCCGCCTCCACCTCCAGTTACAGTATGACAGGCAGGTGAGTACTTATCTAAGCAATTCAGCTGTCCTGAAAAGGTTTAACAAATCTGTTAGCTATTTAGTCAAAATATAAATGCAGAGAACGTTACCTTCGTCTAAAGGCGATATCTCGGCACTGAGGTGGAGACGCCGTCCTCCTGATATACCTCTGTGCTGAGTGGAACAGCTGTGTCCAGTGATGGGTGACAGCTGTCACCCAGGCTGCTCCCATAAGGCGGCAGCGCCCTCTGGTGCCTGGAGCCCGCACTCCAGGCAGGGCGCCCTCTGGTGGTGGTGGGCCAGCAGTACCTCCTCTTCAGCGGCCCACACAGCAAGAATGGTGACAATGGTCACTTTCAGTTTGTACAGGGGTCAAAAGTTAAAGTTGCTCTATTAATTTTGCTCCAGCTGTATTTGTGCTGAATTTGATGCTTGTATCACCATTTGAAGGATTGTTTCAGTTATCTGCTGCACTAATAAGCCAACAGAGCATGAACCAGATGCTGTCTGTTAGCTTAAACTGGTTCTCAAGACCAGGCACCTAAGTGGCTCTACTCTACTCTTTTCTACTCTCCTATTTTACTCTTCCTTTTTAGATATTTAGATATACCTTTGTATACTGGCATAGTTTCACCTTAGAACTGGAATATAATATATAAGATATACCTTACTGAATTTTCATGTATATAAGGCAACCCGAATTAAAGGAGAAATGCTGCTTTTAACAACCTGGACTTCATTTCTGGCATAAAATACAGTCGTTTACTCACCAATATAAGTTTGGTGTTCTTAGAAGTCTATAGTTCAAACGACATGTTCAGTTCAAATCTGAAGCAAACATTTTTTCTTCTTCTACCAAGGTGGATTAGAACTTTTTGTGGTAAACAGCTCAAACTACTGGACAGGAGGAATCTAGCAGTCAATGTGGCTCGCTGATTTCAAAATGCAGGTCTTTCAACCAGACGTGTGGTGCTGTGACATGTCAATCATCTGTGTCCAATCAGATTTCAGGGGAGTCCAGTGAAATCCCCGCGACCTCCGTTCTAGCTCCACCCATGCCAGGAAGTGTTCAACATTTCCTGTTTCACTGTGAATGAAAAGTTGGCACCTCCTGTTTGAGTGTGAGCCTGCCATTGAGTTCCTGCGAGATTCCATGGGATCTCATCTGTCAGTCCAGGAAGTGTTTGACATTTGAACATTTCCTGTTTTACTGTGGATTTGAAAATGGGCACTTCCTGTTTAGAATGACCTGTACCATGTGTGAGCTTCGCGCCGCTGCGCGACGCTTCGCTCATATTATTTATACAAATTTGTATTTATGGTTTTTACTATTATTGTAAGTTTTAACCTTGAAGATTTTAAATTATTGTTATGGTTTTTAACTTTTGATGTGTGCTTTTATGTACTATCTGTACAATTTTTTTAATCACACAATAAATGTTATGTTATGATAGAGGAAATCTGAGCCCAGATGTGGATTCAGCACCCCAAAATTACCCTAAATCAGTTCTCAAAGTTCATGCATGATTTTTTTTTCTTTTTGTTTTTAACCATCCATCCATTTTCTTCCGCTTCATCCGAGGTCGGGTCACAGGGGCAGCAGCTCAAGCAAAGCCGCCCAAACCTACCAATCCACACACACCTCCCCCAGCTCCTCCGGGGGAACCCCGAGGCATTCCCAAGCCAGCTGTGAGACGTAGTCCCTCAGCGTGTCCTGCGTCTTCCCCGGGGCCTCCTCCCAATGGGACGTGCCCGGAATTTAATTGAATAAATTTAGTAAAATTGATCAGTAAGGTTAGAACTAAGTAAGGTGAACTTAATAAGGTGCCTGGAACACCTCTCCAACGAAGCGTTAAGGGAGCATCCAAAAAAGATGCCCGAGCCACCTCAGCTGGCTCCATTCGACGTGGAGGAGCAACAGCTGGACTCCGAGCTCCTCCCAAGTGACTGAGCTCCTCACCCTATCTCTAAGGGAGCATCCAGCCACCCTCCGGAGGAAACTCATCTCGGCCACTTGTACTCGCAATCCTGTACTTTCGGTCATGAGCCAAATCTCATGACCATAGGTGAGGGTCGGAACGTAGATCGATCAGTAAATCAAGAGCTTTGCCCCCCTGCTCAGCTCTCTCTTCACCGCGACGGTCCGATACAGCGACTGCATCACTGCAGACGCTGCACCGATCCGTCTGTCGATCTCACGCTCCATCCGTCCCTCTCTTGTGAACAAGACCTCGAGATACTTAAACTCCTTCACTTGAGGCAAGGACACTCCACTGACCTGAAGAGGGCAAAACACCTTTTTCCGGTCCAGAACCATGGCCTGGGATTTGGAGGTGCTGATTTTCATCCCGGACACTTCACACTCGGCTGCAAACCGCTCCAGTGCATGCTGAAGGTCCTGATTTGACAAAGCTAACAGAACCAAATTGTCTGCAAACAGCAGAGAAAAGATTCTGTGGTTCCCAAACCGGACCCCCTCTACACCCTGACTGTGCCGAGAAATTCTGTCCATAAAGGTAATGAACAGAGAAAGGGCAACCCTGGCGGAGGCCGATGTGCACTGGAAACAGGCTTGACTTACTACCGGCAATGCGAACCAAGCTCCTGCTGCGGTCGTACAGGGACCGGATAGCCCTTAACAAGTGACCCCGAACCCCGTACTCCTGGAGCACCCCCCACAGGGCGTCTTGAGAGACACGGTCGAACGCCTTCTCCAGATCCACAAAACACATGTGGACTGGTTGGACAAACTCCCATGAATCCTCGAGCACCTGATGGAGGGTGTAGAGCTGGTCCAGTGTGCCTCAACCAGGACAAAAACCACACTGCTCCTCCTGAATCCGAGGTTCAACTATCGGTCGAATTCTCCTCTCCAGTACTCTGGAATAGACCTTACTGGGGAGGCTGAGGAGTGTGATCCCCCTGTAGTTGGAACACACCTTCCGGTCCCCCTTCTTAAACAGAGGGACCACCACCCCAGTCTGCCAATCCAGAGGCACTGTCCCCGACCACCACGCGATGTTGCAGAGACGTGTCAACCAAGACAGTCCCACAACATCCAGAGACTTAAGGTACTCCGGACGGATTTCATCCACCCCAGGAGCTTTGACACCAAGGAGCTTTCTGACCACCTTGGTGACTTCAGCCTTTGTAATGGATGAGTCCGCCTCTGAGTCCCCTGTCTCTGCTTCCTCTTCAGAAGACGTGGCAGTGGGATTGAGGAGATCCTCAAAGTATTCCTTCCACCACCCAACAACATCCCTAGTCAGGGTCAACAGCTCCCCACCCGCACTATAGACAGTGTTGGTGGAGAGCTGCTTCCGCCTCCGGAGGCGCTGGACGGTTGGCCAGAATTTCTTCGAGGCTGAACGATAGTCCTTCTCCATGGCCTCCCCAAACTCCTCCCAGACCTGAGTTTTTGCCTCTGTGAGCGCACAGGCTGCATCAAGCTTGGCCTGCCAGTACCTGTCAGCTGCCTCCGGAGTCCCACCTGTCAACAAAGACAAGTAGGACTCCTTCTTCAGCTTGACGGCATCCCTTACTTCCAGCATCCACCACTGGGTTCGGGGATTGCTGCCACAACAAGCACCAGAGACCCTGCAACCACAGCGGTGAGCGGCCGCATCTACAATGGAGGTGGAGAACATGGTCCACTCGGACTCCATGTCTCCAACCTCCCCCAGGATCTGGGAGAAGCTCTCCCGGAGGTGCGAGTTGAAGACCTTGCTGACAGAGGGTTCCACCAGTTATTCCCAGCAGATCCTCACGATATGTTTGGGCCTGCCAGGTCTGATGGGCTTCCTCCCCTCCCAGTGGATCCACCTCACCACCAGGTGGTGATCGCTTGACAGCTCAGCCCCTCTCTTCATCCGAGTGTCCGAGACACGTGGCCGAAGGTCAAATGATATGACTACAAAGTTGATCATTGACCTCCGGTGTCCTGGTGCCACGTGCACTTATGGACACCCTTGTACTCGAACATGGTGTTTGTGATGGACAAATTGTGGGTAGCACAGAAGTCCAACAACTGAACATCACTCGGGTTCAGATCGGGGAGGCCGAACTCCCCCACGACGATAAGGTGGCAGTTCGAGGGGGAGTGTTTTTAACCAGTGTTATTTATTTATTGACAATGTGGGACGGGGAAGAATAGTGTGACAGCAGTGAGATGTACAGTAGGAATGACAGATTAATTCAAGGTTGAGGTGGGATTACACCAAGGTTCAGCTCTGAGTCCTTTCTTATTCACAATCGTGATGAACGGGTTGACCTATGAGATCAAACAGGAGTCTCCATGGACTATGCGTTTGCAGATGACACTGATCTGTAGTGAGATTACAGAGCAGGTTGAGTTTAGCCTGGAGAGGTGGAGATATGCTTTGGAGAGAAGGGGAATGAAAGTCAGTCGGCGCACGACTGAGTGCATGTGTGTGAATGAAGGGGAGCCCAGTGGAATAGTGCAGTTACAAGGAATAGGGGTGGTGAAAGCAGAAGAGTTTAAATTCTTGGGGCAAACTGTCCAAAGTAATGCAAAGTGTGGTAGAGAGGTGAAGAAGAGAGTGCAGGCAGGTGTGGAGTGGGTGGAGAAAGGTGGCAGGAGTGATTTGTGACCAAAGAATATCAACAATAGTGAAGGGGAAAGTTTACAAGACAGTAGTGAGACCAGCTATGCTGTACGGCTTAGAGACGGTGGCACTAACAAAAACACAGGAGGCAGAGCTGGAGGTGGCAGAGCTGAAGATGTTGAGATTCTCTTTGGGAGAATGGACAGGATTAGAAATGAACATATCAGAGGGACAGCTCAGGTGGGACAATTTGGAGACAAAGTCAGAGAGGCGAGACTGAGATGGTTTGGACATGTGCAGAGGAGGAACCCAGGGTATATAGGGAGAAGGATGCTGAGGATGGAGCCACCAGGCAGGAGGAGAAGAGGGAATAAATGGACTGCATTTATATAGCGCTTTTCCATCTGCATCAGACGCTCAAAGCGCTTTACAGTAATGCCTCACATTCACCCCAATGTGAGGGTGCTGCCATAGAAGGTGCTCACTATACACTGGGAGCAACTAGGGGTTTAAGGACCTTGCCCAAGGGCCCTTAGTGATTTTCTGGTCAGGCTGGTATTTGAACTGAGGATCCTCTGGTCTCAAGCCCAATGCTTAACCACTAGACCATCACCTCCAAAGAGGAGGTTTATGGATGTGCTGACGGAGGACATTCAGGTGGTTGGTGTGACTGAGGAAGATACAGAGGACAGGGTGAGATGGAAACGATTGATCTGCTGTGGTGCACTCAAGCACCCGAAAGAAAAAGAAGGGAACTGTGATTCACATTCCAACAGAGTAGGTGGCGGTAATACGCCGGTTGCCATCCGCTATTATTCCTAAAGAAGAAGAACGAGTTTCGCGTCAGCAGTGTTCTTTGAGCTAAGCTAAGCTAAGCTCTCAGCAGCGATGCTGTTTTCTCTAGACTTGGAAAGCAGCCAAGCAACGTCAGGTTTGTGTAAATTGTTATATTTTTTATTAAAACAGACGCCAACAATTAATAAGTTACGCTACGTCACCTTCCTATATAGCTTTTATTTGTTTGTGAAGCTAAGTTAGCCGGTTAGCACTTTAGGCTCAGTAGTGGCTTTTTAATAAGAGCGTGATTTTTAACAAGATTTAGCGTTTTTGTTATTTCCTTAAATAATCTTGTTTCACCAAGCAGAGTATCTGGTTACAACTGGTCTACTTTTAGACCTGACACATGTTAACGTTACCGCTCACCGCCAAGAAAGGAGAGGTTTACCACAAATAAATAAATAAAAGGAAAATGTTGTCGCCTATTTCTTGATTTGGTCTGTAGGGACTCATTGGGGGATTTAAAAAGTTTTGCATTCTGTTTTGTAAGTGACATGGGGTTTATATCCAACCATTAATATTTTAAATTAGCCGATGTGGTTAATGTCATCCCGTGTAGGAACAGCAGTATCGCGTAGTTTGTTCAGCTGTGAGGATTTATTATAGTTTGTCCATTCGTGAGGCTAATCGTAACAAGTCTAATTTTATGACTGACTGTTTAAACCCTGACTGACCTTCAACGAAGGCCTCCAGTTTAATCGTTTGATTTCAGTTATTTGTGTCACTGAGGCTGAATGTCCGATTGTCCCTGCTGGTTATAGTGCGTAGGTAGCTAACACACTAGCCGTGTGGCTAAAAAGCTACAAGGCCTTTATGAGGAAGTTCGTAATTTGTTTGTGTTTTGGGTGTGATATCGATTCCACACACCTGGCCTGTTCTGGTTTGTATGAGACAACTGTCACTGAAAATAGGTCACAATTCTGTTTGTGTGTTAGATGGATACCTAACAAAACGACGTGAATGTGACATTGCGATTTATATAAATCTGGTTCCATTTTTTTTCACCATCTATTCCTTGTAAAACTGTATCTAGAAATTCCCACATGGATAACAACTTCCTTGTGACTACTAATCTTTTTATTTTGTGAAGTTTCAGACAGACTGCCATCCTGAATTAAACACGGCCCAAAATTCATGTTTGAATGAAGTTGCTGGATGCAGCTTACACGTTTTTGTGTATATATGTTTTCAAAGATATATTTCTTTGTAATTGCAGGAAACAAATACGCACAGCAACTATAACATTGCTTAGAGTCCACATATTAACCAACATGGCAGAGTCTTAATCTAACAAGAAGTCAAAAACTGTGGATTTTGGACTTTGCTTTGTCAGCTGATCAGCAAACAAACAGATTATACTAACTATGTTTCCCGTGGGGATCCGCAGGCTCTAGATTGGGTAGTGTCTGTAAAATAGGTGACTGCCATTTTTCAAGGGTGGTAATAAATTACTGTAATTTCCAAACTATAAGTCGCTACTTTTTTCAGATGCTTTGAACACTGGCTTAAACAATTATGCAGCTAATTTATGGATTTTTATAGGCTTTCTCATAAGTTGAAATACGTCAGTTGATGCTGTCCATTGATTGGCTGAAAGCTGTGGTCCTCATGCGGTGTAAATTCACTCAATTTCAATTTATTTTCATTTATATAGCGCCAAATCACAACAGCATTGCCTCAAGGCACTTCACACAAGTAAGGTCTAACCTTACTAACCCCCAGAGCAACAGTGGTAAGGAAAAACTCCCTCTGAGGAAGAAACCTGAAGCAGACCAGACTCAAAGGGACATACATACAGACATAAATTACAGAACAGTTCACAAAATGAATATACAGGAAATGCTATTGGTGCACAGGACAGGAGGGTCGCCAGCACAAATACAACTCCCATCTCTGGATGGAGCTGCACCTTAAACAAAGAGAAAAAAAAAAACACTCAGGCATCAGACAAGAAATACTGTATAATTTGCCAGCATTAATCAACAAGAAAAACAAAAGAAATACTAAGGTGATTGCCGGGCTAGTGGCCGGCGATCACCTCACGCACAGAGTAAATATAAGGTCTTACCTGTTCGTTTTAGTTGATTCATCATACTTTAATTCCTTGTTGTGGTTGAAGAAAACTCCCTCTCCGGCACTTTGCGTCAGAGTTGCTCCATCAGATCAGTCAGCGGAACCTCCCCCCCCCCCCCCCCCCCCACTGGGTTTGTGTCTGTGTCTTTGCGCCACAAGTTGAAAAAGTCACAGCACCTCATTGTCTCGCGCTGGGTGACGTGCTCATCCATATGTACATGTAACACCTTCAGGACAAAAAAAACATTTACGGTACGTATTTAATTAAAAGTAAAAAAAAAAAAAAAAAAATCTTTCTGTGTAAATATCTCATGTTACAACAGACCTGCGGCTTATAGACAAGTGCGGCCGATTTATGTACTTTTTTTTTCTTTTTAAAATTGGTGGGCACGGTTTATACTTAAGTGCGCTCTATCCTCTGCAAATTACAGTATGCAGTTTCTATAATGAGTCAGAATGGAGTGTGAGTACAGAATGTTTTTAGAACCTTAGCTTACACCTCAACAATTTTTTGAAGAACTTCTCAACCCTTTTATATTCTGTTAATTATGCAATTTGATGATTCCATTGCTTTCCTTGTCAGAAAACTTATATTTAGACTTTGTAGTTATACCTTTGTATAACTACAGTTTGTATAACTATAATTTGTATTGTTGTAGTATGATGTTGTGTATTAGCAAAGATATTGTATTATTGCTAAACGGTGGCCATTTTGGATGCTGTCTTGGATTTCAGACTCTTAGAATGTGAAGAAAAAAATCACATCCTATTTTTTTCAAGCTTATATTTTCTTTCAAAATCAAGTGAGTTTTTGCTTTTACCAAAAAAAAAGTACACGAAATTACAAATGATCCTACACCAATGTTACAGCCTTATTCCAAAATAGATGAAATTAATTTCTTTCCTCAAAATTCTACACGCAATACCCCATAATGACAATGTGAAAAGTTTTTTGAATTATTTTTCCAAATATATTAAAAATAAAAAACTAAGAAATCACATGTACATAAGTTTTCACAGCCTTTGCCTTGAAGCTCAAAATTGAGCTCAGGTGCATCCTTTTTCCACTGATCATCCTTGAGATGTTTCTACAGCTTAACTGGAGTTCCTCTGGGGTAAATTCAGTTTATTGGACATGATTTGGAAAGACATACACCTGTCTACATATAAGGTCCCACAGTTGACAGTGCAGGTCAGAACACAAACCAAGCATGAAGTCAAAGGAATTGTCTTGAGGCACAAATCTGAGGAAGGTTACAGAAATATTTCTGATGCTTTGAAGGTCCTTAAGTGGAAGAAGTTTGGATTCACCAGGACTCTTCTTAAAGCTGGCTGCCCATCTAAACATAGTGATCAGAGGAGAAGGGCCTTAGTCAGGGAGGTGACCAAGAACCTTGGACCTATGACCTTGAAACTTGAATTAGTTCTTGCCTATCACGATATGAGTCCTCTGTAAAAAAAAAAAAAAAAAAAAAAAAAAAAAAAAAAAATTCATAACGGTATATGAAAAATTATGGATTGCAGGTTGTTCACAAACAGATAAACAAACAGGGCGAAAATATAACCTCCGCAAACTTCATTGGGGACGGTAATAACCACCCTATGTTCAACGCTTTCTGCTTGGCAATAGAATAAAATTCAATATTATTATTTGCTGATCTGTTGATTATTGGTCATTTGCAGTGTATAATGTATATATTAAAAAAAAGCCAGACCAATATGGATAGTTTGTGGGATGGAGCTGGTACCGATGCCAATATTGGAGAGTAAAAGAATTTACTTTGCAGATATATACATAAAACAATGGGAATGATTCATAACATTTCGTTATTATGACAAAGAATTCTAATTGAGGTTTGATGTTTTACATTTTAAAGATCAATAACAGTCAGTGTACGTCATTGTGCCTTTATTCAGATTGGCAGTCACTGTGTCACATCACTCAGCATTTGCTTAAAATGGACTTTTTGACTACTTTTGCCCCACCAAGTTGGTGTCATAGTGACCACTTGTCACTGTAAAATGAATGAATGGCAGCTGGTCGCTTTAGTCTCTCGTAGCTTATATGGCCACAGGGCGATGGGGTCCTAGCCATACCTGAGAGCACTGTGAACAATGACTTCGAAGTGCCCTCTGCTGGACAAACTTCATAATGACTTAATTTTTCACAGCCGGTGTTTTTCTGCATTGTTTATTTGGTTAAGGTTTTCATCTGAGCAAAAATAACGCAGATACCCGATTTAAGTTGCTTTATGAATCAAAATGTTTCAAGGATTTTGAAAAAACTGGATTACTTGTTCAAGAGTTAGTCAGGTTTGACATGTAAATTCATTGAAATTTTGTGGAGATTAGTAAAACGATAACTTTTTTGTTAAGTGCGTACAACAACCAATCAGGAAATGTGTGTTTGAATTTTCCCTGAAGCCACGGCCGTGGCTCCGTTGGATTTGAAAAATGGTGGCTTAGAATGGCTTCTCTGTTTTTTTTTTTTTTTTTTTTTTTTTTTTTGTCCAAAATATCTCAGCTGCTGGATGACCTGTGACTTTTCTTCTTCTTCTTTGTCTTTCGGCTGTTCCCGTTAGGGGTCGCCACAGCAGATCAATCGTTTCCATCTCACCCTGTCCTCTGTATCTTCCTCTGTCACACCAACCACCTGCATGTCCTCTCTCAGCACATCCATGAACCTCCTCTTTGGTCTCCCTCTTCTCCTCCTGCCTGGTGGCTCCATCCTCAGCATCCTTCTCCCTATATACACTGGGTCCCTCCTCTGCACATGTCCAAACCATCTCAATCTCGCCTCTCTGACTTTGTCTCCAAACCGTCCCACCTGAGCTGTCCCTCTGATATGTTCATTCCTAATCTTGTCCATTCTTGTCACTCCCAAAGAGAATCTCAACATCTTCAGCTCTGCCACCTCCAGCTCTGCCTCCTGTGTTTTTGTTAGTGCCACTGTCTCTAAACCATACAACATAGCTGGTCTCACTACTGTTTTGTAAACTTTCCCCTTCACCCTTGCTGATATTCTTCGGTCACAAATCACTCCTGCCACCTTTCTCCACCCACTCCACCCTGCCTGCACTCTTCTTCACCTCTCTACCACACTCTCCATTACTTTGAACAGTTGACCCCAAATATTTAAACTCATCTACTTTCACCACTTCTACTCCTTGTAACTGCACTATTCCACTGGGCTCCCTCTCATTCACACACATGTACTCAGTCTTGCTTCTACTGACTTTCATTCCCCTTCTCTCCAAAGCATATCTCCACTTCTCCAGACTAGACTCAACTTGCTCTCTACTCTCTCTACAGATCACAATGTCATCTGCAAACATCATAGTCCATGGGGACTCCTGTCTGATCTCATCCGTCAACCTGTCCATCACCACTGCAAACAAAAAAGGACTCAGAGCTGATCCTTGGTGTAATCCCACCTCCACCTTGAATGAGTCTGTCATTCCGACTGCACATCTCACCGCTGTCACACTATTCTTGTACATGTCCTGCACTACCCTAACATACTTCTGCCACTCCAGACTTCCTCATACAATACCACAACTCTTCTCTTGGCACCCTATCATAAGCTTTTTCTAAGTCCACAAACACACAATGTAACTCTTTCTGTCCTTCTCTGTACTTTTCCAACAGTATTCTCAGAGCAAACATTGCATCTGTAGTGCTCTTTCTTGGCATGAAACCATATTGCTGCTCACAGATCTTCACCTGTTTTCTAAGCCTAGCTTCTACTACTCTTTCCCATAACTTCATGCTGTGGCTGATCAGCTTTATGCCTCTGTAGTTACTGCAGCTCTGCACATCACCCTTGTTCTTGAAAATAGGAACCAGCACACTTCGTCTCCACTCCTCAGGCATCCTCTCACTTTCCAAGATTTTATTAAACAATCTGGTTAGAAACTCTACTGCCATCTCTCCTAGACATTTCCATGCCTCCACTGGAATGTCATCTGGACCGACTGCCTTTCCACTCTTCATCCTCTTCATAGCAGCCCTCACTTCTTCCTTGCTAATCTCTTGTACTTCCTGATTTACTCTCACCACATCATCCAGCCTTTTCTCTCGCTCATTTTCTTTATTCATCAACTCTGCAAAATATTCCCTCCACCTTCTCAGCACACACTCCTCACTTGTCAGCACATTACCATGTGCATCTTTTACCACCCTAACCTGCTGCACATCCTTTCCAGCTCTGTCCCTTTGTCTGGCCAATCGGTACAAGTCCTTTTCTCCTTCCTTACTATTCAACTTCTTGTACAGCTCGCAATATGCCTTTTCCTTTGCTTTTGCCACTTCTCTTTTCACCTTACGCCGCATCTCCTTGTACTCCTGTCTACTTTCTTCATCTCTCCGACTATCCCAAAACTTTTTCGCCAACCTCTTTCTCCCTATGCTTTCCTGGACCTCTTCATTCCACCACCAAGTCTCCTTGTCTTCCTTCCACTGTCCAGATGTCATACCCAGTACTGTCCTAGCTGTCTCCCTCACCACATCTGCAGTACTTTTCCAGTTGTCCAAAATTGCTTCCCCTCCAACCAGTGCTTCTCTCACCTGCTCGCTAAATTTCACACAAGTCTTCCTCCTTCAGCTTCCACCATCTGATCCTTTGTTGAGCTCTCACTCTCTTCTTCTTTACCTCTAAAGTCATCCTACAAACAACCATCCTGTGCTGTCTAGTGACACTCTCTCCTGCTACCACCTTACAGTCTGTGATTTCTTTTGACCTGTGACTTTTATTGCAGTGGCTAATTGCATATTTTTATGGCCAAGGAATCCAATTGGACCAAATTACAGAAATGTGCATGTGGACAAAGTAATTTGAAAATCCAAGATAGCCAACCTTAAATGTGACTTTATTCACATATATACATTTCGCAGTTAGCACGGTTAGATTCCTTGGCCCAAAAAAATATGTTGAGTCACTGATATCAAGATCCTGGGTACCTGAACATTGTGAACCTGACTAACTTGTCAGTAAGACTAAGGCTCCTTTTAGTGGCACCAGCAAGTATTTGCACTTCGGTGCCACTCGTGTTTTGTTATATGAATTTTGTTATTATTATAGCTAAGAGTTATGTAAACATTTGCATAAATAACAGTTGATAGAGAACACAGATGTTTGCGAACATGTAGGCTATTTAATAATTTTAAAAAGTTGTAGAGATGGTGTTGTCACTCTGCTGCCACTGAGGTGCCACGACCTGCTGGTTCCTCCAAAGTGCAGTTGGTTCATGTATTGTTTAGAAACAGTGAATAGTCTGCAACAGTTCTTTAGTGTTCTGTGTTAGAAATAGTTGAATATAGTCCAGTAAAAAAACAAAATGTTAGTGGCTGGAATAATCATTAACATTAATTCCTAGAATGACCTAAGCAGTGGGTCACCTCTGGTCTGCTTGAGGTTTCTTCCTCATTATAATCACAGGGAGGTTTTTCTTACCACTGTCGGCTGTGTGCTTGCTCAGGGGGGTCGGTATGGTTACTCGTGAAGTGCCTCGAGACAGTGTTGTTGTGATTTGGCGCTACACAAATAAAATAAATTGAACTGAATTGTTGCAGTGTTTGAACTTTGCTTCAAAGTGATTTGTGACGGTTGTTTTTTCTTTCTTGCTTTTTTGTTTTGCAGGGATGACCTGACGATGACATCATCTTATTTCTCTGGCCCCTTCCTGCATCACCTGATGGGTGACGGGTACCACAACTCCCGCACACTTTACTATTGACTGAGTATTGACTGTCACTGTCCTACACCCTGAGCTCAACTCTTGTCCTCACTGCAGCGTCCTCTGTCTTCCGAGTCCTCAGACAGACTTGGACCGAGCTCTGCTCGCTCACACCTCAAATCACAGAGGCTGTACCAGGAGATTAAAAAAGACAATGTATTGCTTACAGTGGCTCCTTCCTGTGCTGCTCATCCCAAAGCCGCTGAACCCGGCGTTGTGGTTCAACCACTCCATGTTCATGGGCTTCTACCTGCTCAGCTTCCTGCTGGAGAGGAAGCCCTGCACCATCTGTGCCTTAGTCTTCCTGGCCGCCCTCTTCCTAATCTGCTACAGCTGCTGGGGAAACTGCTTCCTCTACCACTGCCACGACACTGCACTGCCCAACGCCGCCCATGACCCGGCCATTGTCGGCACCTAGGAGAGAGGAGCAGGTGTGCGGTGACGTGTGGGTGAAGGGCTGAGATGGCTTCTTCTGGGTGTTATTGTGGCCGGATTCTGCCGTGCTGTGGGAGGGGGCGGAACTACACTTTAGCATAACTGGGAGAATATGGTGATTGCTTTAGGAGAGTACCATGGAGGACGCTCAGCCAACTGAAACACGAGGACAAAATCTGTGAAAGCCATTTACCAAACTGAGAGACAGGGAGATGATGGGAGCAGACGTCGCGGCTACAAGAGAACAAACTTCAATTTTGCTTCCAGCAACTTTTGATTCAGTCATTTGCAAAACCAGTCAGAGGCCAGACTGCAGGATGGTCTTTGTACAGAATTTTTTAAGGCTACCAGCAAATTCTTGTGTGTGTTTGACGGTTAACCGTCAGTTTTCCATCTGTAGACACGTTACCGGAGCTCAGATCCAAATCAGATCTCAGACCTGATATTCAGAAAACAATCTCTTGGAGAAAAATCAGATTAGGCTCATCATGTAAACGCTGCCTCATGTTTTGTTGTGGTTGTTACTGTCTGGAACAATCCTGTCCTCTGGCTTCATGCGTAACTTTTTTTTTTTTTAATACCACCGTCTCAGACCGCAGACCGCCTCGCTGCAGAGCTTTGCGGATGTCACAGGTTCCGCCGGCAGACGTGTTCCACATCCTCGACTGTTTGTGACAAATGCTGCTGCTGCGTGTGTTCTTCTTGTTTGAGGAAGAACAGAAAGTGTGGTCCGGCCCGTGGACTCTGCTCACATTCTGCAGACAATCAGTTATTCTACTGTGAATAATTATCGCCAACATGCTGCCAGCTCACCTCAGGAGATGGAAGAACGCAGATAAATCTTTCACGCAGAGTTGTGTTGTTACCCAGCGTGCTCTGCAGCTGTCTCGTCTCCTCCTCATCCAACAGTGTTAATGTCCATCATCACCAACATGCTCTTCATCTGGTCGCAAACTTTTGTTTCTTTTTCCATTTGTGCATGGGTTGCCTTTAGGTATTGGTTAAGAGATCTGTTCACACATTTTAATGAATTAAAATGCTGAAAGCTTCCGAGCGGTGTGGAAAATGGGGGTGTGTGTGAGAATGTTTGTTTCTGTGATGACGTGCTGATAAATGCGAAATGTAAGACAACAGGTGATTTACATGCAGGGCTGAAACGGTTCATCGATTAACCCCAATAATCAATATAATAGAGGGGGCCTCAGGGGGGGTTCAACACAGCCTGGTTTCTCTGCATCTGTCCATCTGATCCCACAAGCTGTAGCTGTGGGAGGCTCTGGGGCCTATCCCAGCGTACAGCCATTCACTCTTAATATCAGTTATTGATTAGCCTATAGCTTTGGACCATGGGAGCAAACTCGCGCACGCACACAGGAAGATCCTGGTGGAAAAATTTCTGGTTCAGTGCAAATGCAATTTTTCTCAATCAACAGTGTAATCACATTACTTGGTTATGTTGATCACTTTTTTCTATAAAATGTCCAGTTTAAAAAAAGTAACAACACCCCCCCCCCCCCCCCCCCGTCCAAAGAAACATGTTTTTTTTTCCTAAAATATCCAATGAAATTAAGATAAGGTGTGTCAAATATCACTACGACAAAGCATTTAACGATAAAGACACCAAATATTTGCACAGGCAATGTATATATTATAAAGAAAATTTAGACATCATACGAAGCTCTGGGCTTTTTTGTTTTTTAATCAACGTATTTGTATTTGGAATGAATTCAGCATGTTTGAAAACGACGTTCGCGTCATGCGGATGCAGTGTTTTCTTAAATGCTAAATCCATTTAAACCACAATTGATTTAAATTGCTCAGCAAGATATCTTTTTTTTTTTCAAGTTACATATCAAACTGGAAAATTTGGTGCCTTTCCTGTAAAGTGCCCATAGATCCCTTTTATTAAAAAAAAACCTGTGATACTAGAACCATTAAACGGTTTGAAAGTGCCTAATGTTTTTCTTAAATTCTGTTGAAAGGCATTTAAAAGCCTTTTACACCTGTTTGTCCTTTTGAAACATAAGTAATTTATTTGTAAGATTTGTTTTACAACTATTTAAAAACACATTAAAGTGTCTTTCAACCAGTTCAGTCAGTTGGATAACATTTGATTGAAAGCACTTTTAGTAGATCTGAGTTTCAAATTCATCACAACAGGTTTATTTCAATGGAGAAACCCATCCTGGATTCAAAAAATGTGCCATTTCAACAAAAAAAAACCTATTAATAACTTCTAGTTGGTTAAGTGATTAATCGTTTCAGTGCTATTCACATGTAGTGTTTTAGTGAAGATAAGCAATACAAACTGCTGAGGAGAGTAGCGTGTGTGTGTGTGCGCGCGCTTTCAGTGTTCTGCTGTCAAAGTGCTGGATGTGGTCGATTTGGTTTTAATTTAAGTGTTTTTCTTTCAGCAGGTGAAACTGTTAGATTCAGTGTTATGTTTGGATATAAGTTCATTAAACAGTACTTTTGAAACAAATTTCTCAGGTCAGTTTTGTTTACTTGATTATTGTTACATACGCAGTTTTTTTTACAACCCCAATTCCAATGAAGTTGGGATGTTGTGTAAAATGTAAATAAAAACAATACAGTGATTTGCAAATCCTCTTCAACCTGTATTCAACTGAATACACCACAAAGACAAGATGTTTAATGATAAACTGATATATAATTTTTTTTTTTTTTTTACCATATTTAAGAAGCTGAAATAAAATAATTTGGACATTTATTTTTATAGAATTACTCAAACCCATGAGTTATCAGAATATCTTTCAATTAAGAGTTGACAAATTGTTGCAGCTCTAATGACAACCATATGGAGCTTCTGTCATTCATCTGGTGTGCACAGACCATCCAGTAGATGGTAGTGGTTAGCAGCAGACAAGATTATGACATTAATAACACACTCATCTTCAACTGCTCAGTCCAATCAAGGGTCGTGGGGGGCTGGAGCCTATCCCAGCAGTCATAGAGTGCGAGGTGGGATACACACAGGACAGGATGCCAGTCTGTTACAGGGCCACAAACAAACATATTCACACCCACTCACACACCTAAGGGCAATTTAAAGATCCCAATCCACCTAACCCGCATGTCTTTGGATGTGGGAGGAAACCCACGCAAACACGGGGAGAACATGCAAACTCCACACAGAAAGGCCACAGGCGGGAATTGAACCCAAGACCTTGTCACTGTGAGGCAACAGTGCTAACCACCAAGCCACTGCTGCACACAATAACAATTTTAAAAAAGTGGCTAAGTGGTTAGTGTGCTTGGTTTCAGTGCATAAGGTTCCTGGTTCAAACCCAACCACCCCTGCCACATTTCTCCATGTAATGTGAAGAATGTGGTAGGAAGGACATCTGGTGTAAAACTTGTGCCAAATCAACATGCAGATCCACCTTGGATGATCTGTGGTGAACCTGAGTGAAAACAAGGGAGCAGCCAAAGGGACTTACTAATAAAAAAAGTTGGTTTTTTTATTGAGCTGGTGCATCAAAGATCAAAGTTTACACCACACACACACACGAATATATATATTCGTATATATATATATATATATTTGTATATATGTGTGACCCATGCTCTGGGTCCTGGGTACATAGTACCCTTTACCCCCCCCCCCCCCAGTCCAATGCCCCTGGGCCTCTTGCTCCTTTTTCAGCTCCTCTCGCACTACAGGCAAAGGCGGTGGTTTGGCGACAGTGTTTAAATCTGACTTTGTTTGCTGCCCGCTTCCCACTAAAGCCTATGCGAGCTTCGAGCTACAGCTCTTTGAAATCAGATTGGATATACCTGTTTTGTGCGCACTCATCTATCGCCCTCCTAAATTTAACAAAGATTTTATAAATGACTTTTCTGACTTTGTGGCAGGTATTGCTCTTAATCGTAACGCATTTTTAATTGTTGGGGATTTTAATCGTGTTTGTTGTCCATCCAAGCCCTTGGTCAATGACTTTCTTAATGTGGACTCTTTTAATCTTAAGCAGGCAGTCAAGGGTCATACTCTGGACCTTATCTTATTCAGTGGTCTAAATGTGAACGTCATAGAGATCTGTAACGCAGGCATATCGGACCATTTTCCTGTGTTTTTTTTTCTGTCGTGGTGTCCTCCACCAAATAGGAAACAATGCGTTCCGGCGCGCTATCTGCCACGTTACTGCGCCACTCTTTTCTGCTGCGTTTCATGCTTCTGAACTCACGTCTTACGATTCTAATACAAATATTGTGTCTACAAATCTTCACAAACCCCAGGTTCTTTTTAATGTTTTGAACAAGATTGTTAACCCTATTGATTCAACTGGTGCTGTTCCCTCTGTTTCTTTGTGAAAAATTTTGTCAATTTTTCAGTGACAAAATTTCACTCATTCGATCTTCTTTGCCAACTGTCATCACTGACCCCTGCATCATTCCTGAGTGCACAGCTGTTTTTAGTCTATTCAAGCCTATTTCTCTGTGTGAACTATCTAAAACTGTTCAAAGTTTAAGGCCTTCAGACTGTGCACTGGATTTCCTTCCTGCTAAGCTTTTGAAAGAAGTCCTTGATTCAGTTGGCCCTTGTATTTTACAGCTGATTAATGCTTCTCTGTCTTCAGGTGTCGTTCCTTGTTCGTTTAAACAGGCCATGATACAGCCCCTTTTAAAAAAACATAATTTGGACCCTGCTATTTTTTCTAATTATAGACCCATTTCTAAGATGTCATTTTTATCTAAAATACTTGAAAAGGTGGTCTATACTCAACTACAGTCACACCTTACTGCATTTGACATAACTGAAAAGTTCCAGTCTGGTTTTAAACCTTTGCACAACACTGAAACTGCTCTTTTAAAAGTTTTTAATGATCTTTTAATCATGGACTCTGGTAGCTCAACTGTGCTTGTGCTTTTGGATTTAACTGCAGCCTTTGACACTGTTAACCACCAGGTCTTATTATCTCACCTTGAATCGTGTGCTGGATTAAATGGCACAGTGCTCAAATGGTTTAAGTCCTATTTGACTGGTCGGTGCTTTTCTGTAAACCTTGGTCCCTTTGTGTCACAGAAAGCCCCTTTGACTTGTGAAGTACCTCAGGGTTCAATTTTAGGGCCAATTCTATTTTTGCTCTATTTGCTTCCTTTAGGATCAATTTTTAAGAAATATAACATTCAGTTTCACTGCTTTGCTAATGATGTGCAGATTTATCTACCTCTGAACCTTAAAACAAACGCATCTGCCATCCTACAGACTTGCTTTCAAGAAGTCAAAGACTGGATGTCTTTAAACTTTTTGAATCTAAATGAAAGCAAAACAGAGATTGTGGTCTTTGGTGACCTTGACCTTTCTGCCCTTGGTTGCACTCACCTCCTACTGTCGTTCATCTGCTAAGACCCTTGGTGTTTTTATCGACAGCTCTTTTAAATTCGAGAAGCACATCAACACAGTGGTCAAAACAAGCTTCTTCCAGCTTAGACTTTTAAGTAAAATCAAGCGTTACCTGCCCCCAAATCAGCTGGAACAGGTTGTGCACGCCTTGATCACGTCTCGTTTAGACTACTGCAATTCTTTGTATGTTGGTCTTAATCAGTCATCTCTGCATCGTCTCCAGATGGTGCAAAAAGCAGCTGCGCGTCTGCTCACTGGAGCCAAACGGCACCAACACATTACTCCTGTTTTATCTTCACTGCACTGGTTGCCTGTTGCTTTTAGAATTGATTTTAAGATTTTGTTGCTTGTTTTTAAATCAATTCACGGTCAAGCCCCATTCTATTTATCTGATATGCTGTCATTGCACACTCCAGGAAGAGCTCTGCGCTCCGCGGGCCAGAGTTTACTGGTCTGTCCCAGATCTAAGCTAAGGACCAGGGGATACAGAGCCTTTGCTGTTGCGGGGCCTAAGCTCTGGAACCCTCTGCAATTGAATGTCCGACTGGCTCCTTCAATTGACTCTTTTAAAGACATATCTTTTTGCACTAGCTTTTAATACAAGATGAGCTGAACACTGCCACATCTTTTACTGTCTTGTTGATTTATTTTGTTCTTGTATTTAACTTGATATAATTTTAATTCCTTTTATTGTACAGCACTTTTGGGCAGCGTTGACTGTAAATGTGCTTTATAAATAAACCTGACCTTGACCTTGACCTTGGGTATGCGATATATAGGCCCAACACCATAGTAGGAGAAACATGCCCATATCATGATGCTTGCACCACCATGCTTCACTGTCTTCACTGTGAACTGTGGCTTGAATTCAGAGTTTGGGGGTCGTCTCACAAACTGTCTGCGGCCCTTGGACTCAAAAAGAACAATTTTATTCTCATC
Organism: Thalassophryne amazonica; assembly: GCF_902500255.1. NCBI lineage: Eukaryota > Metazoa > Chordata > Actinopteri > Batrachoidiformes > Batrachoididae > Thalassophryne > Thalassophryne amazonica. The sequence continues at coordinate 25,653,122 of NC_047105.1, forward strand.
AGTCCACAAAACATTCCTCCATTTCTCTTTAGGCCAGTTGATGTGTTCTTTGGCAAATTGTAACCTCTTCTGCACATGTCTTTTATTTAACAGAGGGACTTTGCGGGGGATTCTTGCAAATAAATTAGCTTCACACAGGCGTCTTCTGTCACAGCACTTACAGGTAACTCCAGACTGTCTTTGATCATCCTGGAGCTGATCAATGGGTGAGCCTTTGCCATTCTGGTTATTCTTCTATCCATTTTGGTGGTTGTTTTCTGTTTTCTTCCACGCGTCTCTGGTTTTTTTTTGTCCATTTTAAAGCACTGGAGATCATTGTAGATGAACAGCCTATAATTTTTTTGCACCTGCGTATAAGTTTTCCCCTCTCCAATCAACTTTTGAATCAAACTATGCTGTTCTTCTGAACAATGTCTTGAACATCCCATTTTCCTCAGGCTTTCAAAGAGAAAAGCATGTTCAACAGGTGCTGGCTTCATCCTTACATAGGGGACACCTGATTCACACCTGTTCGTTCCACAAAATTGACAAACTCACTGACTGAATGCCACACTACTATTATTGTGAACACCCCCTTTTCTACTTTTTTTTACTAATAGCCCAATTTCATAGCCTTAAGAGTGTGCATATCATGAATGCTTGGTCTTGTTGGATTTGTGAGAATCTACTGAATCTACTGGTACCTTGTTTCCCATGTAACAATAAGAAATATACTCAAAACCTGGTTTAATCTTTTTAGTCACATAGCACTACTATTATTCTGAACACTACTGTATCTATTCGCTCACTACATTGTACAGGTTACCCGCCAGTGAAAAACCTACACTAGTCAGACTAGTTATCAGAGTGTGCTCCTGTTGTTCAGGTCATTAGACATTTAGTAGCAAACCTGTGAATTTTAAGAATCATCATCTGGTTAATTGTATACAGACTCACAGCTGGACACTGTCTGGAAACGTCTCCCAGACACACAAACCAGCCCCAAGTCTGTCCACCAGGTTTGATGGAAATAAGTTTCTTAAAATGTGCTCCTTTTCAAATGTTCAGGCAGTTTGATTCAGCACTAAAAAATAAAAAACAAACGGATGTAGTTCAAATCCTAACCAAATGTGGCTGAGATGAAGATGAATTTTAAGACTGACAGTTTCATATGAATGTCGTCTTCGTCTGAAATGTTGCTAAAATGTGTCGGAACCCCGCTGTGTTTAAACGTGCTACCATCTGTGCAACCGCTGAGCGCGCGGAAACAAAACTTGACTTTCTTCTCTGATTCTATTTCACATCTGCTGCTGCACCAAAAGTCTGACACGAGCTCAGCTCAGTGCACGAAGCTGTCAAAGCTGTCAGATGACGGATGGGTTGAGTTTGGCGCAGTGGCCGGGGACAGTCTGGAGGAAAACCTGACTTACTGTACATCAAAATAGTCTGAGTCGCTGGTGGCTGATTGGAGCAGATGGTCACACGGGAAGATACTGAGAGGCATCTGCTGAATTCAGACTCGAGATTTGAGTTCCTGCTTCCAAAAACCTCAACAAGGACTCAATGGCAGTGATCGCAGGTGGTCTAAGACACAAACCCAATACTTTCCCTTTGCCCTATACCACTTTGCTTTTTTCTGCAATTTTTGCATGAATGTGCAAAAGTGGGATTGGGCCTAAAATTCACACCATCAACTACAGGCACCATCGGCGTCACAGATCTGAAATCTACTCCCCAACAGCCCTGCATCCGAGGGCTGGATCCAGCTAGAAGACTGGTTTGTTTTTGTACTTTTGAGCCAAACTATACAGATGATGTTGCAAACACACAGGGCCAGAGTTGATGTTGCAAGCACATTATTTGGATAGGTTGGCCACACCCACTGGAGGTCTGACCGATACACGATAGAAATCATTTCAAACTTTTTGACAACACGACTCAACACAATCATTCAACCGAACTAAATTTACACACTTTTTGATAACAAGAGGAGTTTTTTTGAAAATGGAGCTGTTTTAACTCAACCTGGTCTCACGGCAAGTTGTGATTCAGCAGCATGAAATATACATTAATCTATTGGTTTGTGATATTGTGTTGAAAAGCGCCTCATTTTCGTCACGGCAACACAAATTCATTCTAATTCATTCCGTGATGGCTGCACGAAATTAAAAGTGAAGCGGTGGGGGGTGGTTGTGGTTAGGGTGGGGGGAAGGAGTAGGGTTAGTAATAGTGAGTTAAAAAAAAAAAAGTCACGAAAATTTGACTCATTTCGTCATGGGAGCACGAAAACCCCCCCGCTAGACTTGGCTTATTAACTCCAGTTTAAACTAGTTTACTCTTTAAGATATTTTAATGCTTCAGTGCTTTTGAAAGAGAAATATGTGCTTTTAACTTCTGTATGAAGCAGTTTGAAGCAGTTTCTTCCTTATGCTAAATGGTTTCCAGCCAGTAAAAACAGCTTTTCAAATCAGGAGATTTGTTACATTTGAAAAAAAAAAAAACAAAAACCAACAGCAACAACCAAAAACAGCAGTTTGTTCATTATTTCATCATAAATTATTATTATTATCATTGTTATTGGTCTTATTTGACTGACAGATCAACCAAAGTTTCTCTGCTGGGACACAAAGTCGATCAGAAACGTGGGCATGTGCGTTCTGCTTAAATCTGGGGCAGGATGGCGCCAGTGTGGACGTTTTGTGCAGATTAAAAGAAAAATGGCTGATTAACGTTTTCTTCCCATGACTGCTTTTGGTCTTCAAAACAGTCTTAAATAGCCTGGTCCCAGAGGTCAGAGGTCAGTTTCAGCAAATCTTAATTTATCCTGTGGTCAGTGAAAGCATCCTCGGGTCAGGTCATGATTGTACCCGGTGCAGCCAGCAGAGGGCAGCATCACAATGTTTACATATTCATACACGACGCAGCAGGAAAATTTCACGTGACAGGAAGTGAGGAAACACAAAAGGAACCTGGATTTGTTTGAAAAAGAGTTTTTGTACATCTGAAACATCCAGGCTGATAAAATGTTCACACACACACACTTTGAAGCGCTGCGGCACCGGTGGCTTTGTTTTATGTTAAATTCTGAATCAATGCTTTATTTTTCATCTCCATTTCTTCATATCAGGCTCGACTTGCTGTAAAAAAAAAGTAAAGGACTAAAATAAGGCCTCAACTAATGATTATTTTTATTAATGATTAACCTGTTATTTTCTTGATTAATCAAGTAGCTTCTTGGTCTATAAAATGTCAAAAATGTTTGAAAAATGACTCCTTTTGTCCACAATTCCAAAGATACTGCCATTTTCAACCACTTATCCGGGTCGTGACGGCAGCAGAGCAGCTCAACCCACACTGCTGCATCCTCGGTCAAGTCCTTTACCATTTCCTGGTAGATCCTGAGATCTTCCCAAGCCAAATGTCCTGGGTCTTCTTTGCCAGTGCCTCCTCTCAGCTGGATGTGCCTGGAAAACCAGGCTAAGGAGGTGAAGAGGAAATGTCCTCACCAGATGCCCGGACCACCTCGGCCGGCTCTTTTGAAGTGATCCCTCCTGGATATTAAGGCGTCTCACCGTGTCCCTGCGTTTAAGGCCAGGAGGATCCTCATTTCCGCTGCCTGTATTCATGCTGTTGTTTTTTCAGTTACTATCTAAAATTCATGACCATAGGTGAGGATAGGAGGGTAAGTCAAGAACCTCGCCACCTGGCCGCTTCAGACGCAGCACCAATCCGTCTGTTGTTGTTCATCTTACTCCACTCGTGAACAAGACCCAGAGGGGACAATCCACCCTTTTCCAAAAGAGGACCAGGGTCTCAGATTTGGAAGTGCTGATCCTCATTCCGGTTGCTTCTCACTGAGCATCAAACCTACTCAGTGCACATTGGAGGTCACAGTCTGATGAGGCCAATAGAACCACGTCATCTGCAAAGAACCTTGTATTTAACAATAACATTTAGGATTTTTTTTCTCTAAAAATGACAAAACAATCACCAGTTATCAGTTATTAAAAAGTTGGCAATTATTCTAATAGTTGATTAATAATCTGTTAAAGGGGCAGCATGGTGGTTTATTGGTTATCATTGTTGCCTCACAGCAAGAAGGTCATGGGATCAGTTCCCACCTGTGGCCTTTGTGTGGAGTTTGCGTGTTCTCGCCGTGTTTGTGTGGGTTCTCTCTGAGTGCTCCAGCTTCCTCTGGCACCCAAAGACATGCAGGTTAGGTGGATTGGAAACTGTAAATTGTCCGTAGGTGTGTGTGCGTGTGTGAATGTGTTTGTTGGTCTATATGTGGCCCTGCCACAGACCGGAGTCCTGTCCAGGGTGAACCCTGCCTCACGCCCTATGACTGCTAGGATAGGCTCCAGCCCCCGTAACCCTTATTTGGAGTAAGCTTTTGAAGATGAGTGAGTGAGTGTAATCTGTTAAAGGGGCATTATGCAATTAACAGTGACATCTAGTGGTGGTTTTTCAGACTGCAGTCTACACAATACTCTCACGAGGGATGAGATGAGGTTGTAAAATGTTGCGTTTTTTGCTGTTGTTCTCTTTTTACAATTGTTAATTATGTTTTGAGTGTATTGGTGAAGCAGTAACCCCATAACAAAAAGGAAAAAGGAGAAGCCATTGCTAACTTTCCCTGTTGCCTATAACAGCCTGCATACAGTAAGTAAGTCCCTTCAGCTGCTTCCTTCTTTGCACTCGGGGTCGCCACAGCAAATCCAAGGTGGATCTGCATGTTGAATTGGCACAGGTTTTACACCGGATGCCCTTCCTGACGCAAGTCCACATTACATGGAGAAATGTGGCGGGGTGGGATTTGAACCCGGAGCCTTCTGAACTGAAACCAAGCGCATTAACCAATTGGCCACCACCTCTGCTAAGAGCCTGCATACAGTGCTCTGTGTAAAGTAATCAGGTTGGATTTTCCTGAAAATAAGTTGCCTTGCACTGGGTGGTGCATTACTTTATTTATTTGTTTATTAATTCATTTACTTTTAAATTGCTTGAAAAAAGTCAAAGGTTATTTTTTTGGGGCTATATTGCCAACTTTGGGACTTTGGCTGGAGTGAGACTCTGCACGCACATGGTGTGCACCAAAAATTTTTGGTAACCCTAATAAATAACAAACAAACACAAAAAACAGTTCTTGTTTCTTGTTTACTAACAAAAATAATAATGGAAGGGAAACTGTTTGAGTCTGCTCCTCTCCGGTGGCGGCTCCAGAGATACGAGGTCTATTAGAAAAGTATCCGACCTTATTATTTTTTCAAAAACCATATGGATTTGAATCACGTGTGATTACATCAGACATGCTTGAACCCTCGTGGGCATGCAAGAGTTTTTTCACGCCTGTCGGTTACGTCATTCGCCTGTGGGCAGTCTTTGAGTGAGGAGTCGTCCACCCGCTCGTCGATTTTTTTCATTGTTTAGGAATGGCTCAGAGACTGTTGCTTTGTTTGATAAAATTTTTTTCAAAACTGTAAGGCACAACTGAGTGGACACCATTCAATAAATTCAGCTGGTTTTCGGTAAAAATTTTAACGGCTGATGAGAGATTTTGATCTGTAAGTGTCGCTTTAAGGACGGTCCACGGCGCCTGACGGCGATCTGCGCTTCGAGGCGGCAGCGTCTCGCCGTTTCAAGTTGAAAACTTCCACATTTCAGGCTCTGTTGACGCAGTAAGTCGTCAGAGAACAGAGAACTTTCAGAAGAAGTCGGCATGAGGAGTTTATTCGGACATTCCATTGTTAACGGTCATTTTGTAATGAAAGAACGTGCGGGCAGAGTCGCATGTCGGGCTGGACCCGACCGCGGGGGGTCGCGGCAGGAAAAACACCTCCGTTGGAAATCTTAACGGGCAAGTTGGAACATGCCCAAGCTGTTAAACAATTTCTCAGTTACTCACTTGTTGAAAGCCATTAAAAGCCGCCTGAATTCTACAAATGGTTTTCAACACGGAGGTGTTTTTCCTGTCGCGGCGCACACAGATTCGCCGAGTCGTCACGGAAACAACTCGGCGAATTTGCGCGTACGTCTTTCATTAAAAAAAATGTCCTTAAACAGTGGAATGTCCGCATAAAGTCCTCATGCCGGCCTCTTCTGAATCTTCTCTGTTCTCTCACGACGTCCTGGGTGAATTAAGCCTTAAATTAGGATGTTTTCAGCTCGAAACAGGCCGACGACAGCGCCTGGAAGCGCTGCAGGACGTCCCGCTCCGTGGGAAGTCCTTACACCGACAGAAACACCCCATAATCTCTCATCAGCCGTTAAACTTTTCACAGAAAACCAGCTTAATTTCTCGAATAGTGTCCACTCGGATATTCCTCACAGGTCCAGAAAAAATTTTGATAAAGCAACGCGCGCCGTCTGGAGCAGCGTGTGAAACAAAGGAATTCAGCCGAGAGGGCGGGACCACATCTCACTCAAGGCCTGCCCACAGGGAAATGACGTCACCGACACGCGTGAAAAAACTCACGCATGCGCACGAGGGTTCAAGCATGATTGGTGTAATCGCACGTCATTCAAATCCATATAGTTAAAAAAAAAAATAAAAGGGTCGGTTTATTATCTAAGAGACCTCGTATTTTTCTGCAGGTGCTGTGGGCTCATGTGTCACAACGGCTCTCTGCTACACCTCTGCCACATTCGCAGGCATGTGTACACATAGCTACATTCTAATCTGCGACAGTCACTAATGACATACAGAATGACCAAAATCACACAAACCGAGGCTACTGTTCAATACAAATATTCACAGACTTCCACATGTAGCCTGTAGCAGGCAGAGAGAAAATCTTTAAAAACTCGAATTAACACATTTCCAGACGTCATCTTCCAAAACAAGGGTGTCATGTGCACCACAGTTTTCATCTGCGATGACGAACTCTGGAAACAGGTCAGATTAAAAGACTTTATTTAATCCTTAGCTTTCGTTGCTACATTAGCCCACGTCTTCTCTTTTTTGTAGAAATGTTACAGTGCCACATACAGGCCTGGCATGTGTACTACAGCATTTTCACACAGTTTCGCTGGATCTGTGACAACGAAGATATTTCTTGAATGGAACACTTTTTGAAAATGACAAAGAAAAAGATTGTATAGCAGAAGTCAGTGTCGGTACTGTAGACAAGGCCTTAAAAACATGGAATAAAATGAAATTAAAATAATAAATGAGGAATCATTTTCTTGGGGGGCTATGACAAATCCAGGGGGAGCACTAGCGCCACCTTGGCGTCGCCCATGCTCCTATACATCCTCCTTCCTTTTTCTGAAATATTTCAGCAAGCTTATCTACAGGCATGTGAGAGACAAAGAAAAATGCTTAAAATGGCTGGAGGTGGAGGGTGCCGCAATCGGGGGTCTTGTGGGGGGCGAACCAGCTGCCAACAACACCCCCCCCACGCCACCTCAACATGATCATGATTACCCGTTTTGTCAATACTCACTTTATAGTCACCCTTGCTATGCTATGCTACCCTATTATAGAGTGATTTTGTGTGTTTATCGTCTCAGGCTTAAGCCAGTTAGCCTGCTGATACCAATCAGTTGCTAACCTTGCTAATCTGGCTAGCTAATCCTGACATGTGAATCTGAAAAAGTCTGCAGTGAGTCTAACTTTGAAACAGTGTAACTTTGTGAGGTAAACTGATTCTAACTTTTTGTTCTTTCATTATGAACTCCTATTCATGTGTGGGAAAGACTTTACATGTTGTTTCTGTGCCTACATGGTGTTTATAAATGAGACCCCCTGGTATGCTAATGTCAAAGTAACTAGCTAGTTAGTGAATACCTGGAGAACACTTGTCTTGTTTTATACTCACCCTATTTCAAATCACCGTTAGCAAAGAGAACATTTAAACTGTGTATCACAAGTAAATGAAATGTCAAATGAGCTGACTGTTATAAATAAGTAAAAAAAAGTCTGAAAATATTGGTGTATTTCATTTAGTTTTTTGGTGCCATATGCTCAGAGAAATGAAGTCCTAAACATGGGGAAATTAGCATGATTTCACCCACTACTGATAAACGCTCGGAAACGTCAAGGTGTGAGGAATATGAACTTTGGTGACATCATCTCAGGCCACACCTATCCAGACATTCTATTAAAATGAATGGGAAAAAAAAACAGAATTTTTTACAGTGTGAAATCAGTGTGGACAGATTTTCCAAAGATAATATTTTGAGGAGGAAAGTGAGAGTTTTTTTTTTATAGTGCGTCTCATACAAACAGCAGACATGAAGCCCAGCACAGCGTGAGAATGGTCTTCAAAACATGGATCTAACCACGGATTTGATCCTTTCCTTTCGTGTGGCCAGGAGGAAATTCTTAGCAAAGCGTGCTTCCTCCTCCGAAATGGAATGGGCCGTGTTTGTGGTTTGCGCCACAGAGTCTCGTTGCACCATCCGAAGCTTAGATGCTACCTGTGGCAACACCGGCTAGTCTCACTGATGAAGCTGCTTTTGTGATCATGGAGTCGGACAGAAAGGCGACGACGAGTGGCTGCTTTAAACAGGACAAACGTGATGTAGACCAACTTCAGCGTTTGCATTATGGGAACTTCCCACTAGTCCTAGGGTCCACTAGTCCTAGGGTCCACTAATCCTAGGATCCACTAGTCCTGGCTATGGTTAAGGGTTAGGGTGAACTTTAAAATCAGTTTGGGGTTGTAATATACACCATCAGGTAATATAAAGAGGTGAGGAATAGTGGACCTTAGGACCAGTGGACCTTAGGACTAGTAGACCCTCCCCTGTGTTATTGGCCAACCTGAGCAAAACCGATGGCTAAGCTAAGCACTACCGAGAACCCCAGAGCAAGTCTGGAGAAGAAAACTGATTCAGAGAGCTGTTTTTCTGTGAAGACAGTGCCTCACAGTGGAACAATAATTCTACAAGTCTCTGTGTGTGAACACAGCAGGAGTTAAGTCAGACTTCACAGTACTTCAATTTATTTAATTTATATACCACCAAATCACAACAAAGTTGCCTCAAGGTGCTTCACACAAGTAAGGTCTAACCTTACCAACCCCCAGATCAAGCATACAGGTGACAGTAGTAAGGAAAAACTCCCCCTGAGGAAAAAACCTCAAGCAGATGTCGCGGCTCGTCTTTAGTCTTCTCGGGATGTCTTCTTTTAGATAACACAAACTAATTGCAAGTGATATGCTAGAAAAAGGACACAACACTTTAGATTAATTCAGCCTTAAGCAAGATAAAATGCACAGAGTTTTTAAGTTTATTTAAGCCTTCGACACAAAGCTTAGACAAACTGAGTCCTCTAGAGAGACTGAATATGACAACCGCGCTCGTCTATTTATTGGAGACCCGCGGGCATCGCTCCTCCTTCGACTTTTTTATTTATTTCATTCCCAAGACATGGTTTTCTATTGGAAGCGTCCTCTAGTGAACCCTAAGCAGGTGTTAGGCCATTATTTCAATGTGACAAATGCTCCCATTAAAACATGAAGGATTTACAACTGATTTTTTTAAAAGACCTTCAGCCACAGGTGCAGCTGGCCTGAGGCCCCCTCCGCACGTGGCCTCAGCCACACGTGCAGCTGGCCTGAGGCCCCTGCATGTGGCCTGCGGGAAAGCACCTAAAAGGCCTTGGAAAGCCCCTGACAGACTGAATGACTAATAGAGCCCTTTTTTTGGGTTGAACACCTGCTAGTTCAACCAGAGGACATACAGTTCGGATCAGGACACTTGATAGTTCATCACAGTTCAAATATGGACCTAAAAATTCTTCTACAGTCCCTCCTCTGGGACTCGAAAGAGTCCCATTACATCAACTATACTCTTGGGTTGTTTACTGACAAGACATCCTCATTTGTGCATTGCAATAAAAAAGAAAAACACATCACTCGACTTACTGATAACTCTGGTGCGGATATGAATATCAGTGATACTTCACACGGTAAATATACTGAAGTGCAGGTGAACCTACATACTAAGGCACAAGGTGATCAATTAGCTGGATTATATCAACGCAAGGTGACATTCAAACATTGAGTTTTGGTGTAATTCAAGGCACTTAAAATGGCCACATAAAACAAGTTACAGCAACCTCTTAATCATGGCAAAGTAAAGGCTTTACATTGACATCAGTGCAACCAATCATCTTCTGGCATCTATTGTCTCACTCGACCAGAGGCTCCAACCCATTATACTTGGTTCTACATATTATTTTGTTAAAGAGTCACACATTTATTATTTAAATGCATCAAATAACCCCTACGTTACCACTATTTAGTCAACCAATCAAGAAACTATTCTAAGGTTAGCACAGCTATGTCTAGTTAAATGATAAACACAATAAATGGTTTCCCTTCATGTCCGTCCTTAAGTCATTTGCCTTAGTCAATCATATAATGGTTTTCATTATAGGCCATTTCTCAACATTCTCCACTTTGTTTTTCTTCTTTTTCAGCTTGTTTTCTAATGCCCTTTTTGGCCAGACGCCAAATTTAGGCGATGCATGTCTCTTGAGGCATGCTATAATTTAAGAAAAAGGGGTCCCTATGGTGCATCTTTACTACTAAATCTACAAACACGCCGTGTAAGGGTCCCCTTTTTATAACTTTGCAATGTGATATCTATGTGTATGCATTTAGCTTTATCTGTGTTACGCAGATGATGGTAAGGACAGACATTTACCCAACCTTCGTTACTAACATATATCCTTCTTTGTTTTTATTTACACTCAGATTTCTGAAACCAGTCCGCAATTCAAACTCAAGAACCAAGATCATAGTCCGTGTTCAGTGCCATTACGTCAGTCGGCGCTCCTCAGCATTTACTCAGCATCTGAAGTTTTGGGAGAAGTTGGGGAACATGGGGAGGTTGGCCTTTCAGGGGTAGTGGGGGGAGGATCAGGAATTCTGGCTTTCAGACAGTCGTGCAGTTCTCTGATGGATCTTTCCAGCTCCTTGTGCTGCTTGGCCAGGTTGTACAGGGCCCCCAGAGAATTCTTGCCCACATTCAGGGTGGTGGTGGCCAGCCCTAGCTGTTCCCTTTCCATATGCTCCATCATGCAGGCTAGCATGTCCATACTAGACTGAAGACCACACAGTTGAGTATGGAGGCCCTCCTGAGCACAAGAGATGTTGGCATTGTCACGGTGTATCCTGAACAGGTATGCAGCTGTCTGACTTAGTTGTGGCATGATTTCCTCAAATAGCTCATGGGGAATGTGATTTGTGAGGGGCAGGAGCTGCTCCAAGGTTTTTGGAACAGACTCTTGTGGAAGACGAAGCTCTCGAACCAAGATTGCCATGTCCTGTGGGGTGACCATGACCAGATTAAGGTTGTGCAGTCCACTGCACCTCCTGGAACCTAGAACAGATTTTTGGAGTAACCCCGAACAGAGCCAATGCCCATCCCCATTTATCTGCATCTTCATCTGCTTTAACTCTGCTACTGTCTATGGCTTCTAACTGTCGGGGTATCCCTTCTGGTATCCCGTTTCTTACTGTGATGTTGTAGTCTGTTTTAAACGTCATTATTCCTCTTTTCTTACGAAGTTTCTGTGGCATGGGTTGTATTGAATTCGGCATTTCAATTACTGTTATAGCTCCTGTGAGCATCACAGGAGCACAAAGGCCCTTCCAATTAGGGGACAGCGATGACAGGAGTTTCCTTCTTTGTCCGCATATCCAAAAGATGTCAGCTAAGGGTACCGTTCCCTTAGCTAAATTTGGAGTAGATACCCATGAAGCATGGGTGAGATTCAGTCCAATTACAGACCCCCCTGTGGCCGGTACTATTTGTTCACACTGTATGCCTGCTGCTGGCAGGGTGTGACAGACGGTAATGTTCCATGCTGTTTTGGCCGGTTTGTATTCTTGCTGCTTTTGCATACACTGTATGTGGTGTTTTGGCTGGGTCGTCCCTACCTGCCAATCGCTTATGTATTGTGCTACTAAGCCTTTAGCTATACAGAATGGGTGTATCATCCCTTTCTCTATTTTAATCATAGGTGGAACGGTTCCTTCTGTACTTAGGGGCACTGGACAAAGTTTACTGTCGGCAGCATATTTTTCATCACCTACTGCCATTTTCATAACACATTGTGTATAGCATTCTGCTTGGTTTGAGTTATGTTGGGGACTCCTATAACAGTTGTTGATATCAGGTAGGGGTTTAGCCTGAGGTATCACACCTTTCCGGTGACAGGCTATGCAAGGCTTTTCACTGATCTGCCTAGCCGAAAATTTCAACCATTGGTAAAATAAATTGGTCTTCAACCCTTGTGTGCGGGCTAGGTCTGTACTGGGATCCCATCTCCCTAAGTGACTGCTTGTTTCTAGGCTTCTAATTGTCCTCTTTTTCCTTGGTTTGATTTTTACCCATTTTGTGGCTTCATGTACTGTAACAGTTACGTCTTGCTTGGTTTCCCTGCATCCTCTTTTATCACAAATTACCTCTATGTTGAGTGTTCCCTCCTCTTCACATTTGATGCTAATGGCTTCGCCTAATATGTAATCCCCCAGCTTTCCCTGTATTCCTATGTTCTTGTAGGCTTTTGATTTAATGTATACCAAATTATATGTTTTTCCTGTGTTTAGAATGCCTTGTTTAGCTGCTATTGCGGCCATGGCCACGGCACAGTCCGTTGTATGTTTTGGATGTCTATTTTCTCCCATACTGACCACCAGTAGTATTGTCAATCCCTTGAATAATTCCTTAATCATTGCTCTGATGACTGTTGAGATGTGCTACTAGATGTGCTACTAAGTGAGCCGTCACTAGATGAGCTGTCACTAGGGATGTGTGGTGTATCTGTGCTTTGTCTGGGTTGTACTTCCTGCGGTTCTTCTGTCGGTAAATCTACTGAGTTGCTGTCCGAGTCTGATGTCTCCTGTGGCCTGTCTATCTGTCGGTCTGTTGTTTCTGAGTCTGCATCTGAGTCTGTCGCTGCTCTATCTGGCAGGGATCCACTACTCTCTGAAGCTGTGCGTCGTCTTTGTTCAATCAGTCTCTGTGAGCGCCTTGGCCAGTGTTCGCCTGGCTGCAGGGAGGCGTGGCCTTCCCTCGGTGCTTCTTCTGGCTGCAGGGAGGCGTGGCCGTCCCTCGGTGCTGCTGTAGGGTCTCTGGCTTCTCCTGCTTCCCCCCTTGGCCCGGCGGCTCTGCCAAGACGAGCTTGCCGAGGCCGCAGGGGCGCTGGGCCACCAACCCTACAGCAGTGGTTTAAATGAAACCAAGTGTCCTTACCGTCTACTTTGACTGCTGTACGTGAGGCAAGAATAACTTTAAAAAGACCTTCTCGGCGGGGCCTGTCCCACTTCTTTTTGAACACCTTGACGTAAACCAGATCACCAGGCTGGATGCTCTGATTTTCGAGTGGAATCTCTGCTTCTCTGTCTTCTGTAGCACCTTTGACCTGCAAAAAGATAGTTTTGTGTATTTGGGTTAACTGTCTCAGATAATTATGCCATTCGTCTTGTAGCTGCTCCAGCGATGGTCCTTCGTAGGGTCCTCTCAGGTATGGAATAGGCATCGGCCGACCTGTAAGAGCTTCAAATGGTGTCAAATGGGTTAGTCGGTTAGTTTGTGAGCGCATTGACAATAAAGCAAGCGGCAACGCATCCAGCCAGGTTAGTTTGCCATTGCTGTCTGCTATGATTTTTGCTAGTTTGTTCTTTAAAATGCCATTAGCCCGTTCCACCGCCCCATTTGATTGGTGGTGATAAACACACCCAAACTTCTGTTTGATACCCAATTGTTTGAATGTTTCTTGTGTAACCTTGGCTACAAAAGCCCTACCGTTGTCAGATGAGATAGTATCTGGAATGCCAAATCTTGGAAAGACGTCTCGGCACAAGAATTTGGCTACCGTTTTATGGTCTTGATTTGCAGAGGCTACTGCCTCAATCCATCGGCTGAATCTGCATATCACTACCAAAACATATCTCATTCGTTTAACTCGGTTTTCAGCTCCCATGTCTATGAAATCCATCATAAGATGTCTGAATGGCCCATCAGGGACCGGAATGTGGGCTAAAGGGGCTGTGAATGATTTCCGGACATTGTACTGTGCACATACCTCACACTCATTCAACAAATGGTCCACTGTTGCTGCCATATATGGTGACCACCAGACAGCTTTTAGTTTGTTCATAATTTGGACTCGCGAACAATGATCGGGTCCGTGGGCCCAAATGATTGCATGTCGTAATAAATTGGTGGGTAACACAAAATGTCCATGACTACTGCGCCACAGCTTGTCCGCTGGCCCCTGACTGCGTGTCTCAATAGCGCCTCGTTTAACCCACATTCGTTTTTCTTCTCCACTGGCCCTACTTTGAGCCACTATCCGTGCGTCAAGTGAAACCAGTGGGGCACAATCTTGGATGGTTAGCAGGGGAAACATATTTTCTCCTTGTGCTCCTTTGCGAGCTGCGTCATCTGCTAGATTGTTACCTTGAGCTATGATGTTATTATTCTTTTGATGACCTGCACATTTAATGATGGCTACCTCAGACGGTAATTGGAGAGCTTGTAACAGTTGGGAAATCGCTTCTCCATGAGTGACAGGGGTGCCATCTGCTCTCAGGAATCCCCTTTGTTTCCAAATGTTTGCATGTACATGACATACGCCATAAGCGTAGGCTGAGTCTGTGTAGATATTAACACGTTGATCTTTAGCTATCTGGCAAGCCATAGTTAAGGCTTTGATTTCTGCCAGTTGGGCTGAACAAGGCTGATCAATTCCTTGGGACTCCAGTAATTCAAAGGTTTCGCCATCCGTGTTTAGTTTAACAATCCCCATACCCGCATGCAATCCCGCGGCATCCCGAAAGCATGAGCCATCCACGAACAGGGTTAGATCTGCATCTATGGCGTGATTATACAAATGTTCTCTGGCTCTCAAAAATTTCTCTGTCTCTGCCACACAGTTATGTGGAGTACCATCTAACGGTGTGGTCAATTTGGTGGCGGGATTCACCGTGTGACAACGTTGTATTGTTATTTCTGGAGCGGACAACACAACTTCGTATCCAGTGCGTCTAGCTTGTGTTAAGACAAAACGTTGACTGGTTAGCAGGGCATGTAACTGATGCGACGTGTACAACGTTACTGCATGTCCCATGATTATGGATGATGCTTTTTGAAATGCAAAAGCAGCTGCTGCTAGACCCTGATAGCATGGTGGCAATCCTGTTTCAATGTTGTCAAGCTTTGTACTATAATAGGCCAGTGGTTGTTTTCCTTCATTTGTTTCCTGCATTAGTACAGCACAAGCATAACCAGCTTTTTCAGTAACATACAAATGGAAAGGTTTCCCATAATCTGGGTTACCTAACGCGGGAGCAGATTGCATGTCTGTTTTTAGGGCCTCAAAAGCTCCCGTTGCCTGATCTGTCCAGACGAGGAGAGCTGCATTGCTTGTTTGCCCCACTGCTCTAATCATGGCACGCAAAGGTGCAGTTTTTATAGCATAATCACAAATCCACGGCCGACTGTACCCTGCCATCCCAAGGAATGAAAGCATCTGTCCCACTGTTTGGGGTTTGGGAGCCTTGATTATAGCCTCCACTTGGCTTGGGGCTATACATCGCGTGGTCCCACACAACTGTCTTCCCAAGTATTCTACTTGTTGTTTGCAGAACTGCAATTTGTCCTTACTTACTTTATGACCTCCATCTGCCAATGCATGCAATACAATTAATGAATCTTTTTCACACTGTTCTTGAGTCTCTGATGCAATAAGGAGATCATCCATATATTGCACCAATGTACTGGGTATATCAAGGTGTTGTAAATCTTCAGCCAGGACTTTGTTAAAGATGGCTGGGGACAGGTTCAGTCCCTGAGGTAGCCGTGTATACGTTAGCTGTTGTCCCAGAAATGTGAATGCAAACAAATGTTGTGAGTCTGGGTGCACAGGCACACTGAAATAGGCTGAACACAGATCGATTACTGTGTACCATTTTGCTCCAGCAGGGATGCTTGATAGTATAGTATGCGGATCAGGTACTATAGGTGCATCCATTTCTATTATTGCATTGATAGGACGCAAATCATGTACCAGCCGATACTCTTTGGTATTGTTTTTAGGGATAGGATAGATAGGAGTATTGCATGGGCTTGCAGTTTTTATTAGAACTCCAGCTGCCATTAGTCCCTTAATTACTGGTTTTATGCCTTCAATAGCCTGAGGTTTTAATGGATACTGCCTTTGGTGAGGCAGTTTTGCTCCCGGTTTTACTTTTATTTTTACTGGTAAGGCTGTTTTTACTAGTCCTACATCCGTTTTGCTTTTGGACCACACCACTGGTGGTATTTGCTCTAACAATTTCTCTTGTTGGGCCGATAACACCATCTGTCCCTCTGGTCTAGGATTGAGCTCCACTTTTTGAGCTATAGCCTCATCATTTACTTTTAAATTAATTCGTATAAACTGCTGGTCTTTTGACAGATGTACTTGTGGACTTTCCATGTTTTGCCATTCTTCAACTTCTGAGGCTGTCTTTACCATTGGACCTAGGTCATGGGATTCGTACTTTTCTGAGACTAAAAGGGTCACATGAGGTGTGGCATTCGGCACTTGATACCATTGTTGTTCAGCTGAAGTTAGCTTGACAGAAGCTGCGGCCCCTTGGGGGCCTAAATAAATTTCTGTGGTGGTTATGTGAAACAGCCGTTGATTCATCAATGCATCCCAGCAGCATGCATAGTCAGTTTGTTCTTGTTTGGCATCGAACATCAGGGTGACATGTAAAGGTAAACTAGGTGTACATACTGCTTCATAGTGTTGTTCTGCCCAGGGCTTCCATTTTTCCCATTCCAGTTGAAGATTTGAATTTTCTGGTTGTAACTTCAGCCAGTATACCATGGGTTGCACAGGTCGGACCTTGTTTTCCATGTCCATAAGCACCATAATGTTGGTGAGTGCTTCGTCAGGAAAGTGTATTTGCAGTCCTTGATGGGTACACACTATCTGGGTTTGTAGTTTACATAAAATGTCTCTTCCCAGCAAATTCACAGGTGTATTTTGTGAGTATAACAGGGGTGCTTCAATTGTTTTTCCTGCAATCGTTACAGGAAGTGGGCGTGTAAAAGGTATTATTTGAGTTTTCCCAGAGAAGCCGATGGTCTTAATTACAGACCCAGAGAGGGGGAGATGAGCGCCCATTTTCCCTATGCAAGAGTATGTTGCCCCTGTATCCACCATGAAAGGGAAATCTCTGTTTTGTATATTAACGGTGACGGTTGGCTCTTCCTTAGGTATCATCGAAATAGCCAATGCCACCGTTTCCCCCTCTGTCTTCTCTAGGCCTCCCTATTGCCAATAGGCAGAGGGTCCAACCCAAGGTCGGGCCGGACAATTTCTCATTCGATGTCCAGGTTGTCCACAGCTCCAACACTCATTAGAGGGTTGATCCCCTATTGGGGGTGTTGGTCCCATAGGCGGTCCCGCTTGACTGTTCCTGGGAGCTGAGTTTTGGAATCTGCTTCCAAATGAAGGTTGGCGAGATCCTCTTCGCCACCCTCCTCTTTGACCTTGAAAGTTCCGTGACTCTCCTCTCCACCCATGACTGTAGGTGGGTCCATTTCCGGGTGTGCCAGTGCTATGGTAGTGATAGTGATGCTCCACTGGTGCTGAGACTTCTCCTGCAGCAGTGCTCCCTGCTGCTCCCTGGGGGCTCTGTGTGGCTGTTACCACAGGTGCCTGTATGGTGGCAGCAGTGTTTGCCGTAGGGCCTGTGCTTGCCGACTCAGAAGGAACAGGGGTCATCACTGGTGCCTGGGTCTTTGTTTTTTCTTTCTTGACTTTGGTTAGCTCTCCCAACTGCATCTGCACCAATTTTTTCATCAGGGATTTTGCTGCATCTTCTTCTTTTTGTTTTTCTTTCTTGTAGATTTCAAGATGGTGACAAATATGCTCAGAGTATAAAGCCCAATTCATTTTTGATAGTCCCACAACTCCATCTAGGGCTTTCTGAACCTCATCTGGTAGAGCCTTTTTTTACAGTTATTTTAAACAGGATTTCAGTTGCTGGAGAGTGGTTCCATGCATTTCCTGTTTCCTCCGCCCATCTCTTCTGGAATCGGTGCAGGAACTTCTTTGGGCACTCTTCAGGTGTCCACTCCTCATCATCCAATTTAGAGGGATCCAAGACCTCAGGGTACTTTCTTCTCAGTCCTTCCCACATGGAGTTTCTATAGCGATTAAAGGGGACTTCATCATGTTGATTAGTGCCCATCATTTGTGTTAGTCCAACCTTTCCTGCTAATTCTTCAGTGTCATGTTTTCCCATGACATGCATTAGCAAGGCTTTTATGTCACCTAAAGACAAGGTTACCCCTGCAGTGCCCTCTTCTAAGGCAGTTATCCATCTCCCAGCTCCTTGGGTGATGTCTGGCAGCCTGTTGGCCAGCCCCACCATGTCTGTCCAGCTCCATGGGGTATACACATGATGACCATTTCTAACCACCAATGGGCATATGAGGTCTTCGTCCTCCTCTTCTTCTGTGGGGGCTCCATACTGTCTTCCAGATCGAGTGCGACTGACTGGTTCCAGGCAGTCCATCCAGTCGGTTATATTCTGTTCTAAAGCCGCTATGTCTTTGGCTACACATTGTTGTCTTTGCCTGAGTCGGGCCTCTTTTGCACTCTCAATGATGATCTCACCAGAAATTTTTCGGGTGGGTGGCTCTATAATGTGATTCCCTTGATTGGGCGTCGATTGTTGTAATATTCTTCTTTCCTCTGCGTCCCTATGTCTTTGTATTCTTTCCTTCGCTAGCCGAAGTTGCTCAGCTAGTTCTTCATTATCTCTTCTGGCCAGATCCAGTGTGTCACAGAAGCTCTTGTGCCACTCTTCGGAGCCTCTATAGCCTGTGAAGGTCCAGTCGGCTGACTTATGGTGGGAGGGGACGGTTTTCAGTGGACCTCGATGTGCAGGCGGAGCCTTCAGGTCTCTCTCTTTATCCTCGTCTGCCTCCGTGTCACTGTTATTTGTGGCCCCCCCTGCTGGTCGTGGTGTGCGACCACTTACTTTCGGACTTGGAGACCTTGTATGATCCATTTGACAGACTGAGGACCTGTCTCCTTGTGGCTCTCGAGCTTTTAGTGTCAGTGTGAATTTGCCCTCCACATCCATGCCTTGGTCCTCTTCACGAGTTCCTAATACAAATTGTCCAGCTGTCTTTCCCATATCATGACGTTTATATGGGGGTGGCTCTGATTCCCAGCTCGGTGCACTGGCTTTAGTCTCTTTGGATCTTTCCTCTGTCATTTTTTCTCTTTTCTGCTGTAGCCTCTGTGCTTCCTGCTTGAACAAGGCCAAAACTTCTTTTTCTTCAGTGCGTTTTTTGTTGTTTTTTACGTTCTTCTGCTGATCTTTAATTTCTTTTTTCTGTATTTCTACCGCAACTGCTTCACACATCACCGGATCAAATGATCCCTCCAAAGGCCATTGCCTGCCCCCATGTGACCTTTTGTGCCACTTTCTCATACATTGGTTGGCCTTAGTGCGTTTTCCTGGATATTTTCTTAGTACTAAGTCTAGCGGGGTACTTTCCCGACCTTGACCTTGAGAGTTACCCATGTAACCCTGACAAACGCTATGTGAGGTGTTTCTATGGTGTTCTGGTAGTCCCTCAGGGGCTGTCCTGATCCAGACCAATAACTTGCTGGCTGTAACACCTGTTTTGTATTTTAAACCCTTAAAAGGATTAAATTTCCAACTGCTATGCCCGTCTTCTTTTTCTTTAACTAAATATGAAAATTTACCTGTTTCCCACCGAACCTTCCTTGGGACCACAGTCAGAGTCAACCTAGGAAACAGTTCTTCACCTGGATCGGCTGGCAGTGTTATTAAATGATTTAATGGTATGCTAAGTTCTTTATTAGGGTCAGCACAAAGCAGCTCCAGCCACGGGGTTAAACCCTGATGCCACAGACGTCTTATCAGCAGCTCCCAATTAATTAGAGGGAATTGTTCTTTCTTTTGCTTCAGATTGATTACCTTAGTAATCTGCCATAATTTCTGATTGATCTCTTGTTCGTCCTGCCAATGTTCTGCTCCTACCCTGTCAAAATAGGTCCTTTCCAGCCAAAAATGTGTCCTGATTCCCTGGGTTTCGATGTCTCCGTCAGTCAAGTAATGTTCTGGGAGTATTATTTCATCATCACTTAAGTCTCCCATCAATGACTGTCCCAAGCATTGATCAGTCTGTCAGCTTTTTCACTATAATCTAAGCTTTATCTCTTTTGATTTATAACCAATTTTATTTATTTAATCCTCTTACAACCCTAACACTTCCTAATGTCTTTGCTCCCGACTTTCTATTTTCCTTCTAATTTTTTTAACTTTCTGCTTCTAGTCTTTTTCTGCTATATTTGTTTATTAGTTTTCTTTCTTTGAAATAATATATTTACATAGCACTCTTCTCCTGTCTTTTTCTTCTCTGTCTCTGTTTCACACTTTCCTCTCTGCCTGTCATGCACCTCCCAAGTCCTCCTGTTGGGTCTAAATACCTCCCCCTCGTACTCTTTCACATTAATCTTGTATGTCAGCCAGCTTGCAAGCCCTCACAGCTTTTTGCTTGCACCTCCCCGCTTACTCTCCATTCTCCCACACACAATTTTCAACAGCTTTATACACAAAAATTATTAAAAACAACTTTCTATATATCCCTATCTAGACTTCTGCCACTTTTCACTCCGCGGCTTTAAACAACCTTTTTATTCACTTAACACCAATGTGTTCTGTTTAAGCATGTATCTCTTCTTCACGTTAGACAGCTTCTCCGGCGCTGTCAGCAACTTCATATATTACTTTTTACAAGCCCTCTTTGAGCGTACAATATTTCATTTACTTCTACGCCTTACCGCGCCTCGCGTGCGTATCCTGTGCTTAATATATTATTTTTCACCAGCTCCTTTCTGAGCATACAATATTTCATTTATTTCTACGCCTTACCGCGCCTCGCGTGCGTATCCTGTGCTTACTATATTATTTTCACAAGCTCCTTTCTGTGCATACAATATTTCATTTATTTCTACGCCTTACCGCGCCTCGCGTGCGTATCCTGTGCTTACTATATTATTTTTCACCAGCTCCTTTCTGAGCATACAATATTTCATTTATTTCTATGCCTTACCACGCCTCGCGTGCGTATCCTGTGCTTACTATATTATTTTCACAAGCTCCTTTCTGAGCATACAATATTTCATTTATTTCTACGCCTTACCGCGCCTCGCGTGCGTATCCTGTGCCTTTCTGCACTTTCTTCTACCTTTTTTCTTCACTTACTGAGCTCCTCATGAGCTTAATGTGCCTTTGCACTGAAAATATTCTCTTTTTCTTTTCTTATAAAAAAAACTCATATTACTGTGTACTTAATTACTTATTCTTCTCCCACGCCCCACAAGCGTGTATCTGGTGCCTTACTGCACTATTTTCTGCTTCATTAATTCTCATGTATTCTGCACTAACTCTTCATTTATTTTTTTTTATTTTTTTTTATAGTTTTTCTCTTTTCTTAAAAAATGACGTCCTTTATTGAGCTCTTTTACTTACTGTCAGCAGTGCCACTTTGCACTTTCCTCTTTAAATCTCTTTATCATGTGCGGTATTTCTACTGCGCCCCCTCAGGCGCTTATCTTGTGCTTTCTCTGCACGTATTCTCTTGTTAAACTCTTTTTCTCACTTATTTCACTTCAGTCTCTGTTAAACTCTTTAAATAACCTTGTATTACCTTGTATCTATTTGTCAGTATACTCCCCTAAATTAACCCCTACAGCGCATGCTATCAGCCGGCACGTTAGTAACGAATTTCAACACCAATTATTCTCCAAGCATTCAGGTTAGTTCTTCACGCACTCTTTTTCCGCACCAGAGTTCATGAACATTCCTGACCTTTCACTCACATAGACATTCTTTTTCCCGGGAACACACACACCTTCTGAGCATTTTATCTACAAGGCCTGATAATTTTCAATCTTATCTTTTTTAGTCTCTTATCAATTTTCTTAGTCCAGGTTCTTTTGGGTAAGAGGCAATTAAAAAATATCACCTGTCAACCTGGGCGGAAATCCCGACTCACTCCTCCAGATCGTGCAGAAATTATAAAAGGTTTCTGCTTACCTTTTAGTCGTGATCACTGTTATTTACGGTCTGGAGGGATGAGCTGGACTGCCCCAGGCTGCCGGAATGCCCCTGGACCCTCCTGAAGCTGGCTCGCCAAGTTCTGTCGCGGCTCGTCTTTAGTCTTCTCTGGATGTCTTCTTTTAGATAACACAAACTAATTGCAAGTGATATGCTAGAAAAAGGACACAACACTTTAGAATAATTCAGCCTTAAGCAAGATAAAATGCACAGAGTTTTTAAGTTTATTTAAGCCTTTGACACAAAGCTTAGACAAACTGAGTCCTCTAGAGAGACTGAATATGACAACCGCGCTCGTCTATTTATTGGAGACCCGCGGGCATCGCTCCTCCTTCGACTTTTTTATTTATTTCATTCCCAAGACATGGTTTTCTATTGGAAGCGTCCTCTAGTGAACCCTAAGCAGGTGTTAGGCCATTATTTCAATGTGACAAATGCTCCCATTAAAACATGAAGGATTTACAACTGATTTTTTTAAAAGACCTTCAGCCACAGGTGCAGCTGGCCTGAGGCCCCCTCCGCACGTGGCCTCAGCCACACGTGCAGCTGGCCTGAGGCCCCTGCACGTGGCCTGCGGGAAAGCACCTAAAAGGCCTTGGAAAGCCCCTGACAGACTGAATGACTAATAGAGCCCTTTTTTTGGGTTGAACACCTGCGGATCAGGACACTTGATAGTTCATCACAGTTCAAATATGGACCTAAAAATTCTTCTACACAGACCAGACTCAAAGAGGTGACTCTCTGCTTGGGCCATGCTATAGACACAATTAACAATACAAATATACATGAAATTTTGTGAGTCCATGCGGGTGGATCTATGTCTGGATGAAGCTGCACCTCAAACAGAGAGGAAAAAACAGTCAGGCATTGGAAAGACAACAAATACAGTATAATTTGTCAGCATTAAGCAACAAGAAAAACAGAAGAAATACTTAGGTGATCGCCAGCCAGTAGCGCTAAGCTTCACTAAAAGACCCAGACTTTAGATAAAGTTGAGACCGCAACACGTTCTCTTTAGGATTAAAATTAATTTAAAAGGGTAAAAAGCATAGTAACATACTATGCCAGTATGGTAGCCATATGAAAGGGAAAATAAGTGGGTCTTAAGTCTGGACTTGAAAGTCTCCACAGAATCTGACTGTTTTATTGACGCAGGGAGATCATTCCACAGAACAGGGGCACAATAAGAGAAAGCTCTATGACCCGCAGACTTCTTATTCACCCTAGGGACACTAAGTAGTCCTGCACCCTGAGAACACAAAGCCCGAGCCAGTACGTAGGGTTTAATTAGGTCAGCTATGTAAGGAGGTCCCAGTCCATGAACAATTTCATAGGTACATAACAGAACCTTAAAATCTGATCTCATATGTATGTAATCATTACTCAGTCTGATTGAGATGTATGTGATGTTGTTGTTTTGTTTTTTCTGAATACACTGCAGGTTACAAAGAGGCAGAGATGGACATTTGTTGATTGCGAAATACAAGAATTTGAAAAGCCAAATTAAAGCCATAGTCAACAATAGCTCAGAATCTGTGTATTTTTCAGACGCTGTATGAATAATTTTATTGTTATCAGCTACATTGGGACTCGCTCAAGTTAGAGTTGGAAGTAATGATTCATAATCTAGTATATCATTTTTTAAAAGGTAGTGTTGATTGGAGTGAAATATGTCCTTTAAGTTAATGAGTTTGAGGACAGAGCAAACAAAATATCAGCATTAATGGAGGCGTCTGTGTCACTCAAGAGAATGAACAACAGCAGCGAATGTTACGCTGTTCACTTGTGCAAAGTAAAATAGTCATATTTTGGCCTTTAATTTCTCATGCCTGTGACATTTTATTAAGAATTAAAAAGATGAAAGAAAGACCACACACCTTTTTTTTCATCTTCTTTGCTGTCAAAACACCCAAAAAGCATTGTACAAAAGACAAGAGCAATCTAAAAAAAACCAAGTCTGTTTATGAGCTTAAGTAAATGCCAGAGGAGCAGCGTTCCTTTAAGAGAAAAATACATTCAAGCGACAGGTGCAGTTCCTTCTCTGTCCAAACGGGGACACAAAGCCATGGAACAAAATTAAAATTCCTTAATAGTGCAGGTGCGAAATCTGTCATCGCCGTCGTTAGCTCTTCCTCTGCAGTCATCCCTTTTGGAGGCATTTCTTATGAAGGTCATTCGGTTTCCTGGAAGCTAAGTGTCCTCGTCCTGGCGTCCTTCCTCAGTGCCGGCTCATGAATTGCAATGGTTTGAGTTTAGTCTCTCATTCTGCGACTGAAGATCACTGACACGGCACAGCTTTGATCTAACTGGAAGCCTGTATCGAGTCCACACTTGTCTCCTATAGAATGGTAATTTCTGTCTCTTGGTTCCGGTAAGCCACCTCCTCCATCTCAGTGTGCAGCTGCTCCATCCTCTGGAAGGCCTGGTATCCTTTTTTACCTGCAGACGGACACAAAAATACAAATAAAAGCCACTGAATAAAGAACAGAGCCAGCTGGCCCTGGTTGATTTTAAAGTCTCTTTGTTGGGAATCAACACACCCAGACCTCCAGTCCAAGCTGCTGGTTTCACAGTATGAATGCCATTCAGGACTGTTAGACCAGATCCATGATACTCTGCTAGATACAGTGGGGCAAAAAAGTATTTAGTCAGTCGCTGATTGTGCAAGTTCTCCTACTTAGAAAGATGAGAGAGGTCTGTAATTTTCATCATAGGTACACTTCAATTGTGAGAGACAAAATGAGAAAAAAAAAATCCAGGAAATCACATTGTAGGATTTTTAAAGAATTCATTTGTAAATTGTGGTGGAAAATAAGTATTTGGTCACCCACAAACAAGCAAGATTTTTGGCTCTCACAGACCTGTAACTTCTTTAAGAAGCTTTTCTGTCCTCCACCTGTTACCTGTATTAATGGCACCTGTTTGAACTCGTTATCAGTATAAAAGACACCTATCCTCAGCCTCAAAGTCAGACTTCAAACTCACCCATGGCCAAGACCAAAGAGCTGTCGGAGGACACCAGGAAGAAAATTGTAGACCTGCACCAGGCTGGGAAGAGTGAATCTACAATAGTCAAGCAGGTTGGTGTGAATAAATCAACTGTGGGAGCAATTGTAAGAAAAGGGAAGACATACAAGACCACTGATAATCTCCCTTGATCTGGGGCTCCATGCAAGATGTCATCCCGTGGGGTCAAAATGATCATGAGAACGGTGAGCAAAAATCCCACAACTACACGGAGGGACCTGATGAATGACCTGCAGAGAGTTGGTACCAAAGTAACAAAGGCTACACACTACGCAGAGAGGAACTCAAATCCTGCAGTGCCAGGCGTGTCCCCCTGCTTAAGCCAGTATATGTCCAGGCCCAGTTTGCAAGAGGTCATATGGATGATCCAGAAGAGGATTAGAAGAATATCATGTGGTCAGATGAAACCAAAATGGAACATTTTGGTAAAAACGCAACTCGTCGTGTTTGGAGGAAGAAGAACACTGAGTTGCATTCCAAGAACACCATATCTACTATCAAGTATGAGGGTGGAAACATCATGCTTTGGGGCTGTTTTTCTGCATCCATGTTAAGGGAAGAATGAACTGGGCCATGTATCGTGAGATTTTAAACCAAAACCTCGTTCCATCAGTGAGAGCATTGAAGATGCAACGTGGCTGTGTCTTCCAGTATGACAATGATCCCAAACACACCGCTCAGGCAACAAAGGAGTGGCTCCGTAAAAAGCATTTCAAGGTCCTGGAGTGGCCTAGCCAGTCTCCAGACCTCAACCCCATAGAAAATTTGTAGAGGGAGTTGAAAGTCCATGTTGCCCAGCGACAGCCCCAAAACATCATTGCTCTAGAGGAGATCTGCATGGAGGAATGGGCCAAAATACCAGCCACAGTGTGTGCAAACCTGGTGAAGACTTACAAGAAATGTTTGACCTCTGTCATTGCCAACAAAGATTATGTTACAAAGTATTGAGTTGAACTTTTGTTATTGACCAAATACTTATTTTCCACCATAATTTACAAATAAATTCTTTAAAAATCCTACAATGTGATTTCCTGGATTTTTTTTCCTCATTTTGTCTCTCACAGTTGAAGTGTAACTATGATGAAAATTACTGACCTCTCACATCTTTCTAAGTAGGAGAACATGCACAATCAGCGTTGCTTTGGACTGTTGTGGTTAAGGTGGACTTGACTCAGAAGATGACTCTGATTGATTTAAGTTAGAACTCTCATTTATGACCATGGACCTTGTGCGGTGATCAAAATAACATACAGGAAGTGGTGGATGAAATTCTCTTTGCAGGGTGGCTGAGCTCGGCTTTTTGGACACAGTGAGGAGTGGAACTCCTGCCCCCTTCTTTTTATTTTACTGGAAACAGCCACTTGACTTGGATGCTTCCTTTGCCACTGTTCTCCACAGTCCTACCCACCACCCAGTCCATGCAAGTACTGAACTGAGTAGGAGCCAGAACATATCCTAAACGGTCCTACCAAGAATATGTCCTGGAAAAGTTGCAATTTCATGTTCTTTCATTGGTCTCGGTGTAAAAATGCTCTCAGAGTAGGTGTGATTTTTACCAAAGGAGATCACAGTCTCTTTGGCAGAACTGCGAAGATCCTCGTCGATGGACCTCCACAATTCAGCGATCTGGTCGACGCTCTCTAAGGCCTGGGAAACACACAAACAGGTGACAACACCTCACATAAGCCAAAGCTGACATACAACAAAACACGTGTTTTGTCATCACGTGTTACTCACCCGAAGGTTTTTGAGAGCCACACATGAGGCCTGCTGGATGTGGACGTCTGTATGCTTTAAGCTCTCTGTGTAGAAAACAACAGCCTGGAGAAGAAGCACAAACAGCACTGCAGTTATGTTCTCAAGCAAGCTGCTGTTACAGGTGGGACTTATTTATTATCTCCCCAGCAACAATCTGTTGCCAAAGGGGGAACTGGAAAAAAAAAAATGTCCATCGTATCTTCAAAAAACACAACAGAGACGGACGACAAGCACAAACAGATTTGAACTCCACCTACACAAATGACAGAATATTCACTTTCCTAGTCTTAAATCAGGTCATAATTCAGCATAATGTCCAAACAAATGGCAGCATGTCGTCTGTACAAATACTTATCAACTGGGGGTTAAGGTCAAATTTTGGGGAAAAGTTTTGGAAAGGAATTTTGGACAGACTTTAATTCCAAGTTGAGCTACAAAGTCTAAATTTGGGGGTGGGGGGGGGGGTGTTACTGTAGAATTGTAAAGTTCTTGAAAAACACCATGATACATCCTTGGAAGATCTGGATGATTCTAATAAATAAATAAATAATAAAAAATGTTTTCTCCTTACCCAAGGACCATCTGTGTCATCAACAGCCACACTGAGGTGATTAATCATCAGCGGCGGCCATAAATCAGTCAAAAAACAGGTTGAAGAAGGGACTTTGCAGTCAGAGGTTGGTCGGTGTGAGACCATGACCCAAATTTTTCCAAACACTGGTGTGTGAGCGCGTGCATGTGAATGAGTGAATGTGAGGCATTATTTCAAAGCACTTTGAGGATCATCAATGGGTAACGAAGTCCAGGAATTATCTGCTTACACATTCAAGAGATTTTAGAGAACTTCCCATGTGGGTGACCCACCCGCCTGGATTCTAGGTTGCAGTTACCAGTCGTTATGTTACTTTAGGCGCCAGCAGCTAATCTGCATGAACTCTTGTAACTTCCCTTTA
Organism: Thalassophryne amazonica; assembly: GCF_902500255.1. Lineage (NCBI taxonomy): Eukaryota > Metazoa > Chordata > Actinopteri > Batrachoidiformes > Batrachoididae > Thalassophryne > Thalassophryne amazonica. The sequence continues at coordinate 25,680,960 of NC_047105.1, forward strand.
CTATGAAAGATGCGCTCATGCACATTATCTCTGCAGGCTACATCAGTCGACACACAAAGCTCAGTGCAGTGCACAATGAACAGACATCCGGAAAGCATTGTTACGCCCTGTGCAAGACGTTCGCAATGCACCACCTACACGAAGACAGAGGATGCAGTTTGCTGCACGGCGGTGGTGGTACCTTGCTCCTGAAGGTCTTGCAGCCTGCAGCTCTACTGAAGCAGCTCGCTGCTGCTTTGCACACTTTGTGACTGGAATCAATCTGCAGGGCAGCCAATGTTTGCAGTGTGCTTTGCAGTGGGAGGAGCTCTGTGAAGTCACGACCCCTGAGTTTATTTAAAGCCCTCCTCCTTTTGGGACTCCTCAGAGCTGATAGGATGTACTCTGAAACACATGGAAATCAACGAGAGACATTAATAATGGAATTAAAATGCCCGTAACACACGACATCGAGAATATGGTTGTCACATGATGGGTTTGTTTGGTGAATGTTCCACAAACTGTCAAATAGAAAAACAATTTTATGTTTGAGGTTAATTCTGATGGATGACCATTTAGGTTTTTATTTCACAGTCGGTCATCAGAAGGTTTTGATTTGCTTTAAAGTTCATGTTTTGTGGACAGAAGAGTAACTTAAAATTAAAATTTTCAGCATTAATATTGTGCAAAATGGAGAACAGGTAACAAAGTGGGACAAGGACTTGGGCGACCAATATCTGTTCGATTTGTGGTCACACCATCTGTCTGTGTCCTTGGATGAGACACTTCTCCTGTATCATCCTAGTCCTCATCTTCATCAGACACCAGGTAGGCGTTGCCGTCTGTCTGCCAGAATACCCTCTATTCTAACCGGAAAAGGGGGGGTTCTCTCAACATCTTCCAAGGATGACCCTCTAACATCTATAGCATCCCTGATGTTGTCCATCCAACTCTTCCTTGGTCTTCCTCTGGGTCTCTTTGTCATAGGTCACCACCCCACCACCTCGCTGGGGTCCTGATGGTATCCATTCTCATTGCATGTCCATGCCATTGTAGGTGCTGCTCAATAATCTTTGGCACACTCTGGACCTTCAGCTGTTCACTGATGTCATCAGTTGTCAGTTGATCACTCCTGGTCACTCTTCTGCTGAGTCTCAGTGATCACATCTCCACAGCCTGGACTGAACTCTAAAGTCCATCCCAGTCCTCCCAGTTCTAAACGAGTACCAGTGTTGGCTGGGAATGGAACCTACAGTGGACTGGTGTCTTGTCCGGGCAGAGTCACAGACATTTATTCACTTAGTGCAACAGAATCTGGTGCTAAGCCCCAACAAAAGATGGCCTTTCTTCTTCTTCTATACTGTGCAAATCACAGATACGAGGTCTTCAAACTGTATTAAAACCATGGCTCAAGGAAGAAACCATTAAATTTTTATGCTGATCCAGAGCAAGCAGGGATCCAGCAATGAAACTACAGAGGACTGTGCTTGTGCTCTACTGCATGCCCTTCCCGTTTTATTGACGTATTTATTTTGAAGAAAGGGCTCATGTGGTTCCTGAAGACCTTTGGCCAAGAAAAAGTAGATGAAAAACAGGAGAAACCTGAGCGTCATTGCTGCTCTAATTTATACAACATGATTTAAAGAGTCAGAAAAAGTCACTCAAAGCACACGATGCCTCCTGTGTTCAAGAAAAACAGCTTCACAATTTAAAATTACTTTATCGTGTTTAATTTAACAAAACCCAACATTTACTCCAGCTGCTCCAACAACATGCTTTTTGGGATTCTATGTACTTATGACACTTAAGTTTCTAACATTTTAGAGACTGGGACTTATTCAAAAATGAACTGACACCTTAAGTCCAGAAGAGTCGGTGTCACAGAGATCAACAAAAGTAAACAGATGAGTGAGGTAATCGGACTTACCTTCTTTGGAGACATGTGAGATGTGCTCTCCCAGGTCCTGGACATCCCAGCGCCTCAGATACACTGACAGCTGGAAGATGGTGACTTTGTCCGGGGCGCAGAGTGGCCGAGGATTGGGCACCGCCCGGCAGCCTGCCTGGACCTCCTGCAGGAGCAACGAAAACACTGCAAAGGAGCGAAAAAAGGTTCAGCTCGGCCATAAGTCAGTGTTACGTTTGATTGCTTCATCATTGAAGCTCTGCTAATAAAACACCAGTGTTTTACAAGCAGAGGTGATAGATAGACTGCTTGTAGATTTTGAGTGATTCCCCCCAACAAAAACAATGTAGACTTGTTATCTCTGTGTTTAAGGAGCTCCCCTACCAATATCTAGACCTGGGTTCGAGTCCCACTCATGCTACCTGTTTGTGTCCTTGAACAAGACAATTAACCTGCATTGTCTCAATCCACCCAACTGTAACTGGCTACTGGCCTTAGCTGGGGAAGTGACCTGCTTCAGACTGGTGTTCTGACTGAGGGACTCATAGACTCTCATCCACTTCATGCGACGGAACAGACAGCAGCTGTCTTTGTTGAAGAAAGTACATATTTCAAACTTAAATTAGTTTAATAACCAAACGTATGTTTGGTCTGTGGACTTTGAAGGATAAAAGGAGCACATGTTATTCAGGACAAGGTGCAGTGTCTTCTTTTGACAAACAGGAGAAATCATGGATTGAGCCAAAAACCTTCCTACTGATAGATGGCACTCCAGTTTATATGCTTCAGATTTGACCCACTGCACATCAACAGGTTAAATGATTGAGTCTGGTTTGGGCAACGCTGCTGCTGCTACTTCTGCTACTTTAAATGTACACGCCATCCATCCATCCAGCCATCCATCCATCCATCCCTTTATGCTTTATCCGGAGTCGGGTCACGGGGGCAGCAGCTCAAGCAAAGCCTCCCAGACCTCCCGATCCACACACACCTCCCCCATCTCCTCTGGGGGAACCCCAAGGTGTTCCCAACCCAGCCGAGAGACGTAGTCCCTCCAGCGTGTCCTGGGTCTTCCCCAGGGCCTTCTCCCAATGGGACGTGCCCAGAACACCTCTCCAGCAAGGCATCCAGCACGTCATACATGTATGTAAAAATGCACAGTCAGGCCATGCATGTTGCTGCCTCCATCGCACAATGGAATCACCCTGGAACCTGGATAGCAGACTGCCAGTCAATCCTAACCTCCCAAAAGTAGCCATCTGTCTGCCACACGCAGGTGAAATATGGGAACCCTTTAACAGCTCCGAGGGTCCTCAGCATTGAGGCGTGGTGGATCATGTCCAGAAAAACGGTCCACATGACCAAAATGTTCCAGCTGACGTTCAGTGGGAATGAAAGTATGCAGTACGCCTCATCTGAGTGTCCCTAAGTAACCGTTCATTTGACCAAAAGTCATTCCAGTAGTCCCCAATGTTCCTCTGATGAGAAGGAGTACCAAAGAGACACCACCTGAAGTTCCCTGAAGTTCCTGGTGACTGTCCAAGTCTCACAGCCATATAATGAGGCAGGAAGCACCAGCACCCTAAAGACTCGTATCGGCATCACCAAACACCTCTGTCGAGACCTTGAGATTCAGTACGCTTGTTCCAGACATCTCTCAATCAAAAACCTCACAAATGTGAATAGAAGTTGAATAAAAGTGTGGACTTGAAAAAAACCTGACCAGGACAAAGTGACATGTGCAAAAGTTGAAACAAAGTACTTCGTCACTACTGCACCTTTTTCTGATTGGCCGGGCTCCTTGGCTTTGACCTTGTGCGTGTACCGTTTCCTGAGCGACCTGCAGAAGCTGTCGACTTGGCAACAGAACGGAGAGCTGCCGTCACCAAGACACTCCTCCCAAAACAACAGGAGATCCTTCGTCCTCTGGACCTTTGGGAGAACTAAAGAAGAGGAGGAGCATCAGAACCTTGATTTACCCGTGAAGGAGAACCTGAACCAGCTCCACGGTAGGCGGGATGTTAAAAATATTTTTGTGAAAATAGAGAACAGAAACACAGGAACTCAGGAACTTGACCGGCCCTTTATCTGTACAAAGTAAGCTCTCACTTTAGATTCCAGTTCCTCAAAATATCTCTGCTCTCTGGTTAGGACTTTCTGATTATCTGGGAAATATCAGGAATGGGAATGCCAAACACAATCCTGGAGGCTGTGAAAGCCCAAAATACAGCATTCACACGAGTACATCAATCATCAAAAATAAAATGAAGGATTTAATTTACGTCATGTTGCAGGTTTTGGTTTTCACTGTGAGTCTGAAAGAGATCATTTTTGACATTTTAATATAGACAAAATGGAATTACTATTTTAAAAATAATTACCAATAAGAGGAAAGGACACAACTGTAAGTCAGCCCGTCTTATTTTTCCCAAACATTAACTTCTCAAATGAATAAGCAGTCTTAGTTTCAGGGCTTATGGTACATTTTCATACCTGAGAAAAGTAAAAAAAGGCATTTACAAATGTCAGAAATGCGTGGTTTTTTTTTTTGTTTGTTTGTTTGTTTGGCATGCAGAGCTCTGACCTCCCCGTATTAATATATAAAAATTTAAATTTTAAGAGTTTTACAGATTAGATTACATTAGATTAGACAGAACCTTATTGATCCCTTGGGAAGACTCCCTCAGGGAAACTGAGGTTCCAGCAGCACTGTGTAGCAGCACACAGGGTAAGAAGCACACAGAATATCAAAAGTGAAAGAAAAAAGAAAACAGTTTGCAAATATAAATACAAATACACAATATAAATACCAAGCATACTGATCAATACTGGTTTACTGGCTGTTCCTCTCCTTCCCATCCTCCTTCTTCCTGTTACTCCTCCTCCCCTGAGTGAGGAGTTGTACAGTCTGATGGCCTGAGGGACACAGGAGTTTTGTGCACTTGGGAAGCAGCAGTCTGTGGCTGAAGAGGCTCCTCTGGTTGCTGATGACGACATGCAGAGGTTGACTGGCATCGTCCATAATGTCCAGCAGTTTGTCCAGTGTTCCGGAGAGTCCAGCTTCATGCCAACCACAGATCCAGCCCGCCTGATCAGTTCTTGAGTTCTAAGATACAAAATTGTCTAGAAGGATGGAATTTCTTCTGACAAGCATAACTTACAGTTGTGAAAAATAAAATTTGATGCCATGAAGAAAAAAAAGAAAAAGTCCCAACGGTGTTCAAATGTTTTCATGCCAATTAAAAAAATTAAAAATAAAAAACTTTCAAAATGCAATACAGTAACGTGATTTAAGGACTAAATTGTGCAAATTGTAGAATCTGCTTTTTAGTCAAAAATTAAAACACTCATAACAGTTCTGGTTACATATTGAATGAGCCGCTAGGAACTCGCTATCAAAGAAGTTATTATTTCCTAAGTGAGAGGCAGGTTGTTGCGCTCACTGTCGCTGGCAGAGATGCTGTCGTTCTTCTCGAGCAGGAGGCCACTGACTCTGTCCAGGACTTCAGCCTGGAGACTCATTTCCTCCAACAGTTCCCTCCTGGATGGACTGAAGTCTGTCGCTGCTGCCGCCTGGTTCACGGCAAAAACAAGATTAAGAAAAGGTGAGTCTCCTGCACGCAATCCTCAACAAACAAACGAGTCTGAAGGTGAAGTGCTTTTATTTTGGAGGATGTGGTCTGTGTCCATCCTGTTGGGACATTTAGGGAACATTTTGTACCTGTAGCAGCATGCAGCAGATGTCCAGGTGAGTCTCCAAAGTCTGGTCGAGACTATAGTTGCCAGAGGTCAGTGGGGTGATGACAAGCTCCTCCTCAGAAGCTGATTGGCTGTTCTGGGAGAGATGGGTCAGACTCCTCAGCGTGCTCTGCTGGAAGGAATGTGTGCTAAAAACACAAAGAGATGCGCTGTTTGACAAAAACTCAAAGCGAGAGTCACATAAACAGGAGGAAAAATTTAACTGTCAAATATTTAGTAAGATTAAAAACTGTGACAAATTAGAGCTTTTTTAAATGTTACATCCTGGAAGATAACAGAGGTCAAATTTTCTACCTGAACATTTAAACAAAGATGACGTTAAACACAATAAATGCCCCAATACAAACAGACTGTAATTTCACTTCATCACCTTCTCAAAAACTGAAGCAGTGAAGTTTGTCCACCAGGGGGCAGATGATCCGAGTCATCTCTCTCGCTAAAAGTTTTCTTTTTTTCTTGTCAGAAATCTCACTGCAGCTCTTCTGATACATTTACACACGCATACAGTAACAGATTCAGGATACTGTTTTTGGTCCTGTGTGTGAGTTTTGATCCAGGTTGGATCAAACTGGATCCAAGTCAAGATCACAAGTCAAGGTCAAACCTTTGGCCCAGTACTTATACAGACATATAAAATACATCTATAGCTACTAATATGTATATGTCACGGACATGAACGAGCGAAGCTCTTCAGCATCTAACCGTGTCCTTTAGATCCTTCAGACTTTTTCCAGTAAAATGGTTCTTCGGAGCATGACTAAAACCTTTTCAGCTTTATAAACTGAAACTGACCTTTGTCACCATTCTTGCCGTTTTTAGCCCAAAACTCCACAACATTTAGTCACAGATAGTCCAAACTATACCTTTTTGTAATATTTATGATCAGGCAAATAATGTGGTGCAGTTTTCAATTTGACTGGAGCATTTTTAAATTTTGACCCCCGTGTAATTCTTCAATTGACCCCTACCTGGCCGCCTACTGAAAATTCAAGTGGCCAGTCATTTTTTAAAGTGTAGTGTCTAAGCTGTATTTGTGCTAAATTTGATGCTTGTATCACCATTTGTAGGACTGTTTCAGTTATCTGCTGCACTAATAATCCAACAGAGCATGAACCAGCTGCTGTCTGTTAGCTTAAACATGTGTATATAAGGCAACCCGAATTAAAGGAGAAATGCTTCTTTTAACAACCTGGACCTCATTTCTGGCATAAATCTGGCATGTAGTCAAGATGGATTAAAGATGGTAGTTGAGTGTTAAGGAAGATAATCGATGTAGCTCATCAACAATACTCCGTGTGTGTGTGTGTTTCATTCTGTGAACTCACCCGTTGTCTTTTAGCCTCACGCTGCCCAAACAGGAAGTGTCGTCGTCTACGTTGAGGTCAATGGACAAGAAGTCAAAGCTGCCAAGGACCTCTTCCAGGGCCAGGGTCTCCTCTGAGGAGGAGCTTCTCAGCAGGGAGAGATCATTCTGCAGGAACATAAATTAGATCCAGATCCAGCTTCAGATGGGGCAGGGCCGGGGGTGGGGTGGGGTGGGTGGGGGGGCATGGTGAGTGGTGGTTGTGAATTGGTGAATTGGTTGGGTGTGGGATGCAGAGGCATGGACACCCCCACCAGAAAATTAGAACTATAACGTAATGCTTTTTTGGTGATCAGTTCTCTTTTGCTTGCAGAGGATAGAGCGGTTTCTTCTAGAAGCAGATTTCCTCTGTTTACAGAGGGTAGAACTACACATCTGTTCAATTTTGTTTACCACGTTATCGACACAAAAATTTATCGGAAGAGAATTAGTCCGATAATGGTTTTCAAAGTTATCTGAAAAGATAATCCGATATTGAAAACTATATCTTCGATAATTATCGGTTATCGGATTATCGGAACTGTGCCCATCAGTGGTTGTCTTACAAAATTTGTACTTCACTTGTTCAGTGAAGTACTTCTATTAATCAGTCAATCAAAAACAATATTTACGTTTTAACAGCGTCTGCAGGAAGCTTTGCATGTGTGTGCGCACATGAGCTTTTGACAAAAGCGGAAGTTATCCACCGCACCCATACAGGCATGGGCCTTTGAGGCCCTCCTGTCCTGTGCACCGGCAACATTTCCTGTATATTTGTTTTGTGAATTGTTTTGTAATTTCTGTCAGTAGCATGGCCCAAGCAGAGGGCCACCCCTTTGAGTCTGGTCTGCTTGAGGTTTCTTCCTCAGAGGGAGTTTTTCTTTACCACTGTCGCCTGTGTTCTTGCTCTGGGGGTTGGTAAGGTTAGACCTTACTTGGGTGAAGCACCTTGAGGCAACTTTGTTGTGATTTGGTGCTATATAAATGAAATAAGTTAAATTAAATTCAGTTATGCAAATGAAGGAATATTTGTAGATCACCCTCTGTGCATTTCAAGGTATAAATTAGATAAATTTAGCTAGTTAGCTGCCAGCCTGTGACATCACAATGCTGACGTCTGTGAAATAAGTTCAGAGGTGTTATTTGGTTCAAAAACGGCGTTTGGGGTTTTAGAAGTATTTATTTCTTGCTAGCTTTTACATAATATTTGACAAAGAGGACATGTTTACACACAAACAAAAGTTTTGCAGCTAGCTACCAGCCTGTGATGTCACCATGCTAACATCCGTGAACTAAGTTCCGAGGTGTTATTAGGTTTCAAAAATGGCGTTTTCAGTTTTAGAAGCTAGGGCGTAATTTTGGGTAGGGACGCTAGGGTCACGTCCCTACCAATATTCAGCCCCCTACTGTGTAATCACGACCAATGAAACCGCTGTCCTCCATTATTATGGCACATAAAGGGTTAAATGTATGCCACTGCTCGAAGCCCCCCTCTTTAATGTAGATATCCTTGTCTTGTTTTTAGTAACGACTAATCTAACGCGTTAGTCTTTCCAAATCAGTAATCAGATTAAAGTTACTTCTCTAAGTCACTGTGCGTTACTATTATTTTTGCATTATGGGTCGACAGCAGCATTAAACTTGGTCCGTGGGCAGGGGGTCGGGGTTCGACTGAACTGCTGTGAGCTTTTCATCCGCGTTTTTCTGCAACAGCTACGACTCGTCCTCACCTCTTACAGCACAGTGACAACAGCACACCTGCACTGAGATTTACAAAGACATTTTAATGCTTTTTTCTCCTTTATTTAGAATTCTGAGCTGAGCCCCTCCGTATCTGCGGCTAAAAACAGCTGATCCTCCGCGATGTGTCAACAACTAACACTATTTTCCACTCAAATGCACCTAAACTCTCTTTCTGAGGACCACATGATGTGAAAACGCAAAAAAACTTTCTTACCTGTAAATCTGGTCATGTTTTCTGCATAAATAAATGTTATCCATTCTTTGTGCTCAAACGCCAAAGCAGGGGCGAATCCAGATGGAATGGGGGCGTGGGGCAAGGATGTGCCCCCCCACAACACTCCTAGATTTTTGAAGCCTTTTTTTACTACAACTACTAATACTACTTAAAATAATAATAATTTCGACAAGTAAAATGTTTAGAGAGAATTTAAATGTTAGAAAAATGTTAGAAAGAATTTAATAGTTACATTTATAAACAATGTAGGTTAGAAATTGCAAGTTTTACTGTTACAGTGCTGTCAACAGTTAAATATGAGTTCAAGAAAGATTATTTTACTTTTTATAAAACAAGTATTTATTTTCATTGAAGCCAAGAAAGGGTGACTATAAAGTGAGTTTTTGCAAAACAAGTTTCATTGTCATGTTGAGGTGGCAGAGGGTTGTTGTCGGCAGCTGGGGAAAGTAACTAAAAAAGTAACTAGTAATCTAACTTAGTTACTTTTCCAATTGAGTAATCAGCAAAGTAACTAAGTTACTTTTTCAAGGAGGAATCAGTAATCAGTAATTGGATTACTTTATCAAAGTAACTGTGGCAACACTGGTGATTAGCTACCCGTTTCTCGCTAACTTGGTTGGCTATCCCACTTGTCACTCCAAGCAGCACACTTCCCACAGTGGCCGTGACCGCCCATCGACCCCCGTCCCCCCGCCCCTATCTCTTTCTCTTGAGCTAGACTTCGGTGATATTTGGTAATGGATGACAGCCCCCCTGCCAAAAAACGAGATATTTGTTCATTCTTCACAGTCAGGAATGTAAGTGCAGGGTCTCCATCAAGCTTTAAAAACTAAGCAAAATCCCTTTCATGAATGGAAACCCTTCTTAAAAGCATTAGGCTTCTTCTGCTCTTTAGGCACTAGGCAGGTTTTAGCAACGTGGCAGGATGCATCGTTAGAGCTAGGCTACTGCACAGTTGCAGGGAACTTATTAAAAGACTGCGCGGGCGGACACAATAACAGACAGACAAACGGGAATCGATTCATTCACGAATAGGGATGGGTATTGAGAACCGGTTCCTTTCGGGTATCATTAAGAAATGATTCAATCCACCGACATCAATAAGCTTTTTGCTTAATGATTCTGTTATCGGTCTTTCAGAGTCGCCGTTATTTTGGGGGGTGTTTGTCAGGAAATGATCATTTCTCTACATTGATTACAGACCCTGCAGCGGTCCGTAATCAACTTTTCTGCAGCGTGGCTTTGCTTTGAACCTTGAACCAATCGAAGCAGTGGTTCGCAGATTGAAACAGTGCTTCGATTGCTTCGTTTATTCTTTCTTTCTTTCGCTTAATTTTCCCCCGCTAAAACCCTAAAGAACATACGTCTGTGAGTATTATTTACCTTTTTATGTTAAACCGACCTGTTATGGTCTTCTGAAACAGTTGATAGATGTATTTTATAACTTAAAAACATGAGCGATGCTAACGCGTTAGCATGTCTATGGCATTTTCAATGTTAAAGTTAGCGTTAAGCAGTTGCAGGTGTCATCACGTTCAGGTGCATTTGTTTTCAAATTGTAATATTTTTTAAATTTATTTTTGTTTATATATTATAATCTAATGATTATTATATACAACATATACTTATTATATACAGTTTTAGAGAAAGAGACAAAAAGAAGCTGAATAGAAACACAACAGAAAATATAAAACCAACTAACAATGAACATAAATAAATAAATAAATACATACATACAGAAATAAATAATTGTTTCCTGTGAACACCTAGTGACTCTTACACCTCCATTTCATCCCTGTCTTATTTAAGTTTAATGACAGTTTGTTTCGGTCAAACCATATTTTCAGTTTGTTAATTTCTTCAGTGATTTCCTCCAGAACTATCTGCCAAGCTAGAAAACTGCTGCATCCTAGTAAGAGCAGAATGCTACTGGAATGAATTTGAATAAGGAAAGTTGGTTTTTTTCCTCACTAAATGGATGCTGCACTCTGGAATAGTCCCAGATTGCATTTCACAGCTTCTAGAATTCATTTTCGTGCAGGTGGTGTTGGGGGTAATTTTGGGTTTCAGCTTTTTTTTGTTTTTCACCACTTTCATCCCTGAATATGTCAATCGTGAGTCACTTTTGTGCGAATTAAAGTTACTAACTGGGACTCCTGTCTTGTTGCAAGAAAGAAACGAGAATCGTCCTCCGTTCTGTTCACACAGCTCCAAACTCTGCACGGGTCTCTGCCAAGTCAAGTTAGAACGAGTCCAGTCGGAATTAATAACTTCAAAGCAAAAAAACGTTTTATTTTTATTTATGTCCAGAGATCAAGGATACAGTGACCAATTTCATATTTATTTACTTTAAGACTCAATGAAATACATAGAAAACCTGTAAAGCCTATTTTTAGTACAAAATTCACAAGGTATCGATAAGGATTTGGATCGATAAGCAGAATCAATAATTGCATCGATATCGATAAAATCTTATCAATACCCATCCCTATTCAGGAACGTCACAACACTAGCAAATAGGGTCATTGCAATACTTCGTGTTAAATATCCATCCTCGATGAATTCAATTTAAATGTATAGCTGGAGCAATGTTGGGTTAGTTGCTTTGCTCAAGGTCACTCCAGTCATGGATGGAGGTGTAAAGAGAGGTAAGGTTGGGATTTGAGCCTGCAACCCTGTGATTGAAAGACCAACTCCCTAACCATTGGGATGGCTCGTTAACCTATAACATCTGCATGACATGAACTTATGATTGGTAATGCAAAAAAAAAATCTTTGTCTTGGAGCACTTTTGTGTCCCCACCAATATCAAAATCAAAGTTACTCCCTTGTTTAGAAGTGTTTATTTCTTGCTAGCTTTTACATAATATATGACAAAGAGGACATATTTACACACAAACAAAACAGAGTTTTGCAGCTAGCTACCAGCCTGTGATGTCACCATGCTAACATCCGTGAACTTGGTTCCGAGGTGTTATTAGGTTTCAAAAATGGCGTTTTCAGTTTTAGAAGTGTTTATTTCTCGCTAGCTTTTACCTGATATATGAGAGACGTATATGGGTTGCCGCAGACTTTACTCGAGTGCCCTCTGGTGGCCATTAATGTACAATGGTTCATTTCAGGTCAGCTTGGCATAAATCTCATTGTTCCAGGCAGTGAGAGCTGTCAGCTGGCTGATAGAAGCAAGTCAGAGACAAAACCAAACCAGCTGATTTCAATAAACAATCAATGCAGCCCGAGCTTGTTTTCATTGGGTGGCCAGTTGCGGAAGTATGAATTCTCGCCTTCAGATTCACCACTTCACCAGAAGTGACGCGGCTCTGCGGCAACCCATGAACATGCAAAACGAAGCGGTTTTGGAGAGACCAGCCACTGATGTTACAGTGCAGCTCTACTCTGATTGGCTGTCATGTCCTGCCACTCAAAAACAAAGCAGAACAGATTCAAACAGAATGTGACTTTTTAACCTCTTGAAATACCTCTTAAAGTATGTCCAGGTTAGCCATGATCTGTGTACCAAGAATGTTTCCTGTGAATTTGAAGACTGTGGCAGTAATAGAACTGGACGTATGCTGAACACAGACAGACGGACGGACAGACGCCAAGTCTTCACAATACGGCCAATATGGCCATATGTTGGTCTCGGGTAAAAATGGCAATCTAGCTTAAAGTGTTTAAAGTGTGTGTGTGTGAGAGAGAGAGAGAAAGAGAGAGAGAGAGAGACCACAGCCCCTCCTCCCCATCCGGTCCCCGCTTGTACCTTCAGGATGGTTGCCAGGTGGATTATCTGGTTGTGCAGGGTTCTCAGCTCCTTCTCAGAGGAGCTCTGGTTCTGTAACTGTTTCTCCAGTTCTGCTATAAGTCCTCCCAGCCTGAGGGCCTGGGCCCTGCGTTGCACCCCGCTCGTCCCCAGCTTCCTGTCTGTGCTCAGAGCCATCGCTGCAGGTGAAGCCTGGACATCGGCTGCAGCCTGGGCTGGTGCAGGAACCAACCCACAGTCTGGTGCATCCTGGAACAAATCAAAGGCAGGACGGAGGCGGCTCAGGAGAAGATGTGAAAATGAGATGAGACTAGAAAAAGTATGCTGACATGATTGTGGTCTTGTGCTCTGCACACCACACTGCTCTGCACAAATCAACCAGTCTGCTGGATCCTGCCGTGCACGCCAACATCGGTACAGTCAAAGAAAAAAAAAAAAAAATGAAGCCTTCCGACAATTATGGAAGCTCAAGACTGGAGGTGAGCTCGCAAAATACAGTAAACATCCAGACCTACAATGATCAACACAGAGAGCAATTAACAACCAACTTTAAATCCCCTCAAGACTGAGAATACTGTAATATTAAACAAAATACCAGCAAGCTTCCTTTAACCAGCCTGAACATCACTTAGTGAAAGCTGCTGTTAGATTAAAAAGTTATTTTGCATCAGAATTTCAATTCAGTGTCAGTTTAACCTCCTGTTATATTATAAGCTATAGAGCAGAAGTTTTAAAAGACGGCTCTAGATTTTTTTTAGATGAGGAGGCCGAGTGCTGTATGATGGTGGTGACCTTGGTTAGGTTTGAAATATTTATGTTGATCATAGATATCGCTGCTGTCGCTAAAGATGTTAGAATTTGACACAAAACTCTTTTTTTCCCTTTTTTTTTAAAAGTTTTTTTTTTTTTTACCTGCATGCTGTCTGTGTCGTGTTCTGAAGCAGTAACATGTGCGTCAGCATCTGGATCTCCAGGTGAGTTCTGTCTCAGAATGTCGGGAGTATCTGACCTGTTTTGGAGACGAAAACATCATCATACTTAATCATATGGGGGGGGTAGTATAACTCATGTGTGGTGCTTTCTTTCTTGCATGTTTACTGGCATAAAATGATTTGTCCTTCTAATGAAGTTCATTAAATAGAACTTTGGCTTTTCGTGGGTCAGCTGTAATAAGTTGTGGTGGAGTTCATAGTCTGAGGCTAAGGTTTTTGGTTGGATGACAAATTTAACAAAAAAAAAAAAAAAATCTGTGCTGGGTTTTGGTCACAAAGGGGAAAATTGATTGCTCCTGCATTAATGATAAATATCCACCAGGTGGAGATACTGCTTTCAAGAACCTTGTTGACAGGCTGGTGTGGGACATGATGATGACCAACCTGTTGCCTATATTAGTAGATGAGGACAAGGTGAAGGTGGGGAGTGGAGCTGACAAAATTATTTTACAACACTGGACGTTGTCATGGATACATGTGCTATTTTTGAACAGTGTTTTTTGTGAGATGTAGGAAAATGTATCAAAATTATGATCAGCTGAGGTGTATTCTTGTGGTTGTACTGCACTGACCTCTGCAGGACAAGTAGGGAACTATTCTCTGCTGCTGTGGACGAAGTCTCCAGCACGTCTCTCCACTCGTCCTCCCTGGTCTGTTTAGTCTTCCCAGAGACGTCTTCCTCTCTCAGGGACAGCTGAGTCAGGCTGGTGCTTTGACTCCCGCTGGAGGCGTAGCTGTGGGAATGTACGAGACTGTGGAGCTTCCAAAATGACTTTTTAATTTTGAGCCGTTTACCACAACAAATCAGCAATTTCCTTTGCCAACTGCCACCCAGCACCACCCACCTTGGAATGTTTGCACTCTGCGGGCTGTGATTGGATGTGATGGAGGTTTGGGAGGGGTCGGACAGGTACCTGAGCAGAGACATGCCTCCTCTGCTGTTGAGACCTTTAGATGTGAGTGATGGGATGGAACCTTGTGGATCCTCCAGATCACGCACCATAGACTGAAGAGAACAAAATGGCATTATCGAAGTAAAAAAACAAATGAATCACCATTATTGATGGAACCAACAGAGAAATGTGTAAATCCGCAGAAAATACAAAAGTTTATTTGGCCTCAGTAGAGAGCAGAGGGTAGCCTACCGTATTTTCTGGAGTATAAATTGTGGGATTTATTTAGTCATTTATGCTAATTTGGGAGGTCTTATAACTTATAAACCAAAATCTATATATTAAAAGTGTAGTGGCCTCTGTGTACGTGTGTGTGTGTGTGTGTGTGTGTGTGTGTAACTTCAGTCACAGACAAACTGGGGAGAGCTGACATTTGATATGCTTATATACTGGGTCAAGGATGAACGCTGTGAAAAGAAAAGGTAATAGGACAAACATTTTTGAAGAAATTAGGGATATTAGGTAGCAACAGTGAACAATGGACATTAATATCACCATTGATGAATGGATGAATGAATTTATTTGTCCGACACACAGATGAGCAACAATAAAGACAATAACAAAACTTAAAAGGAACAATGTACAGAGAACCCGTGTGGCCGAAAGGGTGAAGGCAGAAGCGAGGCTTATAAACACCCTCCCCTTATACCATTAAAAAAAAAATTATATATATATATATATATATATATATATATATATATACACTCATGACAGCTTTACAAAAAACAAAAAGAAAAGAAAGTGCATGAACTTAATCAATCACCGAAATTTCAAAATACAACCAAACAAGTAATAGTGAACATGATAAATATGGTAAACCTAATCCTTCAAAATATAACGGGCAAATATGTTCTTTTTGTAGCCTTTTAAAACTAACCAATGTACCAAGTATTTTAATATTATCATTACAGTTATTCCAAATATTAACACCCCTGACGGAAACACAATGACTTTTAACAGTAGTACGGCTCTTCAATTTCTCAAATAATAATGTTCCTCTCAAACTGTAGCTGGGATCCCTCATTTTAAACAGATCCTGGACATGTAGAGTCAAAAGCTTATTTTTTACTTTATACATAATCTGTATTGTAGTATAATCAACCAAGTCCCAGAATTTTAAAAATTGCAGACAAGCAAATAACGGATTTGTTGGCTCTCGATATGGTTTATTACTGATCATTCTTACAGCTTTCTTTTGCAACAGAAAAACTGGTTTAGTATTAGTTCTATATAGATTTATAGAAATTTGGCATAATTTATTACCACCCTTGAAAAATGTCAGCTACCTATTTTATAAACACAACCCAATCTAGAGCCCATGGATCCCCACGGGTAACACATTAGTAATAATTATTTTATAAAGGGCTATGACCCCCTGATCAGGTCTCATTTCAGACTGAGCCTGGTTTAAGTGAACCCGGTCTGAGCTAAAGTCAGCTAAGTGACCCCCCCCCCCCCCCCCCGGGAGTGTGTCTCTTTTATACTCACGATAAAGTATTTCTCTGTGAAAGACGGGCTGTTCGGTACCGTCCAGCTATAAATGGAACTCTTTCTGTTGAGCACAGACGGCCTGCCGACGGACAGAGTATGGATCTTATCAGCGCTGTCAAACGGACTGTGGGAGCACAAACAAACAACACAAACATGCATGTAAGAGTTAACATGTGGCATGGTGTGTATACTGCTAAAAAATTAATTAATTAATTAATTAAAGGAACACTTTGAAAATACATCAGGTCTCAGTGGAAAAAAATAAATCATGCTGGAGATCTTTCCTGAAGTGGATTGGGTAAGGTGTTAGGAATGAAAGGATACTACAAATTGTCAACATACAGAGGGCTAAATTTAAAGACACCCCAAAAATCAAAGCAAAAAAATGATGTGCTAGGCTTGTCCACTTTTGTATTTCGTATCTATCTTTCTATAGATATCTACAGAAATTTTGGAAGCATGAATAGAATTGGTTAATTTACCTTTTTCTTTTTTTTTTCTTTTTTTCTTTTTTTTTTTTTTTACTTTTTTTCCAAATATGAACCTAAAAGAAAAAGTGTACCGATCCCGCTTTTGTGTTGAATCGCTGTCCGTGGATGAAATCAATGCACATTCGAGGTTACACAGAAAACGCCACCAACTTATAAGTTGATGTTTTATATAAATTAGCGTAAATGTTTACTGATGAGATGGTCGCTGAACAGCGACAGTGATTTGAAGTCTGTACAGAGTGAGGTTTTTATGAGACGCCGTCATTTGCACAAAAGTAAAATAAACTTAAAATGGACAAAATATTGAAGGGAGTCTGGCTGCACGTCACATGACATAAAAAAACCAAAACACCGCAGTAAATTCATCCCAATGCAAATGACAAGAGATGTAATCAATTCATACATGTTTAATGAAAAAAGAAAGTTTATATTTGCACTTTGTCTCACAGTACTAAAGTGTCTGACAACTGCCCTCTGCTGCTCACAGATTAGAGATACTGTACCGAACTGTGACACCCCTCATATATACATATGAGGACACACACACACACACACACACACACACACACACACACACACACCACACACACACCACACACACACACACACACACACACACACACACACAGAGTCTATATGTGCAAACTATTCATCAGCACTCAAGAGGTGAACCCACCAACCACAATCTGCAAATACGACAATTATTACCACACACTTCCCGATCGATGTAAAACATTCCTGATGTGTCCGGCGGCGGGTTTGTCTCCTGTGCCGTTGGCGTATCAGGAACGATCGGGATGGTTAAAAAAATTAAGAACTTGCATAACACGTGTGTGCCAGTTGGATTACGACACAGATCGTGCAGTGGACATTCACTTGCACTCATTTGACAACATAGTCATGCGCCGCACGGACCTGTTTCAGTGCTTTCGTCGTGCTAGTCACCAATCAGACAGCTCCTGGCGGGACAGTGTCATTTGCAGTTTGAGGTGCTCATAAAATAAATGTACTCACTGAGCAGTGTTGTCGAATGTGGATGGTGATACCCGGTGTTTTCTACGTTCTCTCACCCTCCATCTCCATAGAGGATTTGTGCAGACGAATATAAACATGTATTCATGGTGCACTGTTTTTAACTTCCGACTAGGGATGGGCATTGATAAGATTTTATTGATATCGATGCCATTATCGATTCCCTTATCGATATCTCTTGTGAATTTTCTGTGTACTAAAAGCAGGGTTTACAGGTTTTCTATGTCAACAACATTTTAAATTGGTCACTGGATCCTTGATCTCTGGACATAAATAAAACTAAATAAAATCTGTAGTTTTTCTCAAAAGCATTTCCTTTCAGACATTTTGGCATGAATGTCTCTCCATACCTCTGAGCTGAGCCCAGCCGGCTGCTGCATGTCAGCGCAGGATGTTTCATTTTGGGAGGAAAAAAACATTTTGATCGATTGCAGTTTGTATTGGAACATTTGGAAAGAGGTGTCATTTGATTTAAACGCTGTTTCGCTTTGAAGCTATTAATTCCGACTGGACTCGGCAGAGAGCCGCGTAGCGTTTGGAGCTGTGTGAACATAACGAAGGATGATTCTCATTTCTTTCTTAAAACAAGACAGGAGTCCCAGTTAGTGACTTTAATCCACACAAAAGTGACTCACGATTGACATATTCAGGGATGAAAGTGGTAAAAAAAAAAAAAAAGCTGAAACCCAAAATTACCCCCAAACAGTACCCACACGAAAATGTCTGAATTCTTGAAATTCTGAAATGCAATTAGGGACTATTCCAGACAATAAACTGCAGTGAGTGCAGCTTCAATTTTGGTGAGAAAAAACCAACTTTCCTTATTCAAATTCATTCCAGGTGTATTCTGCTCTTACTGGGATGCAACAGTTTTCTAGTTTGGCAGATAGTTCTGGAGGAAATCACTGAAGAAATGAACACATTGAAAATATGGTTTGACCAAAACAAATTGTCATTAAACTTAAATAAAACAGGGATGAAGTGGAGGTGTAAGAGTCACTGGGTGTTCACAGAAAACAGTTATTTATTTCTATATGTATTTATTTATTTTCATTGTTAGATGGTTTTATCTTTTCTGTTGTGTTTTGTTTCATCATGTTTTTTTTTCTTTTTCTCTAAAATTGTATTGTAGCATTATTAGTTATTATGAGTTATTATTACTATTATTGTTGTTGTTGTTGTTGCTATTATTAATTTATGAATAAAAATAAATAAAAAAATTAAATTTGACTCTTTTACGACAATGCATGCTGAGCCATTAATTATTATACAGAAAAAACAAATGCACACAAATGTGCTGAGACATGAACAGCTTAATGCTAACTTTAACATTGAAAGCACCTTAGACATGCTAATGCATTAGCATCGGTCCTACTTTTAAGTTATACATCTATCAACTGTTTCAGAAGACCATAACAGGTCAGTTTAACATAAAAAAGGTAAATATTACTCACAGACATATGCTCTTAAGGGTTTTAGGTGGAGAAAATTTAAGATAAAGCAAATAAAACAATGAATCAAAGAAGCAGTGATTCGCAGATCGAAGCAGTGCTGCTTCGATTGGTTCAAGGTTCAAAGCAAAGCTGCACCACAGAAAAGTTGATTACAGACCCACTGCAAGGTCTGTAATCAATGTAGAGAAATGATCATTTTCCTGACAAACACCCCCAAAACAACGGTCACTCTAAAGGACCGATAAGGGAATCGTTAAGCAAAAAGGTTATTGATGTCGGTGGATCGAATCATTTCTTAACGATACCCGAAAGGAACCAGTTCTCGGTACCCATCCCTACGTCTGACACAGTTAATTATGATACACGTCTATGAGACAGGGGTACTGAAAAGGGGAGAATAAGGAGAAGGATTCTAGGGGCCCGTGACTGACAGGGACCCAGTGATATGGTGACAAAGTACAAGTAGTGACAAAAGTAATATGGGGGGTGGCCCAATAAGATTACTTTTCATGGGGCTTTTCTATAGCGTTTTGTCATAGGTGGGTTCCCTAATTAAGACTCTGAGAGCCAGATTGGAACACATTTGGACACACATCTTTATAAATATATAAAACAAAACAAACTCGAGAGTTTGTATCACAGACTCAAATGTGTCCTACTTCCAGGTGACCTCTCCAGCTGCAGTTTAAGGGTTCCCAGCTCCGTCACATCCACCAGCATCAGTTGGGGCCTCGCCACAAAGAAACCCGCACTGGCACATGTTACCATGCCAACCATCAGCCAGCTCAAACCCTTCAACTCCATCACCTGAAAGACAGGATTTAGTGGGTGACGTGGTCAGGTGCCCTTTCTCCCTATATTTAAGACTCCTACCTCACATCTCTGTGTGAATCACTAGATGTTTAATGTGCAGCTTAGTCACTGTTTGTGAATTTGTCACATTTTGGGTCCAAAAACCTGCTCACACGTTCATTCATTCATTCATTCCCATTGTGCACGTTCACCCCCCGTTTGAGCGCAGTGCACTTTCTGACCTTGATCTCAAAGTTGTTGTGAATGTGCGGGAGGAAGATCATCTCCTCTTCATTCCAGGACTGCGTGTTGTCTGATTCCATCCTCCCTTGATCCTCCATCGCTGGCGGCCACAGCCGCACCACCACCTGGTCACATGACGGCCATGATGAGCATTTGCAGCACTTTCACTGTAAATATCTTGTCTTGTGACATCACAAAGACTGGATGGAGAGAAAAGTCGGTTGGCAGAGGCTGGTTTGTTACCACCCTGGCAAAAATTTTGTTCTCACCGTTGAAATTAAAATCTCGACACGGAGAATCTCACCCGTACTGGTCTCTGGGGCAGATCCGAGCGAAGCCGATCAGCCCTGGAAGTGAAAACACAGATGAGCATCAGGAAGACGGCATGCAGCTGATAATCTGCAAACTGCTCTGGGAGTGCATGTGTGATCATGCATGCGTGTGCACCTTTCATCCTGATGTGTAACTCCCCGAGCAGGATTTCTAACTCGCCTTCCAAAGCTAACATGTCCTGCAGGAAGAGAGACAGAAAAAAAAAAACATTAATGGAATTTAAGAAGAAACAAATCAATCTTTGGCAGATTGGTTTAAGTATTTGAGATGCAGCTAATATTTCATTACTCAGTACTTCTGCATTTCCTCCTGGTCAGGGAGGTCAAAGGTCAGCGTCATGGACAGAATAAGGAGCTTTGTTGTGCTCAAGGGCAGCTCAGGAGGGACATCAGCCAACATGGTGGGTTTGAGCTCATGAAGCAGTTCGTTCTCTAACCGCAGCAGTGACGGCTAAACTGTCCATTTATGTGGGCGTGTCTTACAGTCCAAATATGGAATTCCTACACATATGTCGCAAACCTTAAGTAGTTTTGAATATAAATGAACATTAAAAACACACACACACACACATATTGCATAATATGACACCTTAAAAAATCTAAAATTTATGGTCAGTTAACCAACATTTTGGGGTCACTGTGCCTCATGCCACCAGCTAATGTTTTGACTTCACTTTGCGCTATTAAATGACATCACTGATGTCAGAGTTCAGCTGCATTTGTTCGTTCCAGGAGAACAGAAGTCTATGCTGAAAACCGCTGTTCGATATCTCATCCACTTTGTGAGATATTATCATTATTGTATTTTTAGTTGATGAACTCTGATTTGACCTTTGACCCATGACCTTGACATAACCTGTGTTGCGAGAGGACGGTTCACTGAGTTTATGTACTGACTTGACTGAAACTGCCTGTTTGCTTTTTGAAGATATTGACACTCACGTTCGGTGATGACCTCTGCTAATCAGACGTGGGCCTTCAGGGCCTCCTGTGCTGGCCTTCATATTGTCTGAATCACAAAATTCATTTTCACAATTTAATCTATTAATATATGTTACATGAATTTTACAACAATCATTCCAAGAATTAACCTGCACATCAGCAAAGCAGAGTATTGTAATCAGTACTGTGTGTGTGAGACTGTGACTAAGATAAAAAAAACACCATTGGCTGAATTTTAATCAAACTTCGTGGGAATATTACTTGGGCAGATATCTCGAGATGATTAAGTTTTAGAGATGATTGGACAAAAGGGCCAAGTCCCCTAAAACATGATGTGATAACATATTTCTGCTATATCTCCAGAGCTAATGGGGCTGGAGTGATGATGTAAAGTTTATACCGGTCTGGTTATCCGGCAGCTTTGTAGTGCCATCGCTGCATGGGACAGAGAAAATTAAAATCATTGTGAAGTGAGCATTGAACGGATCTGGGTATTGCAGGGTTTCTGAGTGAAGGAACACCTGGAAATGGTAAATAGACTGGATTTATATAGCGGTTTTCTATCTGCATCAGACACTCAAAGCGCTTACAAATATGCCTCACATTCGCCCTGATGTCAAGGTGCTGCCATACAAGGCGCTCACTCACTACACACCGGGAGCAATAAAAACCTGGACAGCATGTGTTTTTTTTTTTTTTTTACTTTGTTTCTTTCAGTCTCCCTTCTTTTGTTGGGTTTGTTGTCAACTTGCTGCCTTGCACTTCAGCCTGTAGGGGCAGTCATGCACCATTAGGTTTGACAACTGTTGAGAAACACAAGAGAAGAAGGGGTTTGCTATGTTGGGCGTCTTCTGTGATTCCGTGGCCTGCTAGCTAGCTTGCAGCTATGTCAGCAGTGTTAGTTGATCAGTTAGCACCCCCCTCGCCCCTCTGTCAAAGTGGGACTTAGCTCTGTTTTGTAACACACAGTGACTGAAGGAAGATAAAAAGGGATTTGTTGGTGGTTTTACTGAGAATGACTTTTATTAGAACACACCAATGGACTGCGCGAGTGTGTCATTGAACTTACAAAGAATGGACTTTGTCTTTTATATGCCTTGCTTAGATCATTGCTGCTGGTGTGAAAGATGTCTGTGGTGATGACTTGAATCTGTCACTCTGTGTATGTGTGTGTGTGCTTGGTTGGAGCCTGAATTTGAATTCAACATTGCAGTTGTCCAATCTAGAAGAGAAAAACGCATGGATCAGGGTCTCAGCATCAGCCAAAGACAGGATAGGCCGAATCGTCGCTATATTTCACAGGTGGAAGAAAGCAGTCCTCATAATATTTCTAATGTGGAGGTCAAAGGACAATGTAGGATCAAAAATTACCCCAAGGTTTCTCACTTTGTCAGTGTGATGTATGACACACGAGCCTAGGCTAAGCGTTAACTGGTCAAATTGATGCCAATGTCTCATTGGACCAAGAACCATCATTTCAATCTTATCATATTTTAAAAGCAGCAAGTTTCTAGACATCCAACTTCTCACTGATGCAAGGCAATCTTCTAAGGATTTTATGTGGATGAGATTACCAGCAGGTATCAGCATGTATAACTGAGTATCATCAGCATAGCAGTGAAAGGTAATCCCAAAATGCCACAATATGTGCCCAAGGGGTGCTATATAAAGGGAGAAAAGCAGGTGGACTAAGACAGACCCCTGTGGAACCCCAAATTTCATGTCACTAAGGTTAGAGGTAGTGTTACCGTACAAAACACAGTGAGAACGACTGGTCAAGTATGACGTCAACCATGCAAGGGCACTCCCAGTAATCCCAAAATGATTTTCCAGCCTATCAAGTAGAATATGATGATCCACTGTATCAAATGCAGCACTAAGATCTAACAGCAACAGAACTGTAGTGGTGTCCGAGTCCATTGTAAGCAGAAGATCATTCACCACTTTAGTGAGAGCCGTCTCTGTGGAATGATATTTTCTAAAAGCAGACTGCAGCGGCTCAAAGAGATTATTCTCAGTAAGATAGTCCACGAGCTGCCGTGACACTACTTTTTCCAGAATTTTAGAGCAAAATGATAGATTTGATATCGGCCTATAATTTTTCAGTACACTAGGGTCAAGATTAAGTTTCTTAAGTAATGGTTTAATCACTGCAGATTTGAAACATTTAGGAAAGATCCAGAAGTTAAAGAAGATTATCATTTCCAGCACAGTCGGTCCAAGAGTGGGCCACAGGTCCTTAAACAATTTTGTTGGTATAGGATCATATATACAGGTTGTGCTTTTTGTTGACATTACGACTTTCGCCAGCATGGAGATACTCTCAAATTCTGTAATCTAGGAAATACCTCAGTAATGGCACCCACCTCATTAGCAGAGTGTAGTGGCTGGGTTAGGGCATGCTGGGATATGTTTAACCTAATGTCTTCTATTTTCTTCTCAAAGTAATCCAGGAAATCTTGAATTCTGTTTGTGTTATTTGTGTTTATGGTACTTTTGCTTAGTTGGTAATATGAAAACATGGGGGTGCTGTGAGGTTTTTTTTTTATCATGTTTCTTTGGTCGTTATTTGGGATCCATGTGACACTGCATGGGCAGCATGGTGGCTTAGTGGTTAGCATTGTTGCCTCACAGCGAGAAGGTCATGGGTTCAATTCCCGCCTGTGGCCTTTCTGTATGGAGTTTGCATATTCTCCCCGTGTTTGCGTGGGTTTCCTCCGGGTGCTCTGGTTTCCTCCCGCATCCAAAACACGCGGGTTAGGTGGATTGGAATCTTTAAATTGTCCATAGGTGTGCGTGTTGTGTGTCTGTTCGTTTCTCTGTTTGTGGCCCTGCGACAGACCGGCGTCCTGTCCTGGGTGTACCCCACCTCACGCTCTATGACTGCTGGGATTGGCTCCAGCCCCCCGCGACTCTTAATTGGACTAAGCGGTTGAAGATGAGAGCGAGAGGGAGAGAGAGATGGTTTCATGGTTTTATGGTTTCAGTGACTTCTGCATTTATTGTTGTCACTCTCAGGTGTTGAGCTTTGATTCCTTTTAGTAAAAATTAGTGTCACAATATGGAGTGTGTGAGTCGAATGATGACGGCCTGCAGTGACATTGTTTTAAAGCAGTTGAATTAAGGGGACACATCACTAAAGGAAATACTTAAATTTGAGCGTACACTACCTGTAGACTGTGTCTGTGGTTCCGGTTGAGCTCCAATAAACTTTCTCTGGAGGCTCTGGTGGACGGAGACAGAGAGAAGGCTCTCTTCATGTTGACCGCTCCCTTACACAACCGCCACTGAATAACAATAGACTCATAGAGGTCATCCACCTGAAGAACAACAGACGGGCTGGAGACAGATGGACAAATGGACACGAGCAGTGAGACAGATGGACAATGGACAGATGGATGGTGGAAACAGAGGGACAAACGACAGATAGGTGGCGAGACAGATTGACAATAGACAGGCGGTTGGTGAGACAGAGGAAGAATGGACAGACAGATGGTGAGCTAGAGGGACAAATCGACAGACGGGTGGTGAGACAGAGAGACTAAGGACAGAAAATAAGGAATAATGTAAGTATTGAAATATATTATTTGAAGGGACTCGTATGTAATTACACATTAAAACATTTTAAATACCAAATCTGTAGGTGGTTTCACTGTAGGTCCAAACCTGAAACCAGCTTATTTATTGATTTTTTTATTTATTGCTTTTTTTTTTTTTTTTACCTTGCTAATTTGGAATTCTAGTCGTCGTATATACCGCTCCAGGATTCTGATCTCCTGTTGGAGGGACAGAAGTTGATTGTTTTAGGCCATAACCAATTTACACAAGAGGTGAAATAAATCAAATGAAAAGTCCTTTTGCATGAGCAGTGACTTAGAGTTCAAGTAATTCTTAAAAATAATCAGTTTTTGAAATCAGAAAGTGCACTTACCAAACATTGCTTATAAAAGTTGTCTTTAACATAATGGTGAATAAAGTCTTAATTATGGCTTTTCTGGCATGAATAAAAAATGATTGGCCATGTGCCAAAAACTGGGTCCCTTGATTGAAGAGTAACAACATGACAGTCGGAATCATTCACGTGACCTCGTGCCATCTTGGCTTCAAAATAGCATTCACTGTTATCTGTCTACATGTAAATTCAGCTATTTTATTATTCACTGAAAATGCCGGGTTGTTGTGCATTGGAGGCACAAATAGACACAACAAGGGCTTCAAGATGTACAGATTCCCTTCAGATCGGAACGGAAGAAAAAATTTGGGAAAATAAAGTCAGCCATGTGAGATGGAAGAGACTTCATCATCAAAGTTTTGTGAGGTAAATTTATTGTTCAGTCCCAGTACAGTAAAAACTCACTTAAAACAATCATCTTATAAACCGGATATTTGCAGTCCTGTACAAAAAAGTCCCAGAGTTTTTGTATTGTTTTCCATGTAATAAACCTGTATATAACGGATTTTCGCTCACATCAGATAAAATACCCGTCCGATCACATGTATTATCCATTAAAAACCCTCGCATGTGGGACCGGAGTCATTTCATGATTAAAAGCCAGACCGTTATTTTTTTCGGACTTGCAGCCTGATGTGCACCTGTTAATCAAACACCCGCAAAAGGCTTCGATTTGACACTTTTCTACTTTCACTACTTCATCTGCCATCATATTATATAGTTTTTGTGGTGTGCACGCTGATTTACAAATGGATCTGAAATTCAGCACATTTAACAGCATGAAGTCGATAAAAGAGGAAAATGTTCAGCTTACCTCTGAATTGGAGGTGATGACTGTAGAAAGAAAGCTTGTTGAGGTGAAATTAGTCCAGAATAAGCAGAGATTGAGAACTTTAAAACTGTCACACACGTCATTGCATGACACAGAGTTACAGAGCTGCAGAAG